>NC_056001.1:109079895-109389356 GCF_018446385.1 Zingiber officinale | reverse complement strand
ACTGTTATTGTAGGCATGAGGATGCTAGGTATTCTGAGTTCCATTTTGCAATCTGATTGAGTTGAAATGGATTTCTTGTAGGACCTTATCAATTGAACTCCTTCCAAGTAGAAGATATTTGTCTTTAAGAATCATCAAAGTCGATTTTTGTCCCCTTTGACAAGTAGAATTGGATTTAAGCCTGAAAACAATACCCATCTGCCAAGATTATAGAGAAACCATTATTAATTTTCATATTCTATATCATACATGCCATTGCTACTGTAAACATGAGAATGTTAGTCTTTCTGAGTTCCATTTTGCAACTTGATTGAGTTAAAAAGGATTTGTTGAATTCCTAATAAGAAGATATTTGTCTATTAGAATTATGAAGGCGATTTTCCCCACTGTTTTCAAGCAAAGTCAGATGTATGCTGGGCTACCGAGAAGTCGCTCATCCGTTTTCAGCCCACCGAGAAGTCCAACGCCATTCTTGGATTTTTTTTAGATCTCAGGTCTTTGATGGAGCTAATCTGAGAAGGATAATAGCTTGGAAACCAGGATTGCTCGGCTGTGATGTGGAGATGAACCTCGCTCCAAGGTTTAAATTTTTGCACGACATGGGGTTCTCTGAGTCCGATGCTGTCCATGTCGTTATGCTGCACCTTATCTTTGTTTCCTACAACATCCGCAACACACTTCTCCCCTGATTGAAGGTTTGGGAAAGTCTTTTTGGATCCAGAGAGATCCTCCTCAAGAATCTCCAGAGGTATAACAGGTTTATGAACACAAACATTGAGAATGTGGTATACCCTGACTTGAACTTCTTACGGGATGAATGTGGTATTCCTGAACATCGAGTTTCTCTTGTCCTTAAAAGGCGCCCCAGCTTCATCGTGCATAACCTAGATGCCCTCCGGGCTCTGGCAGATAGAACTGGCGAGCTTGGAATTCCCCGGAAATCTAAGATGTTCCTCTGGGTCCTTGATGTGCTGCACGCGACCAGCAAGGATAAATTTGAGGCCCAGGTCAAGCTGTGCTGATGCACAGCTTTGGTTTGATTGGTCGAACTCAGATTTCACAGCTGCAATAAAGAAACGTCCAGCCTTTTTATGGCATTCCACAGAGGCATTGCAGAGGAAGATGGAATTTTTTATCAAGAATGTTGAAATTAAACCTTCTGAGATTGCTAACCACCCAATCGTTTTAGCATTTAGTTTGGAAAAGAGGTTGATTCCTCGATTTCAATTGATGAAGATATTGAAATCTGAAGGGTTATGGACTTCAAAAATCAAGCTACATAGATTTTTCACATCACTGGTCCAAATTTTTTTACAGAGCTTTGTTCTCCCTTACAAAGATAAACACCCTAAACTTCTTGAAGCCTTGTGAGTTGTAGCTGAGTTAAAGGTGAATAATCCAAACTGCAAATGAATGCAAGGATTTATTTGAGTATGTTATTTTATGACGTAGAAGCAATGATATTGAGCTAATCTTTATTGTAGTTTTCATGCTCCAGTGAAGACGGCCACTGACACAAAGGGATTCTTGGTCAGGTCTTATAAATGGATGGCACCTGGGAACTGGGCACTATGGTGACACAATGTTGGCTTGCCATTTTTTTTTTTCTTTTCTTAAGAAAGCTAATTTGACTTGCCAAATTCCATAATGCTTTGCATCTAAAATGTTCACGCATGCAGAATTTGTTGCAAGAAGAAATTTAGGCAAAAATTAAAGAGCACCCCACAAGTGTCTTTTTTTCAAAAAATTAAAAGGGGATCTCTTCAATGATTTTTTTTCAAAAATACCCCTTGACTTAGTTCTGTAATTTCAGCTACCGATAGATACTATACTATGTAGAAACTATCCAGTAACTATTATGACAAGTAAAACCTACTCAGTAGCTGTTACAATATGTAGAAGTTATCCAGTAGTCACTTCAATATATTTAAGATGAGTTTAGGAATATATTTAAGATGAGTTTGGGGTTTAAAGTTTAGGATTAATATCAGGTAGAAACTACCTAGTAGTTATTACAAAATGTAGAAGTTATCTAGTAATTGCTATAATGTGTTTAGGATGAGTTTAGCATTTTATTATTCTATTAAAATATTATTTATCAATTTGACCAAATTATTTAAATTTTAGCAAATAACTTTAAATTAATCAACTCCACTTTAAAATAGTTGTAGAAATTATTATGTAGCTACTATAATCCTAAACCTTAAATTTATCCTAAATGTGTTGTAGCAACTACTTGGTAGTTTTGATACGATGTAAATTCTAAATTTTAAATTATAAGCTCACTTTAAACACGTTGTAGCAGCTATAAAGTAACTTTTACATGTTGTAGTAGCTATTCAGTAGCTTCTAGACGTTGTGGATGTTATCCATAGCTGCTACAACAATGTTGGAAGAAGGGATATCTTGAGGATAAAATCATTGATGGGGCGGTCATTTGATTTTTTTCCCCCCTTAAGAATGCTAATTTGACTGCCAAATTCCATAATGCTTGGCATCTAAAAGTGTTCACTCATGGAGAGTTTGTTACCAGAAGAAGTTTGGCTAAAAATTAAAAGGACATCCCAAATGTTACAAATCATAAAAAAAGGCATCCCTTTTATTTAAAAAAAATAAAAGGGTGTCCCTTCAATGATTTTTTTTTTTTTGAAAATATCCCTTGACTTAGCCCTGTTGTAATAGCTACTGATAACTACTACAATATGTAGAAGCTAGCTATTCAGTAGATGTTACAATATGTTTAAGATGAGTTTGGAGTTTAGAGTTTAGGATTTAAACCATGTAGAAACTATCAATAGCTATTACGTGTAGAAGTTATCCAATAACTGCTACAATGTGTTAGAATGAATTTAAGATTTATGATTTAGGGTCTTTGATTATTATATCAAAATATTATTTATCAAATTGGTCAAAATTATTTAAATTATATTAAAATCACTTTAAATTAATCAAAATCACTTTAAAAAAGTTGTAAAAGTTATTATGTAGAAGCTATAATCCAAGACCCTAAACATATCCTAAACACGTTGCAGCTACTAGGTAACTTCTACACGGGTGTAAACCCCAAACGCTTAATCTTAAACTCTCTATAAACACGTTGTAGTAGTTATTGGGTAGCTTTTACACATTGTAGCCACTATAGGGAAACTTCTACACGTAGTATCTATTCAGTAGCTTTTACACATTGTACCCATAACTGCTACAACAATGTTGGATTAAGGGGTATCTTCAGGATAAAATTATTGATGAGGCAGTCATTTATTTTTTTTTCAAAAAAAAAAAATGGGATACCCACTTGATGTCTCTCTCAATTTAGGACATGCTTTTGATTTTTGCCTAAAAATGGAAGGATATTTAAAGCAAATCTTGCTTAACAACTAAAGTGTCCATTAAAAATTGTTCGACAATCCAACTTAAATTATAGCAAAAGGTGATTGTGCTAGTTTGTCCCCATGTTATGTGAAGGTGTTGGTCCCTTGCAGCCGGCAAAGGGGGGGGTGAATTATCCTACACAAATTAAAACAAACAAAATCTTTCTCGAACTTTACAGCTTGATTAAAATAAACATTTGTATAAAAAGAATTAACAAACTAATTAAGAAGATAGTAGAGGCACAGAAGAATTTACTTGGTTTGCAATTAGAAGATTGCTAATCCAAGACGTTGAAACAACTCACTAAATGTCTTCTTCAGGCAGAGAAGCCTCTTACAGCGTTGACAGCTCACACAGTAGTAGAACAAACAAAGAAATTAATTACAAGTGATGGTTTTTAACTATTGGGATCAGGACTGTATTTATAGCCCTGATCGGGACACCTGGAAGGGTTTCAAGCACTTGGACGTGGATAAAATTTTATCTAGATCGCAACGGATTGCGACATGTTGAGTTTTGATAAACTTTTTGGTCCAAGCGCCTGGAAGGTTTCTCGGCACCCGGACGATGTTGATCCGGCCCCTGCTGGGCGAGACACCCGGACCAAAGTCAACTTCCCTATTGACTTTTCGGTCTGGGCTCTGGCTCCGCTCGCTTGAGTGATTTTGGCCATCTAAAATAGGGCTCACTCGAATCCATTTTTTGACCTTCTCGAGCAACCTTCCGTTCAGGCTTCTCGTCCCTCGGAACCGCCGCACGTTTCCTTCTCGTCCGCTAGCGTACTCTTCTGTAGCGTCTCGTCCCTCGAACGCACCTAGCCCGTCGACTCTCTCCTGTGTCGTCCTTCTCACTAGCTACGTCTTTTGCTCAACTTCCTATGCTCCTAAGCTCCTGCGCACTTAAACACAAGGATTAAACTATAACATGACCTAACTTGACTTTGTTAATCACATCATAACTCCCATGGGGTACTTATAGAAGAGAGTTAAATCACGGAGTTAGCTTATAGCTGACCTTGTGATTTAGGGTTTAGGACATGATTTGATTTCTTAGGATGGATAATCTACCAATGAGAATGAAAGATCTAAGTTCTAATCATCCACTCACCATAATGCTAATCATAATGCTAATATTGGCCAAGAAATGAGCCCAAAACTTGGGTGGAGGTTGTGTGGAAGCCTTACATTATGGCAAAGCATCAGTTTGCTCTTTGGCTCCTTGCAAATGAACGCCTACGCACCAAAGATCAGCTCTCATATGTACCGTGCAAAATCTATTCGATATGTAAGCTTGCGGATGAATTGGATCATTCTTTTTTCACGTGTCTAATCAGCAACGCCCTTTGGGACAAGATGAAGACATGGCTCCACCTACGACATGAAATGTGCACCTTCAAAAGAATGTTGGAGGTCTTCGCCCAATGATACCGTGGGGATTGCCGGTTGATTAGAGCACGACACCTAGGTGTCTCTTATATGATCCGGTTGAGGGAGATGTATCTAACATTGAGAGGATGTTTCTTAAGATTCAGACACATGTTTTTTGTTTTGCAGGCATCTAATATGTAAACCCTCCATTGATATATAAACAATTTACGTTCCTCAAAAAAATCATGATGCGAATATTCTATGGGTAGATCAGAAACAACATAGTTATTTAACATCTCAAATATCATGGAAGGGGATAGCTTTCTTAAGAAACTAACACATTTCACAAGAATGTTGAACCAATCCACAAAAAGGTTTACATGATTGTAGTAAGGGTATAATCAAACTACAAACCCATAGATAACAATCTAGTGATCTCAACCAGAAACAGATATTTGTAAGTGCAAAATCATGATCTCAATCAATATGATTGCAGATGCAAATAATTCACTCGATCATGGAAATTTTAGTAATGTTAACAAGCTAAATTTTAACACAAATTACAAGTCTATTTCTGAATGCTGTCAATTACAAATTCTTACATATATTCAAAGCACTATTTATTTGAGATTTCTTCTTGTATAGTAATTTGAATTGTAAAGTGATCATAAAGATCTTATACTACTATATTATATGGTTGTTCTCAAAGTAGCCGGGGCAATCGCCAAGGTAGCTTTGTTTGGTGACTACATCTCAGACTTAGTAGCCCCCTTGAGTTGGTGTTTTAAAAGCAATCTAGGCTGGCCACTCAATCTATTCAACTGCTTACTCAGATCAAACGGTTTATTATAAATATCGAGTAGGCTCAGGTGTCCCAGATAGATCCATCTCTTCACAGATTTATCCTCTTCTGCTGTTGCAAACTGCAGTGTTCATCCTTTTTGCAACGAGGTATCAATTTTCTATCTTCTTTTACTATCTTATTGCTTAAATTCTTTAATTTTAGGTGCTCATTTATAAGTTGTTTGATTGGATTTATAATGCTTGATAATCTATTTATGTATGTTATTGTGTTATGTTGTTTTTTATGGCAATATGAAATCATAAATTGTGTAAGCTCTTTCTTACACGTTGAATTTGCTAATCACATGCACAAGTTTTGAATTTATCCAAAGTCGAATACAAGGAAGGTCAACTATTTGTTGGGATTAGTCAGTGTCAATTAGCTAAATCAATAGAACCAAAACACATTACATTTACCTGATCTACATGAAACATAAAGCTAGGGGTCGTAAGTGAAGTTAGCCTGGAAGAGGTGATTGATGTGGGTTTTACAGGATCTTTATTTTTTTTTTTAATGAAAGGTAAATTATATATCATTAAGAAAATAATATAGACAAATATGTATTCAAAAATAGTCAATCATTTCTTATGAAATATTAGATCCGGTTGGCTCTATGATCCAACGCGTCAAGTAACACGATGCATCATTACTCGATGTGCTGACGCGATGTTTCAATCCTTGGTTCGCCGCTAATCCCTCCCTCCTTCGTCCCAACTCCACCGTGTCTTCTTCTCCACCAGCACATCCGTCTCCTCCTCAGGCGTCACCGCTTCTCTTGATCTCCACTTATTGATCGAGTACCTTGTGATTGTGGATACATGTGGCTTCTCCACCGATGATGCTTCCAAGGTCTTCAAGTTGCTCCCTCATATTCAGTCCATCGAGAATCCCGACTCTGTTCTTGGACTAATCTGAGAAGGATACTAGCTTGGAAACCAGGATTGCTCGGTTGGGATGTGGAGACGGACCTCGCTCCAAAGTTTAAAATTTTGCAAGAAATGGGATTATCTGAATCGGACATCATCAATGTCGTTCAGATGCACCCTATATGGTTATTGGCTTCAAGAGCTAGAACACGCTTCTCCTCAAATTGAAGACTTGGGGAAATTTATTTGGATTGAGGGAGATCCTCCTCAAGAATCTCCGGAGGAGTGGATGGTTTTTTAGCAACAACATTGAGAATGTAGTGCACCCCAACATGAACTTCTTGTGGGATGAATGTGGTATTGCCCCAGTTTCATCGTGCAAAACCCTGATGCCCTCCGATGCCTAGTAGATAGAGCTGACGGGATAGGAATTCTCAGAGGATCCGAGTTGTTCCTCTGGATCCTTTTTGTGTTGCACGGGTCAGCAGAGGAAATTTTGAGGCCCAAATTAAGCTCATGAACACTTTTGGTTGGTCGAACTCTGATTTCATTAGAGCAGTCAAGAAACATCCAACTTTTTTATGGAGTTCCACAAAGGCATTGCACAGGAAGATGGAATTTTTTTAATCAAGGATGTTGGGATTGCACCTCTAGACATTGCTTACCACTGTTGCCTTTAAGATTAAGTTTGGAAAATAGATTGATTCCTCGATTTCATGTGATGGAGATATTTAAAATATTTTTAGATTGGGAATACCTACACAAAAATTGATAGGTTTTTTAAATTACTATTACCATGTCATTGAGTGGAGTGAAGAATATGAAGTTAAAGAAAAGTACATTACATCACTACTTTAAATGAATACAAATTATAGTATGAAATGTAAAAAAAAAATCATTCCACTACTATTTAAAATAAATAAAAGTTTAAATTTTACATTACTTTATGAATTAAAAAATCCATCACTCATGTATGATTCTTACTTTTGTGACGTAACAAGTATTGAATTCATTATATAGTCATCTTCAACTAATTGAAATGTATCTTCAAGGTCTCTATACTCATTCAATATCATTGATGAATCATTCACTATAAATTTATCAATGGAGACATCCCTTTTAATTTTTACTAGTATTCTAATATCGTAATATTCTAGTTGGGTTCATGTATCTTCAAACATTTATTTCAAATAACTCTGCCTTACAACATCCTCAATACCAATAGTTTTTTTTTTTTTTCAAATTGTATATACTATTTGTGTTCTCTCTAATACTTACCACAATACTAACAGAAGTGGAAGATGATGTTTGTTATTATTGGTATTTATGTTTGGTGTACATCATTGAGTCGGTCTTATTTTTGTGAATCAATCAATTCCATATTACGTGAGCACACTTCATTAGAAAATTAATCCCTACATTGATGCAACCGTAAATAACAATAACATCTATTAAATATCTGAATATTTCATAGCACACTAGTCAAATGAAGGAAGCCAATGAATCATCACATGTTTGTAAATTTATAGTAACACATTTTAAAATTTAACATTTTATAAACAAGTAACTTTAAGCTCATAATTCTACTATTTATTGATTAATTCAGGATATTATAAATTAAACTTTTAATAACAAAGACGAGTCTAAATGCATAGCATTAACAATTCAAGATAATCAACTTTTACTAAATCACATAATTGATTTTCCTATAATAACAAAAAAAAAATTAGATGAATATAACGAAGATGTCCCCAACTACAATATTGGTAAGGACAATTAGAGACGTAAACGTTGCCTACGCGGTTTACAGATTATCTAGAATGTTGGTTGATAGAATTTAACCAATACTTGAAATTTTTTAACTCGACGTTACAGTTGCTTACACTCGGCGACCAATGCCTCGCTTGAATACTGCTCTAATAAAATAACAAAGGACTGACAAAGACACTGTCTCGAATTAGGTTTCGTCACTTTCAACTTCATGATCTCCGTTCGTTGAAAAATAAGCTGCATCATTTGCCGATAGTCGCTTTGGTTCAGACAAATGTCGCTTTTTCTAAGAACACACAAGCGTTGTTCGAAGGGGTCTTTGCTTTAGATGCACGTGAGAAGTACCAACGATTTTTGGAAAAGATAAAATGAGAAATGAACTTACGGTATTTGGATAATCCCAAAATACCTACACAATATGTGGAAACGAGGTACGCAGTGTGAAAAATAAGGTACATTTTATAAAACTTAATATTCTTGAAAACTATTTTATATCAGTATGACACTTTATGCAAAACAAATGGAACCTTAAATATTTAAAGTAGCAGGTTTAATTTTTTGCTATTCTTTTTTCTATGGAGGTAAGGCAAAAGTGAAATTTGTGGGTAGCTTTAAGAAAATAAGAACAATATAGCGAGGAAAATGTGAAAATAGCCCTGAAAAGTGAAAAGTGAAAACTGAAGTGAAAAGCCTTTTTTCAATTAGGGTTTGCGATTTGGTCTCTGCGTTACATTCGTGGCGAGCTTACGTGGTCGGCCGTCGCGATGCTTCACCTTCACTCCCTAGTCCGCCGCCATGCGCTCCTTCCATCGATCCAACTCCGCCGTCTCTTCTTTTCCACCGGCGCTTCCGCCTCCTCCTCAGTCGCCACCGCTTCTACCGATCCCCACTTCCTTGTCGAGTTCCTCGTGAATACATGCGGCTTCTCCGCCGACGATGCTTCCAAGGTCTCCAAGTCGCTCCCCCGTATTCGGTCCGCCGAGAAGGCTGACGCCGTTCTTCGATTTCTCAGATCCCAGGGCCTTGATGACGCTAATCTCAGAAAGCTAATAACTTGGAAACCAACATTGCTCGGCTGCGATGTGCAGACGAACCTCGCTCATAAGTTCAATTTTTTGCGCGACTTGGGGTTCTCTGAGTCCGACGCCGTCAATGTCGTTATGCTGCACCCCATCATTCTTTCCCTCAGCGTCCAGAAGACGCTTCTCCCCAGATTGAAGGTTTGGGAAAGTTTATTTGGATCGAGGGAGATCCTCCTCAGGAATCTCCGGAGCAGTAATAGGTTTATGAGCACCAGCATTGAGAATGTGGTACGCCCTAACTTGATCTTCTTACGGGATGAATGTGGTATTCCTGAAGACAGGGTTTCCCTTGTCCTTAAAATGCACCCCGGCTTCATAGTGCAGAATCCTGAATCCCTCCGGGCTTTGGTAGATAGAGCTGAGGGGTTTGGAATTTCCCGTGAATCTAAAATGTTCCTTTGGATCCTTGATGTGCTGCACGGGGTCAGCAGGGAAAAATTTGAGGTCCAAGTCAAGCTCTTGCACAGCTTTGGTTGGTCGAACTCGGATTTCATTGCTGCATTCAAGAAACGTCCAACCTTTTTATGGCATTCCACAGAGCTATTGCAGAGGAAGATGGAATTTTTTATCAAGGATGTTGAAATTAAACCTTCTGAGATTGCTAACCACCCAATCGTTTTAGCATTTAGTTTGGAAAAGAGGTTAATACCTCGATTTCAATTGATGAAGATATTGAAATCTGAAGGGTTATGGACTTCAAAAATCAAGCTACATAGTTTTTTCTCATTGCCTGGTCCAAAATTCTTGCAGAGCTTTGTTCTCCCTTACAAAGATAAACTCCCCGAACTTCTTGAAGTCTTGTGAGCTGTAGCTGAGTTAAAGGTGAATAATCCAAACTGCAAATGAATGTAAGGATTTATTTGAGCATGTTATTTTATGATGTAGAAGCAATGATATTGAGCTAATCTTTATTGTAGTTTTCATGCTCTATTATTTATAACTGTTATTGTAGACATGAGAATGCTAGGTTTTCCGAGTTCCATTTTGCAAATTGATTTGCATTAGCAGTGATCCGGCGGTAAGAACAAGGGACCCCCGTTCTGGGGAGTCAACACCACGAGAAAGTCAAAGGATCAGGTGGTCGATAGAAGAAGGATGGGCCGACCGGAGAAGGATGGGCCGACCGTCCGGCCGGCCGACCGGTGACTAACAGATGACAAAAGGCGCCCCGGCAAGAGGCAGGGTTCCGACGCTCATTGAATAGGATTGTAAGGCCGAGCGGATGACACGTTCGGCCGAAGACATAAGGTGACATACTGCTAACGGTCTCCACAGAGCACCTTACCGGAAATCTCCCAAGTAGATCACGCTATGTGACCGGCCGGACGCAAGGCGTGTGCTGGCCGGCCGGACGCTCGGCAGGGAGTAAGTAGAAAAGGACATCTGACAACGGGCATGCTCTATAATCTGGCCATACTCCAAATCTTACGACAGAAGGATCCGCTGTCCCATCAGAGACGTGCTCAAACTGTAGCAGTATGGTGTCAGGTAAGCTCCTCTAACAAGCCCATACTACGGTATGGGGAAGGACACGTGTACACCTCGGTATGTGTGCACTCGCTCCTCCACAGCCCTATATAAAGGCCCTCACCCTTCGCCGGAGGTATGCATTCTACGATTCTTGGAGCCACTTTCTTGTTGAGCTTTGCCTGACTTGAGCGTCGGAGGGTCGTCGTCGGGAACCCCTTCCTGGCCCGACTTCTGTGCAGGTTCACCGAAGGTCCGGGCGTCCGTTGATTCAGCTTTCGGACAGGATCAATTTGGCGCCGTTTGTGGGAACGCTCCTGCATCCGATCGGAAACAATGGACGAGGCTGGACGACAGCATTCAGTGATGCTCTCCATAGAGGAGCTCGACGCTTTGATCGAGACAAGAGCTGCCAAGCTTATGGAACAGAGACAAAAGTCACAAGCCGAGCGGGGCGGAGCAGCAAGCAACATCAGCATCAGGCGGTCGAGAGGAAGCACCGCAGGCCACAGTTGCATTCCATCGGGCCCTATTCCGCACTCCTGAAGCCGCAGCGACTAATCGGGATCGGGGATCTTCTTTGGATGAAATGCCAAGACGAGATAAAAAAGGGAAAGCCCCCCGAACGGACGCCTCTCCCGAGCGGATCAACCGTCAATTTTCATAGGCTATTCTACAGGACCCCCTGCCCAAGCATTATGTGCCTCCAGCGATCGGTGAGTACAACGGAACCACCGATCCGGAGGATCATTTGGGTAAGTTCGACAACACGACCACTCTTCATCAGTACACAGATGGAGTGAAATGTCGAGTTTTTCTTACCACCCTTTCGGGATCAGCCCAACGGTGGTTTCGGAGATTGCCGGATGGATCTATCTCGAGTTTCAAAGACTTCCGAACGGCCTTCCTCCACCATTTCGCAAGCAGTCGACGCTATCAAAAAATCAGTGTTAGTCTGTTTGCCATCAAACAGGAAGCCCGCGAATCGCTCCGAGCCTACATCCAGCGGTTCAACAGAGTGACCATGGATATTCCAACGGCCACCTCGGAGACCATGATGAATGCCTTCACACAAGGCCTCGTGGATGGGAATTTCTTCCGATCACTCATTCGGAAACCGCCCCGGGACTACGACCACATGCTACACCGGGCCAACGAATACATCAACGTGGAGGAAGCCCAAGCGGCCCGGAAAAAAGAAACTCCAACCGAGCGGGCTCCTCCTACTGAACGGAAGTCGCACGTTGCTCATCAGCCACCCAGAGGACCGAGAGCCGAAGCAATCCGCTCCCCCCATGCAAGGTCCCACGTGCAAGAGGTAGCTGCCGCTCGGCCCAAGCCAAAGAAGAAATGAACCCCAATGTTCTGCTCCTTCCACCGGACGGACACACATAACACCAGGGATTGCCGGAGTCTTCCTCTCATCGCCCACCCCGTCCCCAAGAGTGGCGATCATCGATCGCCATCAGCCGACAGGCGACAGAGGCCTCGTGAAGCCGATCGGGCGATAGTTGACAGGCGACAACAACAGACTCCCGAGCGACATCGCTCTCCTAGGCGGGAGAATCTCCGGATGTCTAGGGAACGACCCCGATCGTCCGCTCGGGAAGAAGAAAATAGAAGTAATACTTCCCGAGGCGAGATCAACATTATTGCTGGTGGGCCGACCGGGGGTGACTCTAACCGAGCAAGGAAGGCGAGCGTCCGGCAGCTCCAGATCCATGCGGTCGGTTGCAGCCAGGAACGAGCAAGTGGACCCGAAATCAGTTTTGGGCCCAGGGACTTGGAAGGAGTTGAAGTCCCCCACGAAGACGCTCTTCTCATCAAAGCGGTAATAGCCAATTACACAATACATCGCGTTTTTATTGACACGGGAAGCTCGGTCAACATCATGTTCAAAAAGGCCTTCGATCAACTACAAATTGACCGAGCCGAGCTGCTGCCCATGATAACCCTCCTTTACGGGTTTACGGGCAATGAAGTTCAGCCGGTCGAACAGATCCGGCTGGCCATATCGCTGGGAGAGGCGCCACTCAGAAGGACGCGGACGGCAAACTTCGTCATCGTTGACTCTCCGTCGGCGTACAATGTCATATTGGGACGACCGACTCTAAGTGAGTTCCGAGCGGCCGTCTCCACCTTCCACCAGAAAATCAAGTTCCCAGTAGAAGACAAGGTGGGAGAAGTACGAGGAGATCAACTGGCAGCTCGGCGATGCTACGTCGAGATGGTCCGAGCTGAAGCCAATGCCGCTCGGAAGGCGCCACGAATCGAGGTGAACGCTATAACTGAAAAACCTTCCTCCTTGGTTTATGAAGAAAAAGAGAAAGTGCAGATTCACCCGACCCGATCGGAGGCCACAACGTTCATTGCGGCCGATCTGGAGACCAACCAGAAAGAGGAAGTGATCAAATGCCTCCAGAGAAACCGTGATGTCTTCGTCTGGTCAACGCATGAGCTGCCCAGAATTTCACCGGGTATAGCACAGCACGAGCTACATGTCCGACCGGACGCTCGGCAGGTGAAGCAAAGAAAAAGGGATTTCAGCGCTGAACAGAATGTCGTCATCCGGGCGGAGGTTGAGAAGCTTCTGGAGGCCGGCCATATACGCGAAGTTCAGTTCCCAAGTTGGCTGGCGAACGTAGTATTAATCTCCAAGCCAGGCAACAAGTGGAGAGTATGCATAGATTTTCGGGATCTCAACAAAGCTTGCCCGAAAGACTTTTATCCTCTGCCTCGGATCGATCAACTGGTGGACTCCACAGCTGGCTGCGAGTTGATATGTATGCTCGACGCTTACCAAAACTATTATCAAGTGTCGCTCGCCCGAGAAAATCAAGAAAAAGTCAGTTTCGTTACAGCCGACGGCACCTATTGCTATAATGTGATGCCGTTCGGATTGAAGAACGCGGGAGCCACATATCAGCGTTTGATGAACAAAGTGTTCAAGGAGCAGATCGGGCGAAATCTGGAAGTATACGTGGACGACATTCTCATCAAGTCCGTCCGAGCGGCCGATCTCTTCGAATACATGGAGGAAACTTTCCGAACGCTACGGAAATATGGAGTCAAGCTAAACCCTCAGAAGTTCTTGTTCGGAGCAAAAGGCGGGCGTTTCTTGGGATATATAGTGACTGAGCGGGGCATCGAAGCAAATCCCAGCAAAGTGAAAGCATTACAAGATATGCCGCACCCGAGAAATCTGAGGGAAGTGCAGCGCTTGACCTGTCGGATAACAGCATTGTCCAGATTCATCTCAAAGACCGCCGATCGGAGTCTCCCATTTTTCAAAATCTTGCGCAAAGCCACTAAGTTTCACTGGGACGAAGAATGTGATCGGGCGTTTGAAGATCTGAAGGCATACCTGAACTCTCTGCCTGTGCTAGCCAAGCCAACTACGGGTGAGCCACTTTGTATTTATTTATCTTCAACTGAACAAGCAGTTGGCTCGGCACTAGTGAGGGCGAACGGAGAAGAGCCTGTGTATTTTCTGAGCCATATTTTAAAAGATGCTGAATCTCGCTACACTGGGCTCGGGACGCTGGCTTTCGCTTTGGTCCTCGCCGCTCGGCGCCTCCGGCCCTATTTCTTGGCTCACACTATCATCGTCCGAACGAACAGCCCACTGGGAAAAGTGTTGTTGAATCCCGAAGCGTCCGGGCGGCTCATCAAATGGACAACGGAGTTAAGCGAATTCGACATCCAATACCAGCCCCGATCGGCCATAAAGGCGCAGTCCTTGGCGGATTTTGTCACCGAAGTACAAAGGCCAGAACCCGAAGCCATGTGGAAGATATTTGTGGACGGATTGGCCACTCGGCTCGGGAGCGGTATTGGTGTATTAGTGTTTTCACCCCAAGAAGAAAAGATGTATCTATTCGTCCGGCTTGATTATAGAGCTACGAATAATGAAGCAGAGTATGAAGCCCTTATAGCCGGCTTACAGGCCGCTCGGCATGTAGGGGCCGGACGGGTGATGCTGCATTCAGACTCTCAGTTGGCCGCTCAGCAGCTCTCTGGTACCTTTGAGATTAACAACGCTCGGCTCAAACTCTACGCCGAAGCCTTTGAAAAGCTTAAGGCCGATTTCAGAGAGGTCATTATTCAAAAGATACCCCGAGCGGAAAACCAGGTTGCAGATGAGTTAGCTAAACTCGCAAGTTCAATAACGTCGGTCGCCATCCAACAGCCTATTGAGCAAGTATCTCTGGTAGCGCACGTCGATCGGATGGAGGGCCTCGAGTTTCCGAGCGACTGGAGAACAGCCATCATGGAGTTTCTTCGATCGGGGGCAACACCATCTGATCGGGAAGCAGCCCAGCAATTAAGGAGGAGAGCCGATCGGTTCATGCTTATTGGAGACCAACTTTACAAGAAGGCTTTCTCCCGCCCGCTATTGAAATGTGTGAGCTCGGAAGACGCGGTGTACATCCTCCAGGAAGTGCATCAAGGATCGTGCGGGGGGCATCAGGGTGGACGATCGCTGGCTAAGAAGATCCTGCTGGCCGGATACTTTTGGCCAACCCTGCAAGCAGACGCCGCTCGGACCGTGTCGACGTGCCTTTCTTGCCAAAAGTATCATAATTTCTCACACCGACCGGCTGAGGAAATGAAAGCAGCTACTGTGTCCTGTCCGTTCGACCAATGGGGAATGGATATTGTGGGTCCGTTTCCCATGGCGACCGAGCAGCGGAAATTTCTACTGGTGGCGGTCGATTATTTTTCTAAGTGGTGGAGGCCGAGCCGCTAGCCAAGATCACCGAGCATATGGTCAAGAAGTTTATCTGGCAACATATTATCTGCCGGTTCGGCATCCCTCGCCGACTTGTTTCCGACAACGGACGACAATTCACTGGAAAGTTGCTCGAAGATTGGTGCAAAAGTTATGGCATTGAGCAACACTTCACGTTCGTGGCATACCCCCAAAGCAATGGTCAAGCCGAAATAGCCAATCGGGAAATTCTTCGTATTTTGCGCGCTCGGCTCGACCATCTAGGAGGAAGTTGGATGGATGAAGTGCCGGACGTCCTATGGGCCATCCGAACGACCCCAAAGGAAGGAACGGACGTCACACCTTTCCATCTGGTGTACGGCGGCGAAGCGGTGATTCCTGTCAAAGTCGGCGTTGAGTCCGTCCGGATCCAGAATTATGATGATGGCAACGCCGAGCGGAGGAACATAGAGCTGGTTTTGGTTGATGAGGAGCGAGCCAAGGCGTCCGTCCGGCTAATGGCGTACCGGCAACAGATGAAGCAAAACTACAACCGGCGCGTAATCCCTAGATCATTCCAGGTCGGCGACCTTGTCTGGAAGAAAGTAAAGTCAGTCGGTGACGTCGGCAAGCTAGAAACTCCTTGGGCAAGCCCCTTCAAAATCATCGAGAAGCTTCGTTCAGGTGCTTATTATTTGGAGGATGAAGACGGGCGACAGCTAGATCGACCATGGAGCGCGAATCATCTTCAGCCGTACCGAGCTGGGTGAGAGGTGCGCTGATGTAATTTTATATATGTTTTGGCCGCCTATGTCCCTGTAATGCAGGAAGCAGAAATAATTAAAGGATGACAAATAGCTTCGCCGAACGGCAGTGGCAAAATTAGCCTTAATGACCGTCGAGCTCCGACGTTAAAAATCGAGAGACGAGCCGGCGTCTATAAACCCTCTGAGCGGAAGACCGTCGAGCTCCGACGTTAAAAATCGAGAGACGAGCCGGCGTCTATAAACCCTCCGAGCGGAAGACCGTCGAGCTCCGACGTTAAAAATCGAGAGACGAGCCGACGTCTATAAACCCTCCGAGCGGAAGACCGTCGAGCTCCGACGTTAAAAATCGAGAGACGAGCCGGCGTCTATAAACCCTCCGAGCGAAAGACCGTCGAGCTCCGACGTTAAAAATCGAGAGACGAGCCGGCGTCTATAAACCCTCCGAGCAGAAGACCATCGAGCTCCGACGTTAAAAATCGAGAGACGAACCGGCGTCTATAAACCCTCCGAGCGGAAGAGGACAATAAAGACGGCAAGTGTCCAAGGAATTGTTAGTACCCGATCCGCTCGACTCTATATCATTCGACCGCTCCTATATCCGATCCGCTCGGCTCTATAAACAAAGGTACTTGTTGGTATCTAGCCAACGATCTATGCTAAGGGGAACGTTACATATTTAACGAACGATCGGCATCCAAGTGTGATAAAAGGCGGGCGGTCGGCACACAGATAAACTTCCATTCGAGATATCATATCAAAGAAACAGCAAGCAAAAGGAAATTTACATTAAAGAAAATAAGGCTGAGCAGCCAAATAACAAAAAGGGGGTAGTTTGTAGCCGAACGGCTAGATTACATTTAAGCTCTACTCTAAATAATCATAAAGATCCGTGGGGATATTGTTAAGGAGCGCCACTTGATCTGCAGCCGGGAGGGCGAAGGACTCGGGAAGTTGCCCCTTGGACTTCAAATATGCGGTGGTGGCGGTCATGGCGAGGTCAAAGGCAGTATACATCCGCTCGCAAACCTTCTCTGAAAATTCGGGCGAGCGGATGTAATTCTTTCTTAGGGCGGTGACCCGGCTCGGCTCAGCCTCTTGGTATTCTTTGAAAGCCAATTGAGACGCATCGAGGGATTCCTGTAGAGTTTTCAGCTCGTCCTTATGCTTGATTGCGTCGGCCGCGCGGCCCGCCTTCTCTTGGTCGAGCTGCTCCATCAGCTCTTTGACCTTCTGCTCCAATCCCCGAGCCTCAACATTCTTTTTCTCCAGATCGGAGATGGCCGTATTTTTCCGAGTGGTGGCCAGGGTTATCTTTGTGTCAAGCGACTTGACTTGTCGCTCGGACTCGGCCAAGGCGTGGGCCTGATCGGCCGTCTTCTTCTGTTCGGCCGCTAGCAAATTTTGAGTCTTTTTGAGCTCTTTCTGCAGCTCAGAGTACTTCGGGCCGTGAGAGCCGGACGGACCGCCTGCTGCTTTCAGTTGCCTTAACTCCTCGTCCACCATCGCCAAGCGGTTGGAGACTGCTATCTCCTCCACCCATCTCTGATGCAAAAGAAAGGAGAAGTTGTTAATGGCCGATCGGAAAAAATGCATGCAGAACTTCGGAAAAAACGAACTTGCCACCGTGGCCTCCTGCATGTGGCTATTGGCCAAGTTGCGAAGGGGGATCATCGCGATGCGCGCCCGAGCGTCGGCCCACATCTCGGTAAGGGGCCCTTTCAAGGTAATGGTGTGCTCGGGCGAGGTTGGTCGGTCGGCCTCTGGAAGCAGCTCTTCAGTCGGGAGATGAAGAGTGACTCGTACTGTGCGGCCATGACCGGGGGTCGTCCGACCGGCGGTCGGAAGAGGATCAGAAGTCGGCGCCGAAAATTGAGAATGAATGGTCGAACGCGGGACTGGTTGACGAGCGGGCGGAAGGGTGCTGACCAGAATAGCCTCAATAGGGGTTGCCGACTCGTCCCATTCAGAAGGCGTCCGGTCGGACGAAATGACCTCGACCTCTGGAGCCTTGCCTCGAGCAGTAGCAGTGATCCGCTCGGATGGTTAGACTGCGGAGGTAGCCGATCGTAGGGGAGTCTCCACTCGACGCCTCTTTTGTCGAGGTTGCTCCTCCTCCCGAACGGAAACTTCCTCTGGGACAGTTGGTCCTCCGCTGGGGGTGGCTCCGCTTGCCACGTTCTGTTGAGAAGCCTGAGCGACCGACTCTTCCTGAGTCCCGCTTTCCCCTTCGTGCGAGCCGACCGGTTGAATGCCGAGCGTCTCCATTTCTTTGGCTGCCGCGGCTTCGAGCGCCGCCGCTTTTCTCTTCAAAATGTCGGCCATTACCGACTCCATGACGATGTCCGCTGCAAAGAAAAGAAGAGAAATCAGTTAGCAATCAAAGTATATGCCCAAGTTAAATTCTTACCGAAGCTGTTCGGAAGGGGAGTCCGCATGGGACTCAGACCGAAGATGTACATCACTCCTTCGTGAAGAAGCTTATTGATGTCAAGCCGTAGACCGGCTAGCATATTTGCAGCATGAAGGTAGTCCGGTCGGGTCTTGAACTTCTTCAGCTCAGGAGTGGGGGGCAGGTCGACCTGCCACTTGGTCCGGAAATTGGCCTGATCGGGCATACGAATATAGAAAAAATACTCCTTCCAGTGTTTATTGGAAGAAGGCAGTTTATTAAAGAAGACTAAGCCGGGCCGAGCTTGGAACATGAAGGTGCCCGGCTCGGACTGCTTGGGGTAATAGAAATAATTAAAAACCTCCGGTCGGAGGGGGATGTTGTGGATTTTGAACAAAATGACAACGCCACAGAGAAGGCGAAAGGTGTTGGGTACTAGACTGCCGAGCGGAACACCAAAAAAGTTACAAACATCTATAATGAAGGGATGTATAGGGAAACGCAGACCGACAGCAAATTGGTCACGGAAGACACAGAAAGCTCTGCGCGGCGGCCTGTGTGGCCGAGCGGAAGGACCGGCTAAAAGAAGTTCAAAATCACCAGGGATTTCAAAATTATCGGTCAGAATATCAAAGTCACGCTGATCGAATCGTGACTGCATGGTGGTGTACCAAGGGCCGAGGGACTGGTCTTCAGGACGAGAAGAACTAGCCATGATCCGATCGGAAGAAATCGAAAAGGCAAAAAGGCAGAAGAAAGACGACAACAAGCTAAAAGAGTACACTGGGGAAAGAAATGCGGAGAAAGTACAAGGAGCAGAAAGAAAAGAGGAGAACTTTACAAGAAAAAGGGGGACCGAAGGAGGAACACCGAGGATCGCCGGAAGCAGAAGAATACGACCGCCTGAACTTTGGAGCGCGAGGAGTAACCGAAGGCACGCGAGAGAAGAAGTGAAACGACGGAGGAGGAAGCGAAGTTTTTATAAGGCGGGGGTCGGGCGGCCTCCACCATTGGATCCAGGTCACGGGAATTAAAGCGCACATCGTACCGTCCATTTCGAACCGCCTCGATCCCATCAAAGAACCACGCCGCCGCCGTACGATGACGACAGTGCGCCACGTGGCATTCAACCATTCGAGGCATTTAATGAGCGCATTCTCAGCCTTAATGTCAAGGATTGACGCAGGTTACGAGAAGATCCGAGGAATGTTGCTGTTGACTAACCTTACGGCCATCCCCGCGGAAAACCGAGCGGAGGATAATTGCACGAAAGCGTCGCCCGGCTAGATTTGCAGTCCAGTCAGTCGGACTAAGTGCCTCCTTCGACTAGACTTGAAGGGGAGGCAAGTGATCCGGCGGTAAGAACAAGGGACCCCCGTTCTGGGGAGTCAACGCCACGAGGAAGTCAAAGGATCAGGTGGTCGATAGAAGAAGGATGGGCCGACCGTCCGGCCGGCCCACCGTCCGGCCGGCCGACCGGTGACTAACAGATGACAAAAGGCGCCCCGGCAGGAGGCGGGGTTCCGGCGCTCATTGAATAGGATTGTAAGGCCGAGCGGATGACACGTTCGACCGAAGACATAAGGTGGCATACTGCTAACGGTCTCCACAGAGCACCTTATCGGAAATCTCCCAAGTAGACCATGCTATGTGACCGGTCGGACGCCCGGCAGGGAGTAAGTAGAAAAGGACATCTGACAGCATGCATGCTCTATAATCTGGCCATACTCCAAATCTTACGATAGAAGGATCTGTTGTCCCATCAGAGACGTGCTCAAACTGTAGCAGTATGGTGTCAGGTAAGCTCCTCTGACAAGCTCATACTACGATATGGGGAAGGACGCGTGTACACCTCGGTATGTGTGCACTCGCTCCTCCACAGCCCTATATAAAGGCCCTCACCCTTCGCCGGAGGTATGCATTCTACGATTCTTGGAGTCACTTTCTTGTTGAGTTTTGCCTGACTTGAGCGTCGGAGGGTCGTCATTGGGAACCCCTTCCTGGCCCGACTTCTGTGCAGGTTCACCGAAGGTCCGGGCGGATAGTCAGCAGATCTACGTCAGCCGCTTGGAGAGCGCCACGTGCCCAGCGTTCGTTGATTCAGCTTTCGGACAGGATCAAATAGTATTTGGAGGGATTTAACCCTATCGCTCCTGTGTGACAACAGGCTATGATCATATACCAGAAAAGCTATTGCTAATACTAAGAACTATAATTACTATGACTCTACATCTTCAGTTAGTCGCGTTTGAAAGATTTTTATTGCCATAAATAAAAGGAGATGGGAAATTACAATTGCTGTGTAAGTGAAGATAGATGGGACAATGTTTTACAAATTTAAAAGGGCTTTTACACCAAGCTGTTCCTAGCTGGCTAAATTAGAATAGATATATAGATAAATAAATAAACAACAAAGAAGAGTGAAGACGCTACTGACACAAAGGGATTCTTTGTCAAGTCTTATAAATGGATGGCACTCTGGGATCGGGGCATTAGCCCAATCAGCACAGCTTGTGACACAATGTTAGTGTTTTTTTTTCCCCTTAAGATAGCTAATTTGATTGCAGTCAAGAAACATCCAACTATTTTATTGAGTTCCACAGAGGCATTGCAGAGGAAGATGGAATTTTTTTATAAGGATGTTGGGATTGCGCCTTTAGACATTGCGTACCACCGGTTGCCTTTAGGATTAAGTTTGGAAAAGAGGTTGATTCCTCCGTTTCGTGTGATGAAGATATTGAAATCAACTACATATATTTTTCTCATCGTCTGGTCCAAAATTTTTGCAGAAGTATGTGTTCCCTTGCAAAGATAAATTACCCAAAGGACATGAAATCTTGTGAGTTGTAGCTGAGTTTGAGAGGAATATCCAACAATTGAAGGGTTTATTTGGGTATGAGTTTCTTTTCTGAATAAGCAATGATATTGAACCATTCCTGTTCTAGTTTCATATGGTTTGTTTATTATTTCCTAGTGCGTCAATTATAAATTTAACTGCTAATTCAAACATGAGGGTGCTTTTGACTTGCAAAGCACTTATTTTAGGAACTGGTCAGTGGAACTCCTTGCAAAATAGAAGACATTGTGTGTTTTAAAATGTACAGTCAATTCTATTTCTCCCTTTAATTATTGTTGATGTGCAATTTTCTTCATTATAAATTATTTTAATTCTGATTTTTTTTCAAGTCCACCCATCTTTTCATAGCATATTTCAGTAAATGCATATTTAAAATATTTTTGGATAGTAAATGCATATTTAAAATATTTTTGGATTGAGCATACCTACATAAGTATTGATAGTAAAAATGCACTACATTACTATTTCAAGTGAATGCAAATTATATTATAAATCTGAAAATTAAAGAAAAATAAATTACATCCTTCAATTGGATGTAAATTATATTATGAAAAGTAAATAAAAATTCATTCCACTATTTAAAAATAAAATTTACTTATTACATATTAAATTTTACATTGCTTTACTAATAAAAAAATCCATCACTCTCGTCTGGTTCTTGCCTTTGTGACACAATAAGTGTTGAGTTTATTATATAATCATCTTTAGCTAATTAAAATATTTTTTCAAGATCATTATATTCATTCAATATCATTGGTAGATTTATTGAATAGTTTATATTATTCGCTATAAATTCATTAATAGATACATCCCTTTCAATTTCTGAATTTCAACTAGCATTTTATTATTTTAATATTCTAGCTGAGTCCATGTGTTTTCAAACATTTGTTCTAGATACTCTTGCCGATAACATATTCAATACTAACAGTTTCTTTTATTAAATTGTATATATAATTCATACTCTTCAGTACTCAACATAATAAGAGAAGTGGAAGATGACATTTTGTTTCTATTGGTATTTATGGTTGGTGTATCATCATCAAATCAGTCTTGTTTTTGTGGATCAATCAATTTCATTTTACGTGAACGCACTTCATCATAAAATGAATTTATGTATTGATGTAACTGTAAATAACAATAATATTTCTATAGCACATTAGTCAAGTGAAGGAAGTCAATAGATCATCATATATTTCTAAACTTGTAGTTACACATTTTAAAATTTAATATTTTACAAACAAGCAACTTTAAACTCGTAACCATATGATTTATTGATTAATTCAAGGTATTATAAATTAATTTTTTAATACAAAAAAGATTGACAATAAAGTCAAGATAGCATTAATAATACAAGATAATTAACATTTTACTAAATCATATTGGTGAGGTTGATATAATATTAATGTATATTTTCATGGGATGTTCAGTTGGTTAAAGAGTGACAGACTTATTATAATGGGATAAGAGATCAATTTTTAATAGGCATATGTCCTCGTAAAAAAAAACTCCTTCCACCCTAATCAACTTGGCAGTCAATTATAAGTTGATCTCATAATTTACCTCCTTTTATATAATCTGAGGATGAACTATGAAAGGCGCATGAGTTGAGCGTAATCACTCTTTTGTTACAACTTGCTACATATAATGTTAATTTATACATCGGATTAATTTATTTATGGATTAGTAGAAGAAAATATATATATTGTTCACAAGATTTATCAGAGCTTAAAACTTCTCTTACACTATGATTTCAACTATCACTAATATTGTAATTAGTTTTTCTATAATGATAAAAAAAAACATTAGATGAATATAACAAAGTTGTACCCAACTGTAATATTAGTAAGGGCTATTTGAGATGTTAACATCGCCTACACGGTTTATAGATTATTTGAAATGTTGATTGACAGAACTTAATGAGTACTTGAAATTTTTTAATCTGGCGTTACAGTTGCTTACACCTGGCGGCCAACCTCTCACTTGTACACTTTCCTAATACAATAACAGAGAACTGACAAACCTTTCAACTTCATGGTCAGGAGGGAGACGTGTGTGGTCAAGAGCAGCTGTCTTATGAGGAGAAAAGGTTGCACTATAGCTATGTTTGTTAGGTTTTCTCCAATAACCTTTTCCACGTACAATAAACTGAAAAGTTTGCTAAATATGAAATTCCATCGGAGCAACGATTTTAACTAATGTTTTGTTCTTCGTTTTGTCTAACAAGAAGTTGCACCATTCGTCAAAAAAATATTCACCGCCAGCTCTTCGAAAAATATTCATATGTTTTTGCATAATAGAAGATCACTGTTTGTCGAAAAATAAGATGCACCGTTCGTTGACCGTTGCCTTTGGTTAGGCTAAAAGTCGCTTTCTCCGAGAACGTGTTAGCACAATTCGAAATGGTCTTTGCTTCAAACGCACGTGAGAAGCACCAACGATTTTTAAGAAGGGTAAAATAAAAAAGGAACCCACAGGAAGCTGAAGCTATGCTATTGAACATTCCCAAAACACCTATGTAATTTAGGGAAAACGTATAACGAGCTATGGGGTTTGGAAAATAAAGGATATTTTATATAAAAAAAAAAAATAATAGTTTTGCAGACTATTTTATATGAGTATAAAACTTTATGCAAAATAAATGGAACCTTAAATATTTAAAGGAGCAGGTTTTTTTAATTTTTGCTATTTTTTCTTTCTGGTATGTAACGCAAAACTGAAATTGATGGGTAGCCTTAAGAAAATACGGAACATATAGGGGGACAAATGTGAAATTGGCCCAGAAGTGAAGAGCTTTTCAATTAGGGTTTTGCGATTTGGTCTCTGCGTTACATTCGTGGCGAGCTTACCTGGTCGGCCGTCGCGATGCTTCACCTTCACTCCCTGGTCCGCCGCCAGGCGCTCCTTCCATCGATCCAACTCCGTCGCGTCTTCTTCTCCACCGGCGCTTCCGCCACCACCTCAGTCGCCACCGCTTCTCCCGATCCCAACTTCCTGGTCGAGTACCTCATGAATGCATGCGGGTTCTCCGCCGACGATGCTTCCAAGGTCTCCAAGTCGTTCCCTCGTTTTCGGTCCGCCGAGAAGGCCGACGCCGTTCTTGGATTTCTCAGATCTCACGGCATTGATGGAGCTAATCTCAGAAAGATAATAACTTGGAAACCAGGATTCCTCTGCTGGGATGTGGAGACGAACCTCGCTCAGAAGTTTAAAATTTTGCAGGAAATGGGATTATCTGAGTCTGACGCCGTCAATGTCGTTATGCAGCACCCCGTCATTCTTTCCCTCAACGTCCAGAACACGCTTCTCCCCAGATTGAAGATTTGGGAAAGTTTATTTGGATCGAGGGAGATCCTCCTCAGGAATCTCCGGAGCTGTAATAGGTTTATGAGCACCAGCATTGAGAATGTGGTACGCCCTAACTTGAACTTCTTACGGGATGAATGTGGTATTCCTGAAGACCGGGTTTCTCGTGTCATTAAAAGGCACCCCGGCTTCATCGTGCAGAATCCTGAATCCCTCCGGGCTTTGGTAGATAGAGCTGAGGGGATTGGAATTCCCCGTGAATCTAAAATGTTCCTTTGGATCCTTGATGTGCTGCACGGGGTCAGCAGGGAAAAATTTGAGGTCCAAGTCAAGCTCTTGCACAGCTTTGGTTGGTCAAACTCGGATTTCACTGCTGCATTCAAGAAACGACCAGCCTTTTTATGGCATTCCACAGAAGTATTGCAGAGGAAGATGGAATTTTTTATCAAGGATGTTGAAATTAAACCTTCTGAGATTGCTAACCACCCAATCGTTTTAGCATTTAGTTTGGAAAAGAGGTTAATTCCTCGGTTTCAATTGATGAAGATATTGAAATCTGAAGGGTTATGGACTTCAAACATCAAGCTACACAACTTTTTCTCATCGCCGGATCCAAAATTCTTGCAGAGCTTTGTTCTCCCTTACAAAGATAAACTCCCCAAACTTGCTGAAGTGAAGGGGCATAATCCAAACTGCAAATTTATTTGAGTATGTTATTTTATTACTTACATGCAATGATATTGAACCAATCTTTATTGTAGTTTTTGGCGTTCTGTTTTGCAACCTGATTAAGTTGTCGATGATTTGTTTTAGGAATTGTCAGGTGAACTCTAAATGAGAAGATATTTAAGCATGATCAGAGTCAGATGTATGCTAGGCTACACTGCCCATCTGCTGAGGTTATAATTAATCTTAACTTCAAGCTTTAATATCTTTGAAAGCTGAAGGAGCATAGAGAATTCACATTGCAATTCCCTTCATTGAGCTTTATGGAAATGATATTCTTACCATGAGGAAAGAGTCTATCACCTGCTTACACAAGGACACATCTTTCTTTGTTGCCCCAAAAGATCTGAAAGAAAATAGCTCACCAATCGAGCACATTTAGGTGATATATGTGAGGATGCACACTTACAGGGATTAGCTGGTGAAGCATCAATTTTATTTGGTTTAATTTTTTTCTGGTGAAGCATCCTTACAAGGATGAACACTATTGAAGGCACAAAGATCATTGTTCAATATCTCAAGTATATTATTTTTCAAACAAATGATGCTTAAGTTGTGGCCAGTATCTGCAATCAGGATATAGGGTAAAAACAGCGTTTAAGAGGATAAACAAATATGATTCCAGGTCTAATTGAAGTGGAGAAAAGGATATACACATACAGAGATCAGGATTAGTTGTAGCAAAGATGATTACGATCATTCCAGATGTCTTGGTCTGTTCCTAGATTATGTGACGGGAGGTAAATCACAGGTCAGTTTATAGTCGATCGTCAAGTGATTAGGAGGTTGACTAGCAAGGCCTAGGCCTTGGATACCTGCCCGTAGAAGGGAGTCGGACTAGGCGGAGAGACCCCGTACTGGGGATGGTGACTCATAGGAGAGATCTAACTCCGGATGGACAAGGGCAGCCACACTCACTGATCGGATCTGCTTATCATGGGTTTTGCCCCCAACTATTGCTACCCATTTCTTTCTTTGTGTCTTGGGCTACCATTCTGATCTTTGTCCAAGCTTAACAATTCTTTTCTTTGTCCAATCCAATTGGGCCAGGCCACTCTGCCTGTAGAGTAAGTTAGTCGCTCCCGTGTCAATGGTAGGAGTAAAGAAAGACTCTCTTGGCTCAGTGAGTTTTTTTTTTCCCTGAGAATATGCGTTCGTCTAGAATTAATCTTTTGCTCCATTGTAGTAAGTTTGTCATCCTTCAATCAATTAGACATCCTGTGGGGATAGGGCAGAATAGGGATCATAATTACTGATGATTGATCTGATGGCAATTAAAACCTTGTAAATTGTTAAAGCTGAGCTCCATCCATTCTTTTGGATGTCTAGATTTAGATCGCCGGCAGTATCAACAATCCTGCAGTGATAAATCCGGGTTTTAAATGTCACCTGATTACACAATGATGAAGAAGATTACCCAACCAACTTGAGCAGAAGATAAAATTTGATAGCAATTATCAGTTATCTAATTGCTGTACAATAATTTACATTTCTGTGTGTGTATGTATCCATATATGCTCAAGTCAAAAAGTTTGTCCATTTATCAACAATAAATTGATAAATTATATTCATAAATAATTGTTGAAAGAAATGCAAAGTGGACCTTACTTCCTTTAATTTAGATAGCAATAGGTAAAAGGCTTTGCTCCTGAAGACCTATTTCCACCTCTAGTAATTTTAATTGTGAAGTGATCATAAAGATGTTATGGTTCTCAAAAGTAGCCGAGGCAGCTTTGTTAGGTGACGACATCTCATACTTAGCAGCCCCCTTAAGCTAGTGTTTTAAAAGCAATCTAGACAGGCCACTCGATATGTTCAACTGTTTAATCTACTCGGGTTAAATGGTTTAGTATACATATCAAATAGGCTCAAGTGTCCGAAGTAGATCTCTTCACAGATTTATCCTCTTTTGTTACTGCAAACTTCAGTGTTCGTCCTCTTTGCAAGGAGGTATTTATTTTCTATCTTCTTTTACCATCTTATTGTAGTTAACCAAATTCGAATTGCATTTCGATGTTTGAGCAATATGGTTTATAATTTAGGGTTCAATGTTTGGGTAATATGGTGAGTCATATGTAATTGGTTGAGTGAGATATCAAGTAGCTCAAGCTTGATCAAATATTCAACGATAGGAAGTCCAATTGGGAGTTGGAAAGATAAAAGTTTGAGTCGGTCGTGGTTGATCAAACATTTGGTAATCTAAATTTCAATAAGGAGTTGACAAGAGATAAGAAATCTAAGTGGATCGCAGTTAACCGAACACTTGACATGCGAAGGGAAGTTTAAGTAGGTCAAAAATTTCCGACATAATAAGGTTGATTGGTTGTTGGGCATCAAAAATTTTCGATGGATTAAGGTTAATAGGATGTTGAGCAAAGAAAATCGTAGCAGATTGAGGTCGATCAGATATTAGATAAGACAAGATTTCAATCTTGGAAAGACTAAAATAAAAATAGCAATCGATTGCACTACAAAGTAGCAATCGACTATTAAATTATAAACCCCAAATTCAAGGTTTGAGAAAATAAAAAGGGGCATATTGCTCGATCAATCAATTGATAGGGTTCATCAATCGATTGTTAGCTGCATTAATCGACTAATAGATGACATTGTAGTCATATATATCGTAATATTAGTAATCGGTTGCACAATCTAGTTTAGCTTCAACAAAAGGCAAACATAGGGCTACTAATTGATTTCTGTTGGATAGCAATCGCCTTATCATCATAACAATTGATTGATGACTTATGTCAATTGATTGATACACAAGTAAACAGAGTCGTTGGCTCAAGGTAATAGTCGAAATCTCAAATAACAATTGATTGATGGCTTTTGGTAATAGACTATTAGGTGGAAATATGCCTAAAATAACTTTTAATGAAGTGTTACTATATTTTCGGACCAACAAAAGAAAATTCAAAATAATAAAAAACACCTAAATCAAAGTTCACTCTTGTAAATGTGTTTGTTTTGATTTCTTTTGATTTTATTTTTGTTTTTGTATTTGATTGTATTTCTTTATAAGACACAAGTTGTACATTCAAGAGTATCAGAGAATGAGAAGATATGGTGGTAGTCATTAGTGTTGTGACATTGACGTCCGCTAGAGGGGGATGAATAGTTGCTTACTCAAAACGTTTGCTTTCTACAACGGTTAGTATGTACAACGAAAATACAAAAACAAATACTAACAAGAGAAAATAAACCTAACACATTAATTTAACGTGGTTCGGAGATAAAACTCATACTCCACGGTTGCCCGTAAGGTAGATGATCCCGATCCGTTAGTGGATGACTCCCCGGAAAATCTTTAGCTAGCTCACGTAGCTCCTTATGGGTGGAGAAATCTCGCTACAAACTCGCACAAGCATGCTAGGCACACAAGAGCAATTTGGAGACTTTAATAGGGGTTAACCACCTCTATTTTCATCAACCATGGCCAAGCACCCCGAGCTCTTTTTAATAGAGCTCGGGAGGAAACACCTAGCTGTATTTTTCGCCACCAGTCGACTGGTACAATCACCAGTCGACTGTTCCTAAGTGAAATTCGACCGTTATAAACTAATGATCGGCTACCAGTCGACTGATGAAAACATCAGTCGACTACTACAGTAATGCTACAGTTCTGCTATAATACTATTACAGTAACGCTATAGTACACACTAGGATTTTACGTACCCTGAGTACAGTCTCTCATGCACTCGTCCTTGCCCGCAAAACCTAGACCTAGCTTTCTAGCCTCCTTCATCAGCCTTACGTCCCTCGGATGTCTCCATATCCTTCACGCCTTGTCTTCTGGAACTTTCATTAGCCTTGTCTTCATTGTCGGGTCTTCATTGCCAAGAGCCACGTTATGGGACTTCATCCTTTGTCAAGTTACACTTGGACTTACATTGCTAAGACTACATACTTAGATTTACACCGCCAAGACTCACCCTTAGATTTTCCTCCTTTGCTAAAATTACCCTTGGACTTTCCTTGTTGTACTTGTATCTTGCACACTCATAATACATATCAAATACAATAATAAGCTTAACTTAAACATTTGCTCAAACATCAAAACCTAGGGTACTCAGATTGCTCCAATAGTTAGGACTAGATCATGGACGTAGATGTCTATAGAGGTGATGAACTAAGTAAAATTGATCTTGTTTATGTTGTAGTGCGTCG
Source organism: Zingiber officinale (assembly GCF_018446385.1). Taxonomy (NCBI): domain Eukaryota; kingdom Viridiplantae; phylum Streptophyta; class Magnoliopsida; order Zingiberales; family Zingiberaceae; genus Zingiber; species Zingiber officinale. The sequence goes on along the minus strand of NC_056001.1, from coordinate 109,359,665 downwards.
AATACTATTCAAGTTTTTGTTACTCATATTCATTGACATGAGAAGAGATTTTCATCCCAACACTTATTGTTTAAATTCTTTATTTTTTCTTATTTATAAGTTGTTTGATTGGATTTATAATGCTCAATAAACTATTTATATATATGTCATTGTGCTATATCTTTTTTATAGCAATATGAAATTATTAATTGTGTGTTAAATTTGCTAATCACTTGTGTACTTGAGATTTGGAACTTTTTTTTGGAATGATATTTAATTCTGTCCGAAAACTGAGTTAGATAGGTGGCCAGTGAGGAGGAATGTTGATGGAGGAAGGACTTCGAGCTGGGAGTTGCGACCCTACAGCTAGGAGCTGTAGACTTATGCACACCAAGGCAGAACCAACAAAAACGTTAAATGAATAGTAAAATAATAAATGTGGATGCGTGTGTGTGAGTGTGCATAGCCTAGCGTGCTTGGTCAATGAAGAGGATCCCCCTTTTGATACCATCTCTCATAACCTCCCAGTAACAAGACGTCAGAATATGTCGAATGTCAGAATATGTCAGATGGTAGAGGGTGTACAACAACCTCCCTTTAGGAGAAGGAAGGTTCTTTTGCATGTATATGCTTGAGTAATAGAATATTCTCTAATGAGTAATCGTTATTCTTTGACAGGTTGTTGTGATTTCTTAATAGTGTTGTCTCCCAAGGGGAGTCCAATCGGTTCTGGGGTTGACCGATTGAAAACTAGGAGCTTTGCACATGAGAAGTGGGGAATTGGGTCTTGAATCTCCGAATGGCTCTGGGGACGACCGACGGTAGACTAGGAGCTTTGCACATGAGAAGTGGGAAGCTAAGTCCTGGAGGTTCGACTGATGCTGGGGCTGACCGATGGATGTGTGCTGGGAGTCATGTACATGAAAAGTGGGGAACTGAGCCTTAGAAGTCCGACTAGCATTGGGGTCGAGCAGATGTATGTTGAGAATCGTGCCCATGATGAGCGAGGAACTGAGTTTTGAAGGTTTGACAGGCACTAGGGACCAATCAAAATATATGCTGAGAGTCATGCCCACAAGGAGCGAGGAACTGAGTCCTGAAGGTCCGATCGGTGTTGGGGTCGGGTGAACGTATGTTGGGAGCTATGCCAAAGAGGATCGAGTCACTTAGTCCAAGAGGTCCGACCAGCACTAGGGTTGGGCAGATATATGTTGGGACTCGTGCCCAAGAGGAGCGAAGCAATGAGTCTGGAGGTCCGACCGACGCTGGGGCTAGGAAGATATAAACTGGGAGTCGTTTTCATGAGGAGCAAGGAATTGAATCCTGGAGGTCCGACCAACACTGGGGGCCAGGCAGATGTATCCTGGGAGTTGTGCCCAGGAGGAGCGAGAAATTGAGTTCTGGAGGTTCGATCGGCGCTGGAGGCCAAACTGATGTATTCTGGGAGTTATGCCCAGAAGGAGTGAGACACTGAGTCCTAGAGGTCCAATTGGTGTTGGGGGTCGGACGGATGTATGCTAGGAGTCGTGCCTAAGAGGTTCGAGGCAATGAGTCATAGAGGTCTGACCGGTATTGAGGTCGGGCGGATGTAAACTGGGAGCCCTGCCTAGGAGAAGTGGGAAATTGGGCCTTGGGCATCCAACCGGCTCTGGGTCCGATAGGCTGTAGACTGGGAGCCATGCCTAGGGGAAGTGGTTTGTTCATATATGTACATTCTGATTTTGACCACCACCTCACCTTAACTTAGACTTTCACTTCATCTTGACTATCACCCCCACATTACCTATGAAGCTACCCACAACGCGCAATATCACAAGTCTCCCCTCCAGTCTAGTCGAAGGAGGCGCTAACCCGACTGACACCTCCGGACTAGATAGCCTATCGTAAAAGATAAATCACTTTTGACTACTAAATCAGATTGCTAAGTCTGTCGTATAACATCGAGCTAGCGGCTAGTGAGGCGAGGAAAATGGAGCGACGCATGATGGTGCCGAGCTAGCAACAGAAAAAATGCAGAGTAAGCTATCATACGCTGGGAGTGCCGAGCGAGAGGCGATATACGAGAAATGTCGAGCGGACAGCAATATGTAAGTGTCGATCCAGCAACGATTTGTGAGAAGTGTCGAGCTGGTGGCGATATGTAAGTTCCAAGTGGGTGGAGATATGTAAGGGATGTCGAGCGAGCGACGATATTTAAGGGATGCCAAATGGGCAATGATATTTAAGTACCGAGTGGGCGGCAATATGTAAGGAGTAGCGAGTCAACAATGATTTGTCAGAAGTGTCGAACCATTGGAAATTTGTATGGAGTGCCGAGCCAATGACAATTTGTAAGGAGTGTCGAACCAATGACGATTTGTAAGAAGTGTCGATCTAGTGATGACTTGTAAGAAGTGTCAAACCAGCGGTGATTTGTAAGTGTCGAGCGGGCGGCGATATGTAAGGGATGTCGAGCAGGTGGGAGTTATGCCCATGTGAATTGCTATTGAGAGCCCTGCCCAAGTGAATTGATATTGGGAGTAATGTCCAAGTGAATAAGTTACAAGAGTCAAGAAAAATCGACTGGCTGGTCGTTGGGCACGTGAGACATGCACACTTATAACTCGCAGCTGAGGCGAGAGTCTGGAACAGTTGACCGGATGGTGGTTGAGTGTGAGAGTCATGCTCATTTATAACTCACAACTATGACGAGAGTCTGGGACAGTACGCCAGATGGTCGTTGAGCGCGAGAGTCATGCTCGCTTATAACTCGCAGCTATGGTGAGAGTCAGGAACAACCGACTAAATGGTCGTTGGGCGTGAGTCATACTAGCTTACAACTTGCAGCTGAGGCGAGAGTCTGGAACAACCGACTGGATGGTTATTGGGTGCAAGAGGCATACTCGCTTATAACTTGAAGTTATGGCGAGAGTCTGGGACAGTCAACCTGATGATTGTTGGGCGCAAGGACCATACTTGCTTATAACTTACAGCTGATGCGAGAGTCTGAAACAGCTGACCGGATGATCCTTGGGCGCAAGAGTCATGCTCACTTATAACTCGTAGCTAAGGCAAGATTCTGGAACAACCGACTGGATGGTTGTTGGGCCCGAGAGTCATGCTCGTTTATAACTCGCAACTAAGACGAGAGTCTAGAACAACTGACTGGATGGTCGTTGGGCATGAGAGCTATGCTCAATTATAATTCATAGTTGAAGCGAGAGTCTTGAATAGCTGACCTGATGATCATTGGGCATGAGAGCCTTGCTCGCTTATAACTTGTAGCTGATGTGAGAGTCTACAACAATCGACTGGATGGTCATTGGGCGCGAAAGTCATGTTTGCTTATAACTCGCAGCTGTGGCGAGAGTCTAGAACAGTTGGTCGGATGGTTGTTTGGTGCGTGAGTCGTGCACGCTTATAACTCACAGCTGTGGTAAGGGTTTGGAACATAGGCACAAGAGCATGCTCGCTTATAACTCGGTCGAGCGACATGTGAGTCTAGGACATAGGAGCGAGAGTAGACTCGCTTATAACTCTGTCGAGTGGCATGAGAGTCTAGAATATAGGCGCGAGAGCATGCTTGCTTATAACTCAGGCGAATGGCATGAGAGTCTGGGACATAAGCGTGAGAGCAGACTCACTTATAACTTGGCTAATCGACACGAGAGTCAGGGACATAGGCGCGAGAACATGCTCTCTTATAACTTAGTCGAGCGACACTAGAGTTTGAAATATAGAGGGGAGAGCTGGCTCGCTTATAACTCGACTGAGCGACACAAGAGTCTAGAACTTGGAACGTGAGAGTATACTCACTTATAACTCGACTAGGCAGCACAAGAGTCTGGGACAGGCAAGAGAGCAGGCTCGTTTATTACTCGTTCAGGCAGTACGAGAGTCTAGGACAGGCGTGAGAGCACATTGGTTTATAACTCGATCTAGAAACACGAAACTCTTGGACAAGTATAAGAGCAGACTCGCTTATAACTCGGTCATACTACACAAGAGTCTGGACTTTAAATTTGGAGAGTAAAGGCACAGTGTATGGCCCGAATGCTTTGGAGAGTGGAGGCACGGTGTATGAGCTGAATGCCTTGGAGAGTAGAGGCACCATGTATGACCCGAATGCCTTAGAGAGTGAAGGCATGGTGCATGACCTAAATACCTTAGAGTTTGAAGGCATGGTGTATGCCCCGAATGTCTTGGAGAGTGGAGGCACGGTGTATGACCCAAATGCCAGGGAGAGTGAAGGCATTATGTATGACTCGAATGCTTTAGAATTTGAATGCATGGTATATGACTCGAATGCCTTAAAGAGTGGAGGTACGGTGTATGACCTGAATGTCTTGGAGAGTGGGGGCACGGTATATAACCTGAATGCCTTGGAGTTTGATAGAACGGTGTATGACTCAAATGTCGATAGAGGTGGGGTGAATATCGATTTAGAAATTCGTTGAAAATCGAGTGCACAACGGAAAAGAAAAAACACAGCGCTAACACAAGTTATTTTTTACTTGGTTCGGAGCATTGGTCGACTCCTACTCCAAGGTCCGCACTCGTCGAGTGTTTTCGTTGGGCAATCCACTAACAGTTTAAAAATTCGATTACAAATTTAAGATACAAGAACTTTTAAAAAAAAAAATACCGACAATAGTAAAGAAATAAACGCAGCACGTTGTCGGAGTTGCTTCGCGGCGTCGCAAGAGCACAACACGACAGAGCAAGCTTTGGAAGGCTTTGTTGTTCGTTGTTCTTTTCTCCAGGGTGCATCCTCCTTATATAGGAAGCTTCGGGCGCTCGGATCCCTTCCAACCGCCTGGAGTGTGACGTAGCCCGTCCAACCATGAAGCTCCACGTGGCGAAGTGCGTTGGGGATAAAACTTGCATCCCAGGCGCCCGAATCCCTTCCGGACGCCCAGACCCCCGGGCGCCCGGACCTTTGTTTTTTCAAAACCTGAAAAAAATATTAGTCCGAGGTAAAATGCAATTTAAAATAAATTTTAATTTAATTTTAATTTAATTTAATTTTAATTTAAGTTAATTTAAGTCCTTAGTCATCTCACCCGATCTATGTTTTTAATCAGAGAATCCTATAATTTTGTGAGATGAATTAGGTTCAGTTTTAGGATTTGGTTTAACTTTGTGTTAGATTCAGGTTTAGCTTTGAGCTCAATAAATAGGCATTCTTTTGAATAAACTTCTGGGCTATGGTGAGTCACTTGGACATCATTAGAGTAATCATGCCTTCGAGGTTTTTCAAATAGTCCTATCCACTGAACTTAATACAAAACCTTGGTATAACTGGTTAGGATCCGTAAAGGGTAGCTTCGGTTAGTTCAACTAAGCCAAATGCACCAGGTCGAAGTCATATCTTCCTAGACATGCATAGATAAAGCTTCCCTAATGTACTATCATCCAAAACTTCACCAGTACCGTTGGTCAAGTTAAACTAGTATCCCTTTGAACTAGTCCTAATTACCCTGTCGGGTAGGTTGGTTTTGATTATCCTGTTGGGTAGGTTAATTTTGGAGGTACCAGCTATTCTGAGGCCTCCCTTGAATTATTGGTCTGTTATTTTAAGTTTTTTAATTCTAGGTTTGTGTCTGTTATTTTTATAATTATATTTAACTTGATGATGATCTTATTTTTGATGGGTTCTAAAATTTTCCGATTTTGATTTTGTTGGTCTATGTTTGTGTTTTGATTTTTGATTTGTGTTATCAGATTTTATATAGTATATTTTATCTTTAAGTATGTAATATTGGTTAATTCCTACTTGCGTAGTTAAGCACGCTTTCGGAACCCAAGTTTTATTTTGTTGTTTGTGTTGAGTTATTAATGATTTAAATGTTTTATTTGAACTTGACTTGTAGTCAAGTCCGATTTTATTGTAGACTATTTTTTTGACTGTTTAAAATAAGATCTAAAATTTTAGATCTTGTTGTAAATTTTTCTAACATACTTTTTAATTTATTATTTTCTGTTTTTAGCATTAAATTTTCCTCCTCAAGTGTTAGGTATTGAGTTGGATTAGAATTTATGATTTGTTCTTTGAGGTTTTGGTTTTCCTCAAGGAGCAATTTATTTTCATTTTCTTTTACTGTTAATTTTTTATTTAAACAAGCAATAATTTTAAAAATTTCTTATTCAAATTAAAAGTTACCTCTTCGGAACTTTCGGAAACGAGTATGGATTCATAGCTCGATTCGGGTTCGGACCCGTCTTTCGATTCGTCCTCCGATTCTTCTTCGCGGGCCATCAACGCGAGGTGACTCTGGTGCTTCTGATATTCGGCCTCTGATTCTTCTGAGGAAGAGTCACCCCAGGTTACTTTGAGAGCCTTCTTCTTGGATGTCTTCAACTTGTTGCTCTTCAATCTCGAACACTCATTCTTGTAGTGACCTTTCTTGTTGCACCCGAAGCAAGTCACGTTCCTTGATTCAGATGGGGAGTTGATCTCCTACAGGTCATTTTTGTTGAAGTTTTTCTTCCTCCTGGTGAATATTTTTCTTACCAGGTTCACCAGTTACTCTTCGTCTTCAGAATCTTGGTCGGACTCATCTTCAGGATCAAGCTTGGTCTTTTTCTTCTCCTTGGAGGGACCTACAAACAAAGCAATACCTTTCTCAGACCTGGTGTTAGTCTGCTCGTGTAATTCAAGTACACAGAAAAGTTCGTCTAGTTTCAATTTAGATACATTTTTAGAAATTTTGTAGGCATCCACGATAGATGCCCACAATGTATTACGCGGAAAAGCATTTAAAGCGTACCTTATTAAATGACGATTTTCCATTTGGTAGCCTATCACGTGGAGTCCGTTGAGTATGTCTTTGATCATCGCATGGAGTTGACTCGCTGTTTCTCCTTCCTGCATTTTAATATTAAATAATTTGTTTAACAAAAGATCGTGCTTAGTTACCTTTGGGTCGCTTGTTCCTTTATGTAGTTCGATCAACTTGTCCCATAACTCTTTAGCGTTTTGGTGCGGTCCCACTCAGTTCAGCTCTTCCTTTGTCAGTCCGCATTGCAGCGTGTTGAGAGCTTTGTAGTCCATTAAGGATTTCTTTCTCATATCCGGAGTCCACCGTTCCGGGTCTAGTGGGTTTCCGGAGTTGTTGACCGGTACCTTGTATCTTCTGGTGACGCTGAACCACTGGTCGAAGTCGGTCTTCAGGTAGACCTCCATCTACTTCTTCTAGTAGGGGAAGCCCTCCCCGTTGAATAGGGGGGATGTACTGTGCCGAAGCCTTCAACTTGAGACATTTTTATTCTGCACACAAATAAATAAAGAGACAAAAATCCCAAGGCTTGGTCTTGGATTAGCAGTGTGGAATAAAATTAAAGAAAAACTAAATTGGTGTTACACCAATTCAGCTTAATTACTATGGATAAAAATTTCCAAAAATGACAATGATACCAGTTTGGATAATAGCGTAAAACTGAAAAACGAAAAAAATAAAAACAAATTTCACCCCCTGTCTGATTGGTGGTTGCAATAAATCAGAGTACCTGCTCTGATAACACTTATTGGATCGTGAAAGTCGATAGAGGGGGGGGTGAATATCGATTTAGAAATTCGTTGAAAATCGAGTGCAGAGCGGAAAAGAAAAAACATAGCGTTAACACAAGTAATTTTTTACTTGGTTCGGAGTCTTAGTCGACTCCTACTCCAAGGCTCGCACTCGTCGAGTGCTTTCGTTGGGCAATCCACTAGTAGTTCGAAAATTCGATTACAAATTTAAGGTACAAGAACTTTTTTTTAAAAAAAATACCGATAATAGTAAAGAAATAAAGGCAGCACGTAGTCGGAGTCGCTTCGCGGCGTCGCAGGAGCACAACACGGTAGAGCAAGCTTTGGAAGGCTTTGTTGTTCGTTGTTCTTTGCTCTAGGGTGCATCCTCCTTATATAGGAGGCTCCGGGCGCCTAGATCGCTTCCGAGCGCTTGGAGTGTGAAGTAGCCCGTCCAACCATGAAGCTAAACGTGGCGAAGCACGTTGGGGATAAAACTTGCATCCCGGGCGCCTGAATCCCTTCCAAGCGCCCGGACCTTTGTTTTTTCAGAACCTGCAAAAAACATTAGTCCAAGGCAAAATGCAAAACTACCCTGCAAAACAAAGTGTTAACACAGTTAAGTTTATAAGAGTAATAAAAAGCAGTAACTAGATTCCATCTTATCAAGACTGGAATCTAGTCACGATCTCAACTTAGATTTCTGAAATAGATCTAAGTTGGATCAACGCCTAATGTTCCCTTCTCGAGAACGCGTCCTGACAGTCACTCCCCTCTAGTGATTTACCTCAACTTACCTGTCAGACGTCCGGTCAGCCCTTCGACCCGTCTGGACTTCGTGTCAGCTATCAGGTCAGCCCGTCAACCTAGCTGGACTTCGTGCTAAACGTCAGGTCAGCCCTTCGACTCGTCTGGACTTCGTGTCAGCTATCAGGTCAGTCCGTCAATCTAGTTGGACTTCGTACAAGATGTCAGGTCAGCCCGTCGATCTGCCAGACCTCCAAGGGCAGACATCCCAGCACAACCAACTATTACCCTATTACTGTCATTTTTAATTTTCACTAACTCGAACCCCATTTGAATAGAATAATCACATAGCACCTTCTTATACACTTCCCGATTCTCAAAAATCATTCCTTGCATTAATTTAATTTTTTTTCACCCTCTATGAGCTTATACTCTTCTCTATTCAAACATTTGGCTAGCAAATCAGGTTCAACATCACTTTCAGAATCAAAATCAGGAATGGAATCATTTTCAAAGTCATAATTGGAAATTTCACTCCCATTATCACTTTCGGTTTCATGGATGCAATATTTGTTAAACCTACTATCATCAACAGAATCATGATCATTTTCATCATCACTTATCACAAATATATCATCCTCTTCACTTAATTCAACATCATCACTGTTCTCTACTCCTATGTTTGTAATCCTTTCACCATGCCCATTTTTTGCAACTAATCTTGCACTTATCTTACGTTTCACATTGCCTCTAGAAGGCTTTGCTGCATTTTCAGGTCTGGTATCGAAACACTTATTCATCACACTAACAACATTAGTCTTATCATCAATAATATTTTCATTCAACACAGCATTAAGGTTATCATCAGCATTAGAGTCAACAACAAATATGTTCTCTTATCAAAGGAAAACATAAAGTTATCATCAACAGAAATTGACTCTTCAACATACACATTAATTACATATTGTCCATTATAAACTCTAAACATCTCTTCAACTTTATGATCACTGTCCAACACCATCCTAGTTTCGCTATAAGGCACATCACAAGTAACAACCAACAACATGGTTTTCCAAGCCTCAGGGTCACACCAAAACTACTATGTAATATCAGAGAGCAACACAACATATGATACTGCATGGCTACCATAGTGCAATATTATTTGGAATACAGGTTTATTCCCAGCCTACAAAAACAGACCAACAGTGTAGTACCAATACATTCTCAATGAACAACAACCCTAAATTCTAAAAAAATGATTAAATTTCCATAATAAAACATAATAATAGAAGTCCTAACTATCATTAACTTTTCGTATTATCATCACCAAAATAATAATTTTCAAAAATCCCAATTTTTGGTTTATTCAAGCGCTAGATGTACCTATCTCTGCCATATAGTTCAAGTCATTTACTGAAACACATTAAATACAAAAGTTTTACAACTTTTTGATTTCACCAACATCTTCATGCATGTCTTACCATATTTGTGTGTTGTGTCAAACCTTGATTCTCTCTAGGTCTCCTCCGTGTTTAGATCGTTCGGAATATTTTTGTAGCTTCTCTCTGGGATGGAATACGGCTGATTATTTGGTCGAGGGAAATCAAGAGTTGATCGAGATAAGTCGATGAAGAGAAGTGTTGGAGTTTGTGTATGAGAGTGGGAGATATGAATGTTATCGATGCCCATTTTTGTAAAAAAAAAAAAAAATTCAGCTGCGTCAGTTAATTTTTTATTTTTTTTTCTCCTGAAACGCAGGGTATATATATATATATATATATATATATATATATATCTTTTTCTTATTTTTACCTATTGTCCATCAGTCAAGGGATTTTTTGTTAATTTTGAAATCACGAGAATCATTTTCGTACTTTAGCCAAACCTCAGGGGGTAAAATATAATTCGCCCTTTTTAAAATTAGGGTTTGCGATTTGGTCTGTGCGCTACATTCGTGGCGAGCTTACCTGGTCGGCCGTCGTGATGCTTCACCTGCACTCCCTAGTCCGCCGCCATGCGCTCCTTCCATCGATCCGACTCCGTCGTCTCTTCTTCTCCACCGGCGCTTCCGCCTCCTCCTCAGTCGCCACCACCGCTTCTACCGATCCCCACTTCCTTGTTGAGTACCTCGTGAATACATGCGGCTTCTCCGCCGACGATGCTTCCAAGGTCTCCAAGTCGCTCCCCCGTATTCGGTCCGCCGAGAAGGCTGACGCCGTTCTTGGATTTCTCAGATCCCAGGGCCTTGATGACTCTAATCTCAGAAAGCTAATAACTTGGAAACCAACATTGCTCGGCTGCGATGTGCAGACGAACCTCGCTCATAAGTTCAATTTTTTACGCGACATGGGGTTCTCTGAGTCCGACGCCGTCAATGTCGTTATGCTGCACCCCATCATTCTTTCCCTCAACGTCCAGAACACGCTTCTCCCCAGATTGAAGGTTTGGGAAAGTTTATTTGGATCGAGGGAGATCCTCCTCAGGAAACTCCGGAGCTGTAATAGGTTTATGAGCACCAGCATTGAGAATGTGGTACGCCCTAACTTGAACTTCTTACGGGATGAATGTGGAATTCCTGAAGACAGGGTTTCCCTTGTCCTTAAAATGCACCCCGGCTTCATAGTGCAGAATCCTGAATCCCTCCGGGCTTTGGTAGATAGAGCTGAGGGGATTGGAGTTTCCCGGAAATCTAAGATGTTCCTCAGGATCCTTGATGTGCTGCACGGGGTCAGCAAGGAGAAATTTGAGGCCCAAGTAAAGCTCATGCACAGCTTTGGTTGGTCGAACTCGGATTTCATTGCTGCATTCATGAAACGCCCAACCTTTTTATGGCATTCCACAGAGCTATTGCAGAGGAAGATGGAATTTTTTATCAAGGATGTTGAAATTAAACCTTCTGAGATTGCTAACCACCCAATCGTTTTAGCATTTAGTTTGGAAAAGAGGTCAATTCCTCGGTTTCAATTGATGAAGATATTGAAATCTGAAGGGTTATGGACTTCGAAAATCAAGATACAAAACTTTTTCTCATTGCCGAGTTCAAAATTCTTGCAGAGCTTTGTCTTCCCTTACAAAGATAAACTCCCCAAACTTCTTGAAGTCGTGTGAGCTGTAGCTGAGGTAGAGGTGAATGATCCAAACTGCAAATGAATGTAAGGATTTATTTGCGTATGTTATTTTATGATGTAGAAGCAATGATATTGAGCTAATCTTTATTGTAGTTTTCATGCTCTATTATTTATAACTGTTATTGTAGACATGAGCATGCTAGGTTTTCCGAGTTCCATTTTGCAAACTGATTTGCATTAGCAGTATTTGGAGGGATTTAACCCTATCGCTCCTGTCTCAAATGGGGATTTGTCACCTATCTGATCAAAGACCAGAAAAGCTATTGTTAATACCAAGAACTATAATTACTATGACTCTACATCTTCAGTTAGTAGCGTTTGAAAGGTTTTTATTGCCATAAATAAAAAGAGATGGGAAATTACAATTGCTGTGTAAGTGAAATGGATGGGACAATGTTTTACAAATTCAAAAGGGCTTTTACACCAAGGTGTTCCTAGCTGGCTAAATTAGAATAGATATATAGATAAATAAATAAATAACAAAGAAGAGTGAAGACGATACTGACACAAAGGGATTCTTTGTCAAGTCTTATAAATGGATGGCACCCTGGGATCGGGCATTAGCCCAATCAGCAGACTAGCAGAGCTTGTGACACAATGTTAGTTTTTTTTGTCTCTTAAGATAGCTAATTAATTTGATTGCAGTCAAGAAACATCCAACTTTTTTATTGAGTTCCACATAGGCATTGCAGAGGAAGATGGAATTTTTTTATCAAGGATGTTGGGATTGTGCCTTTAGACATTGCTCACCACCCGTTACCTTTTAGGATTAAGTTTGGAAAAGAGGTTGATTCCTCCGGTTCGTGTGATGAAGATATTGAAATCAACTACATATATTTTTCTCATCGTCTGGTCCAAAATTTTTGCAGAAGTATGTGTTCCCTTGCAAAGATAAATTACCCAAAGGACATGAAATCTTGTGAGTTGTAGCTGAGTTTGAGAGGAATATCCAACAGTTGAAGGGTTTATTTGGGTATGAGTTTCTTTTCTGAATAAGCAATGATATTGAACCATTCCTGTTCTAGTTTCATATGGTTTGTTTATTATTTCCTAGTGCGTCAATTATAAATTTAACTGCTAATTCAAACATGAGGGTGCTAGTTTTTTCCAAATTTCTTTTTTACATTCTGTTTGACTTGCAAAGCACTTATTTTAGGAACTGGTCAGAGGAACTCCCTGCAAAATAGAAGACATTGTGTGTTTTAAAATGTACAGTCAATTCTATTTCTCCCTTTAATTATTGTCGATGTGCAATTTTCTTCATTATAAATTATTTTAATTCTGATTTTTTTCAAGTCCACCCATCTTTTCATAGCATATTCAGCAAATGCATATTTAAAATATTTTTGGATTGAGAATACCTACATAAGTATTGATAGTTTTTTAATTTACTCTTACTGTCATGGAGTGGAATGAAGAATATGAAAATTTAAAAAAAAATGCACTGCATTACTATTTCAAGTGAATGCAAATTATATTATAAATATGAAAATAAAAGAAAAATAAATTGCATCCTTCAATTGAATGTAAATTATATTATGAAAAGTAAATAAAAATTCATTCCACTATTTAAAAATAAAATTTACTTATTACATATTAAATTTTACATTGCTTTACCCATAAAAAAATCCATCACTCTCGTCTGGTTTTTGTCTTTAGGACACAATAAGGGGTGGGTTCATTACATAATCATCTTTAGCTAATGAAAATATTTTTTCAAGATCACTATACTCATTCAATATCATTGGTGGATTTATTGAATAGTTCATATCATTCGTTATAAATTTATTAGTAGAAACATCCCTTTCAATTTCTGAATTTCAATTAGCATTTTAATATTTTAATATTCTGGCTGAGTCCATGTATTTTCAAACATTTGTTCTAACTAATTCTCGCTGATAACATCTTATTGTATATACAATTCATACTCTCTAGTACTCAATACAATACTAGAGTGGAAGATGGCATTTTGTCATTATTGGTATTTACGTTTGGTGTATCATCACCAAGTCAGTCTTGTTTTTGTGAATCAATCAATTCCATTTTACGTGAACACACTTCATCATAAAATGAGTCTCTGTATTGATGTAATCGTAAATAACAATCACTTATATTAACTATGTGAATATTTCTATAGCACATTAGTTAAGTGAAGGAAGTCAATAGATCATCACATGTTTCTAAATTTGTAGTTGCACATTTTAAAATTTAACATTTCACAAACAAGCAGCTTTAAACTTGTAACCATACTATTTATTGATTAATTCAAGGTATTATGAATTAATTTTTTAATAAAAAAAAGATTGACAATAAAGTCAAGATAGCATTAATAATGCAAGATAATTAAGATTTTACTAAACCATATTAGTGAGATTCATATAATATTAATCTATATTCCCATGAGATGTCCCGTTGGTTAGAGAGTGATAGACTTATTATAATGGGATAAGAGATTAATTTCAGTAGGCGCATGTCTTCGTAAAAAAAACTCTTTCCACCCTAGCCAATTTGGCAGTTTATTATAAGTTGATCTTGTAATTTACTTCCCTTTATATAATCTAGGGACGAATTATGAAAGGTGCATCAGGTGAGCGTAATCACTTTTTTATTATAACTTGCTACATATAATGTTAATTTTTACATAATATTAATTCATTTATGGATTAGTAGAAGAAAATTTATATATTGTTCACAAGATTTATAAGAACGTAAAACTTCTTCTACACTACGATTTCAACTATCACTAACATTGTAATTAGTTTTTCTATAATGATAAAAAAAATATTAGATGAATATAACGAAGTTGTCCCTGACTACAATATTGGTAAGGGCTATTTGAGATGTTAACATGGCCTACATGGTTTATAGATTATCTGGAATGCTGGTTGACAAAACTTAACGAGTATTTGAAATTTTTTAACCTGATGTTACAGTTGCTTACACTTGGCGGCCAACACCTCACTTGTACACTGTCCTGATACGATAACAGAGAACTAACAAACCTTTCAACTTCGTGGTCAGGAGAGAGACGTGTGGTCAAGAGCAGTTATCTTATGAAGACTGTCATTGTTTGCCAGAGAAAAGGTTGCACTATAGCTATGTTTGTTAGGTTTTCTCCAATAAAGTTTTCCATGTACAATAAGTTGAAAAGTTTGCTAAATATGAAACTCCATTGGATAACTAATGTGTTGTTCCTCATTTTCTCTAACAAGAAGTTGCACCATTCGTCGAAAAATATTCATCTGTTTTTACATAACAGAAGATCACCATTCGGCGAAAAATAAGATGAGATGCACCGTTCAAAACATGTTAGCACAATTTGAAATGGTCTTTACTTCAAACGATGTACCAACGGTTTTTAAGAAGGGTAAAATAAAAAAGGAACCCACGGGAGGCTATGCTATTGAACGAGTTGAGATCCTCTGTTCTTAAAATGGTGTGTCCCCATGTCCCTATCGGACGGTCATGATGATCTCGTGATGTGCACTGCCATTTAAGGGACAGAGGATCTCAACTCCTATTGAACCGACCCAAAACACCTATGTAATTTGGGGAAAATAAAGGATATTTTATAAAAAAAAATAAAAGTCTTGCAAACTATTTTATATCAGTATAAAACTTTATGCAAAATAAATGGAGCGTTAAATATTTAAAGGACCGGGTTTTTTTTTTTTTTTTGCTATTTTTTCTTTCTGGTATCTAACGCAAAAGTGAAATTTATGGGTAGCCTTAAGAAAATACGGAACATATAGGGGGACAAATATGAAATTGGTCCAGAAGTGAAGAGCTTTTCAATTAGGTCTTTGCTATCTGGTCTTTGCGTTACATTCGTGGCGAGCTTACCTGGTCGGCCGTCGCGATGCTTCACCTTCACTCCCTGGTCCACCGCCATGCGCTCCTTCCATCGATCCAACTCCGTCGCCTCTTCTTCTCCACCGGCGCTTCCGCCTCCTCCTCAGTCGGCACCGCTTCTCCCGATCCCAACTTCCTGGTCGAGTACCTCATGAATGCATGCGGGTTCTCCGCCGACGATGCTTCCAAGGTCTCCAAGTCGTTCCCCCGTTTTCGTTCCGCCGAGAAGGCCGACGCCGTTCTTGGATTTCTGAGATCTCAGGGCATTGATGGAGCTAATCTCAGAAAGATAATATCTTCGAAGCCAGGATTTCTCTGCAGGGATGTGGAGAACAGTCTCGCTCCAAAGTTTAAAATTTTGCGCGACATGGGGTTATCTGAGTCCGACATCGCCAATGCGGTTTTGCGGCATCCCGTCATTCTTTCCCTCAACGTCCAGAACACGCTTCTCCCCAGATTGAAGGTTTGGGAAAGTTTATTTGGATCGAGGGAGATCCTCTTCAGACAACTCCGGAGCTGCAATAGGTTTATGAGCACCAGCATTAAGAATGTGGTACGCCCTAACTTGAACTTCTTACGGGATGAATGTGGTATTCCTGAAGACAGGGTTTCTCTTGTCCTTAAAAAGCACCCTGGCTTCGTCGTGCAGAATCCTGAATCCCTCCGGGCTTTGGTTGATAGAGCTGAGGGGATTGGAATTCCCCGGAAATCTAAGATGTTTCTCTGGATCCTTGATGCGCTGTACAGGGTCAGCAAGGAAAAATTTGAGGTCCAAGTAAAGCTCATGCACAGCTTTGGTTGGTCGAACTCGGATTTCACTGCTGCATTCAAGCAACGTCCTACCTTTTTATGGCGTTCCACAGAGGCATTGCAGAGGAAGATGGAATTTTTTATCAAGGATGTTGAACTTAAACCTTCTGAGATTGCTAAAAACCCAACCGTTTTAGCATTCAGTTTGGAAAAGAGGTTAATACCTCGATTTCAATTGATGAAGATATTGAAATCTGAAGGGTTATGGACTTCAAAAACCAAGCTACATAGATTTTTCGCATTGCCTGGTCCAAAATTCTTGCAGACCTTTGTTCTCCCTTACAAAGATAAACTCCCCAAGCTTCTTGATCTCTCGTGAGCTGTAGCTGAGTTCAAGGGGAATAAACCAAACTGCAAATGAATGCAAGGATTTATTTCAGGATGTTATTTTGTTACTTACAAGCAATGATATTGAACCGATTTTTATTGTAGTTTTTCAAGTTCCTTTTTGCAACCTGATTAAGTTGACGATTTGTTTTAGGAACTTCTCAGGTGAAATCCTGATGAACAGATATTTAAGAATGATCAGAGTCAGATGTATGCTGCACTACACTGCCCATCTGCCAAAGTTATGGAGAAACCATTTTTCTTTCTAATTAATCTTTAGTATCTTTCAAAGCTGGAGGAGCATAGAAGTCACATTGCAATTTCCTTCATTGAGCTTTTTGGAGGAAAGAGTCTATCACCTGATTGCACAAGGACATATCTTTCATGTTGCCCCAAAAGATCTGAAAGAAAATAGCTCACCTATCGAGCACATTTAGGTGATATATGTGACATAAACACTTACAAGGACTATTTAGTGAAGCATCAATTTTATTTCAAACGATTATAACAGTTATTGAATTTTTTTAGTATAAATCTTAAATCATAAATTCACTACTAAATAATTTCTACATGCATATAGTATTTATTGAATAGCTTTTATATATTATAGCAAGTTACTCAATAGCTTTGTATAAATTTTAAATTCATTCTAAACTCTGAATTTTATAATGTAAAACAGAAGATTAAACTTTTGATTCAATTGGATTTTATCCATTTTGAACTGAATGATTCCCAGGTCAGCTGCAATGGCATACATAGCTGTTATTACTATTCTTTGATAACCTAGTGCGATGCTGCTGCAATGGCACACCTCCATTCCAATGACCACTCACACTTCAAGTGTAGCTCTATGAATCCTAGCATCCTTACCAGCATGTGGAGACAAACCCAGCTCTCAATTCCAATCATCCTGCGATACAGGGCTATTGGTAGACTGAGTTTGTCGATATCATGATGTATTCAACATGACATTGAAATTCACCGTAATAAACCATAACTCCACGAGATTTAACTAAGAAGTAAGCAGAAACAAATCCTGAAAGGTTGAAGGATAAACCAACAATATTGAAGGCACAAAGAACATTGTTCAAAATCTTAAGTACGATGACAAACTACTATTTCTTCAAGCAAATGGAACATCGGTTTAAGCGGCTGCAACAGAAAGCTGAACTTTTCTTACTGAGCAAATCGCTTAGTCCAGTCGGCTGCTATCTTGTGGTGCTTAGCTCGATCTGTCAAATATAATTGAGCAATACTTGAGTTGCGAGAAGTATCTGCAAGCAGGATAGAGGGGAATAAACAGCATATGAAGAGGATAAACAAATATGGTTCAAGGTCTAATTGAGCAATTAACGAAGTAGAGAATATATATGCACATACAGGGGTCAGGATTAGTGATGATGGATTTGATGGCAATTAAAACCTTGGAAATTGTTAAAGCTGGACTCCATCCATCCTTCAGGATGTCTAGATTTAGATTGCCGGCAGTATCAACATTGCAGTGATAAATCCGGGTTTTAAATGTCACCTGATTGCATAATGATGAAGATTACATAACCAACTTAAGTAGAAGATAAAAGATGATAGCAATTCTCACTTATTTTATTGCTCTACAAAATTTAACATTTCTATGTGGGCATCCATATATAGCTCAAGTCAAAATGTTTGGACTAGAAGTTGTTTGACCAACTCAGATATTCCTCCAAACAACCTAATATCCTTTGAAGTCACCAACTGCCTACCTATACATCACAGTTCCGACATACCAAACATGGGAATTCCAGTCAGTTTAAGTGACTTGTATAAGTGGTTCAGTCAAATTTCCAATTTGACTTTTCAAGGTTTCATCCACTAGAGATGAGTTCAACTTGAAAAGAAAACCTCCATAATAGAACTTGGAAACATATTCAAAGGATAACAATCTTCAAGGATTCAAGCTGGATTGCGGATAAAATTAATTTTTGTGAAACATGTGCCATGGATCATGGTGTGCTATGGCTGCTATAGCCCATTGGCAGCAATAAGCCACATTCAATACACTTCTATATTGAAGTCATCATTCAGCAGTAAATATGCTTCCTGTTATGTTCTGATAGAGCAATATGACTAATGTTATAGCTAAAAGATCCAGGATGATACTCTTAGACCTGAAAATGCAGAACATGATTGGTTTCGTTTTGTTTAGTTCAGGCTGTACCTTTGGAGCTTTGAACGGATACTCAGGTGGAAATATGATGTCAAGGAAAAAAATGCCACCTTCATATGGCGATCCTGAAATAAGAACAAAAGATGGTTGTAGTAAATGTTCCAGGCTGAACATTCTAAGGTTATTTATCGTTCTTATGAGAGCTTACTCCAAAAAAAGAAAGAAAGAAAGAAAGGCATATAGTCATGAAATTACAACATATAGACTATCAGCAATTAACAGAATCAACAGGCAAGTTGTTCAAAATCAGAAACCTAGAATGTACAAGAAATACTAGCTCATTTCTAATAGATTTTTCAAAAATTATAATGATTTTAGCATGTTTGTTGGCAACAATTTGTGCACAGTTTTATGTTTAGATTGAAATTTGGCAGTTCCTAACCATGGAATGGTTACAAAGTAGTATGATTTCAACAACACAAAACTCCTCCAATAATAGAATGATGCTGCCAAGTGACTGGAAATGGTATCCATCTATTTTGGTGGAATTCCAGATATAATTCTAATGCCAAAGCAATAGCTCACATGGAACGTAGTTGGAAAAGGAAAAATATATCAAATATGAATTAAAATTCATCTCAATTTGATAGTACAAAATTAATAAAATGATTTTCTCATGTTTGTTGTCAACAATTTGTGCACATTTTAATGTTGAGATTAAAATTTGGCAGGTCCTAACCATGGAATGGTTACAAAGTAGTATGATTTCAACAACACAAAACTCCTCCAATAATAGAATGATGCTGCCAAATGACTGGAAATGGTATCCATCTATTTTGGTGGAATTCCAGATAAAATTCTAATGCAAAGCAATAGCTCCCATGGAATGTAGTTGGAAAAGGAAATATATATCAAATTTGAATTAAAATTCATCTCAATTATAGTACAAAATTAATAAAACATAAGGAATTTTAGAAATACATGATTTTTCTAATTTAGAGGAAAATGTAAGGACTATAAAGAAAGCAGTAGGATGGTTTACACAAAACTAGTGTTAATCTACCAACAGTTGTTTGGTCTTAGTGGTAAGCAAGCGAAATCTTGAGGCTTTTCTGACAAAAGGTTTGGAGTTTGAATCTGTAGAATGACATTAGCACTATTTGGAGGGATTTAACCATATCGCTCCTGTCTCAAATGGGGATTTGTCACCTATCCAATATGGTGTGACAACACCCTATTATAAAAGACCAGAAAAGCTAGTGTTAATCCCAATAAGAACTATAATTACTATTGATATGGCGATAAAGGTGAACCCCTGAAAAACAAGTCAAAGTAAGGAAGATCAGCTGGTGCGGAGATCGAAGTCAAGAAGTGGTCAAAAGCACTAACCCGAGCTAGGGTGATTGGGCCTGGAACTGCCGACCGGGCTTGTGTGGTCGAGCGGGAACAACCAGTTGGACGTGAGTGGTTGACCGGACAAGAGTGGCCGACCGGACGTCCTGATCGACCGTACTTCGAGCAATTACTTAAGACTTACAGACGAGGTCAAAAACTAAAATATAACTTGCCTGATTCGCTGCTCTATTTGATCGGACCTAGGGGCCGGCCAGATATATCACGCCTCTTCGGGAAAAGGGAAGGCCGAGTGAAGAACGAGTTGTTGACTACATTCCTTGAGGCCGAGCTAGCCATCCCCTAGCCGAGTGGCGGTCGGACGGCCTAATGCGGGCCCCAAGGACCTGCAATTCCGTACTCCTTCTGGAAGTTAGTGCCATAAAGGACAAAGAATATCTTACTGACAAATCGCACATTCGAAGCTTTCAACCTGTCACATCGCAGAGATTTGCGCACTTGTTTAAGGAAAGGTGTCAGGATCACTTTATGGTCTGTCATTTCTTAGGAATGCTTCATAAAGTATGTTAATGCTTTAAGATCCGTGCATAACGCAATAGTGACATTATAAAAAGGGGTCTCCATCTATAGGCGGAGGCATGCGATGCTCTATTATTCTACACGCTCTTTGCTATTGTTTGCTTCCACTAGTTTCTTCTCCTGAATCAATCACTAACTTGAGTATCGCAGGGTCAACGCCAAGACCACCTCCTTGGCCCGGCACTAACGCTCTTTATGTTGCAAGACAACGCGAAGTCTTCACTTGGTCAGCAACACCAGCTCACCGCCTTTACCGCTTTCAGACAGGATCAACTATCAGTCTACACCTTTAGTTAGTAGTGTTTGAAAGATTTTTATGGCCATAAATAAAGGAGTTGGCGAATTACAATTGCTGTGCAAGCAGCATCAAACTTGAATGGAAGGCAAGTGAAGATGGATGGGCCAATGTTTTACAAACTTAAAAGGGCTTTTACACCAAGGTGTTCCTAGTTGGCTAAATTAGACTAAATGATAAAATAAAAATACATAAATAAATAAGGAGTGAAGATGCCACTAACACCAAGGGATTCTTGGTCAAGTACTATAAATGGATGGCACCCTAGGATATATGGGCACTAGCGCAATCAACACAGCCTGTGACACAGTGTTGGCTTGCCACATTTTTTTCTTAAGAAAGCCAATTTGACTTACCAAATTCCATAATGCTTGGCATCTAAAAGTGTTCACATATGCAGAGTTTGTTGCAAGAAGGAATAAAGGAGGGATTTATAAAGCAACTCTTGCTCAGCAGCTAAAGGCATCCATTAAAAATTGTTCAACAACCCAACTTAAAGATGCATATCTAGTCATGATTCCCTAGGATGGATAATCTACCAATGAGAATGAAAGATATAAGTTCTAATCATCAACTCACCATAATGCTATGT
The DNA here is from genome assembly GCF_018446385.1 of Zingiber officinale. Lineage (NCBI taxonomy): Eukaryota > Viridiplantae > Streptophyta > Magnoliopsida > Zingiberales > Zingiberaceae > Zingiber > Zingiber officinale. The sequence goes on along the minus strand of NC_056001.1, from coordinate 109,338,368 downwards.
TTGTCTAAGCTAAAAGTCTAACATGCCACAAGAAAAACTAATTTGATTATTCCTTCAACCTGTAATCATAATGCTAATATTCTAAGGGTATAGGTTGTCCTGGTGGTTCAAAAAACAAAGAAAATCAGAAACAACATAGTCATTTAACATCTAAATATCATGGAAGGGGACAGCTCTCTTAAGAACCTAGCACATTTCACAAGAATGTTGAACCAATCCACAAATAGGTTTACATGATTGTAGCAAGTGTATAATCAAACTACAAACCCATAGATAACAATCTAATGATCTCAACCAGAAACAGATATTTGTAAGTGCAATGTCATGATCTCAATAAATTAGATGATGACGCAAATAATCCACTCGATCATGGAAATTTTAGTAAATTTTACCAAGTAGCAAATACTAACTAAAAGCTAGCAGTTGTAAAATGTGCATATAGGGGTCTAGACTGTTAAATATCACAGTAGGGATGCAAACTAATTGAAGAAATAGACCTTGGGGGCCAATGATAGTGGAGACCCAGTGGTACAGGTTATCTCCCTTGGGGCCAGCGGAGCAATCTGCGAGAAGAGGGTCAACATTCAACTCCTGCATCTCCTTTTGGATCCTCTTCCCTGAGGATGATACTGATGTAGTTGGTGGCCAAACTCGAACACCAACACCCCCTATGCCACCATTGCCTCCCCCACCAATCCCACCTCCTCCACTGCCATCACCTGAAGGAAGGCCACTAGTAGGTGTGGAAGACCTCATTTTCCACAATTGCAATCAATAAAAAGGGTAAAAAACTGGGAACAGAATAATAAGAATCAACTCTAAGAATATGTCTTGGCTTTGTAGGTTGTTAAGCTTGCTTTCCTAGGTAGAGATACTAGAGGGCATAACCTCTCTTCATAGGAAAATAGACCATTCAACCTGCAAGAGGACTAGATTCATAAAATCCATAAATTCAATAGCCTTTTAGATTAAAACTAAATAAATAACTATCCAAGCATTACTACCATGTATCAAACGATAAGAATGTATACAAATTCAATAATCAAGTGTAAGATTTTCAAATTATTGGTGATACTTCCACGATGCTGCAATGTGTTCCTCGTTGAAATTAATGTTGGATTGTTCAGTTTGTGTCTAAATTAAGTTCTTTTAAAATTCATTAATTTCAGAACTGATCACCATATTACAAAAAACCATGACAATAAAGCATTTATTCTCATATACATATATGTCATGAATTGAATTCGTAAGAAGAAAATTTGTTTCTCTCTCCTTAGATCCAAATACTAACATCAGTGACTAGTTCCAAAATCAGAAAGGTTCCACCAAGATTCTAATAAAAGAAAAAACAGTAAATAAGCTCTAAAATTTCAGTAATTTAATTACCAAGAGACGGGTTAAGGCCTGAGAGAAACACAATGTGATAGATCAATCATTTTAGTTAAGCCCTAAACCCTAATTATTGAATCAAGTAAGCATGAAACTTTGGAATTTAGTTACATAAGACCATAGGATTCTTAATCACCATATATTCACATTTCTGATTCTTTTATGGCCCACCCTTTGAAAACTAATTATATATTGTGACCATATACAAACAAAATAAATGTACAAGAAACTAAACCAAAATAATGAAAATTTTATGTTTTTCTACTTATTCTATTATAATATGTACATGTAGACGGAAAAAAAGAAGATAAAAAGATTATAATAGAAATGATATGTTAGTGCCAACAAACACATTGCCTCCGCATTTTAGGCACCATCATTCTCAAAGCTACATCAAGTGCATAGAAAATCATTCTCAAGTAATGTCAACCATCGTCATCAAGTAAAGCAGAAATTTTTCCACAATAGAAATCCTATTATTTTATATTGTATATTTTTGTAAGTCGTATGACAAACTATAGAAATTTAACAACTCCAATTTATCAGTAATCCTCATTTCCTTTGTGTGCAAAGGAAGATTGAAAAAACTGATGACAAAGGAAGATGAAAATCCAGTAATGGGGATCCAGATCGTTGTGCTTATCTAATTGAAAAGGATCCAGATCGTTGTGCTTATCTAATTGAAAAGGAAGTTATATGAGATTCGATTTCAGTTTATCAATAAGGTGACTCTACTATAACTAACACTCTTTTCCTTTGTTCAAAATAAAATCAAACATGATAAAAGAAGAGGGTGATCTTTTGCACTTTCTTGCCTTAGTGCTTTACTCTTTATTGGATCACCCTCTTCTTTTATCATGTTTGATTTTATTTTGAACAAAGGAAAAGAGTGTTAGTTATAGTAGTCACCTTATTGATAAATTGAAATCGAATCTCATATAACTTCCTTTTCAATTAGATGAGCACAATGATCTGGATCCCCATTACTGGATTTTCATCTTCCTTTGTCATCAGTTTTTTCCATCTTCCTTTGCACACAAAGGAAATGAGGATTACTGATAAATTAGAGTTGTTAAATTTCTATAGTTTGTCATACGACTTACAAAAATATACAATATAAAATAATAGGATTTCTATTGTGGAAAAATTTCTGCTTTACTTGATGACGATGGTTGACATTGCTTGAGAATGATTTTCTATGCACTTGATGTAGCTTTGAGAATGATGGTGCCTACAATGTGGAGGCAATGTGTTTGTTGGCACTAACATATCATTTCTATTATAATCTTTTTATCTTCTTTTTTCCCGTTTACATGTACATATTATAATAGAATAAGTAGAAAAACATAAAATTTTCATTATTTTGGTTTAGTTTCTTGTACATTTATTTTGTTTGTATATGGTCACAATATATAATTAGTCTTCAAAGGGTGGGCCATAAAAGAATCAGAAATGTGAATATATGGTGATTAAGAATCCTATGGTCTTATGTAACTAAATTCCAAAGTTTCATGCTTACTTGATTCAATAATTAGGGTTTAGGACTTAACTAAAATGATTGATCTATCACATTGTGTTTCTCTCAGGCCTTAACCGTCTCTTAGTAATTAAATTACTGAAATTTTAGAGCTTATTTACTGTTTTTTCTTTTATTAGAATCTTGGTGGAACATTTTTGATTTTGGTATAACTTGCATTTGAGGCCCTGGGTATGCTACTTCTATAATTTCATCCAACAAACCATAAAAATCATCCAGACTTGGTACATCAGGCTCCTCCAACGGCAATGTATTAGTGGCAAAAATTTGTTCACTTGTTGGAGGAAAACTAGAACTTGCACCAAGTGTCTCGGGAATATAATTCTGACAGCTTGCATCAATTACCATCCTCTGATATGGATTGAATTGTTCATAATAACTCTGATCCCCACTAACAGAGGCTTGGAAATTCCGTCCATAATCCTCATCAGATATGAACGATTCGCCATGACTTGTCCAATTATAATAATTCGGAGTAAAACCAAATCTACAAAGATGTTCTTCAACCTTATCGGTGGGTAAAAATTTGCCATTGTGACACTTTTTACACGCACACCTTATCTTCTTGCCATCCATATACATAACTTGACTAGATGCAAAATTCAAAAATTGTCTCAGGCCAGTGATAAACTCAGGAGTTAACCCCTGACGATTAGACAAATTCTTGTTATACATCCAACTTCGCTCATTCTGCATTTTACCTGAATTCAGCTATTTAGTTAAACATTATTAAAAGTAACTACAGATAAATCTTATCATTGAAGACAAAACAACAAAGAGGAGCTTATCAAAAAGAAGGGACACAGTTAATCAACTATAACATAATTATTTAAAGCTAACTTTATATATAGATCAGTAAATGCATATTAATGAACTTAGGAATACCAAAAAGAGGTGAACAAATACAGCTGTCTTCAACTACACTGAGATCACGCAAAATTGAGACTTGCACAAACAACATTATCAATTCAGGCAGTAACTTCCGAATATTAAATAAAAAATGAAACAATGATCAACCTCATCCTGCCAGGCACTGCCACGCGGCCACCCGCGGCCAAACGTGGCCACCGATGGCACCGGCAGCCAACCCGGGCCACCCACATCCAATCGAGGCCAGGGACGCGACGCGGGGCAGAGTTGGCCAGCCACACGACGGCGGCCAGCCACGGCTAGGCCCATGCCGGCGGCCAGACACCGGCCAGCCAGCGCCTGGCAGCGGCCAGCCACACACCGGCCAGGCAGCGGCCAGGCAGCTCCTGGCAGCGGCCAGGCAGCGCCGGGCAGCGGCCAGCCCGCACCGCCGGCCAGACGCCGGCCAGGCAGCGCCTGGCAGCCATCGCCTGGCAGCGGCCAGCCCACGGCCAGCCCGCGGCCACCCCGGAGATCACGTTGTCGCCGAGAGAGGGAGATCCGAGAGCAGCGTAGAGAGATGGGCTTACCAATCGAAAAGCTTCCACCGCCGGAGATCACGCGGTCGTCGCAGATCACGCCGTCGTCGGTCGGAGAACCCTCCTGAAAATCGCAGGTTGGAAGGGGGAACGGGGGAGACAGGAAAGAAACGGAGAAGAAAATAAGAAGCGCGTGATGAAGTATAGATCTAGGGTTTTTATTTTTTGTTTTCAATTTCGTCCCAAAATCTGGGACGAATTTAGGTAATCTTCCTAAAATTTAATTTTTTTAAATAAAAGAGGAAAAAATTTAGAAGGAATAAATACAGATTTACAAATATCGGAATTTGATGAAACAAATTTCTATGTGTTTGTATCATTGTCCTGATCGTAAATATATCCATAAAAATATTTTTTACCAAATATATTGATTTTTAAAAATTTTTAATTCCAATTTGACCTATTTTTGGTGTTAAAAATTTGAATCACTCAAAATAATAATTCAAAATTATGGATGATGGTATATTTACGATCAGGACAACGATACGAATGCATAGAAACTTGTTTCATGAAATTCCGATGTCTCTAGGTCAATATTTAAGGTTTGGGTCACTTATTTACAACCATTCGCTGTACAACACCTTTTTAGTTAGTAGCAACCTATATATATTTTAAAAAATATCTACCTAGAGACATCAGAATTTCGTGAAATAAGTCACTGTGCGTTCGTATCGTTGTCCTGATCGTAAATATATCCAGAAAATTTTTTTTGACCAAATATATTGATTGACAGAATTTTTTAATCCCAATTTGACCTATTTTTGGTGTTAAAATTTTGAATCAATCAAAATAATAAATCAAAATTATGGATGATGGTATATTTATGATCAGAACAACGATATGAACGCATAGAAACTTGTTTCATGAAATTTCGATGTCTCTAGGTCAAGATATAAGTCTTCGTTGTTTGATTTTCTTTTTTTAAAATTATTTTCAGTTTTGGGACGAATCCTGGATTCGTCCCAAAACTTGGGACGAGTCCAGAGATTCATCCCAAAAATTAAATTATTTAAAAAAAATAGAAAAAAATGGGACGACTTAAATATGGACCTAGAGACATCAAAATTTTATGAAACAAGTTTCTATGCGTTCATATCGTTGTCCTTATCGTAAATATATCCATAAAATATTTTTGACCAAATATATTGATTTTTGTAATATTTAATCCCAATTTGACCTATTTTTGGTGTTAAAAATTTGAATCACTGAAAATATTAATTCAAAATTATGGATGATGACATATTTATGATCAAGACAACGATACGAATGCATAAAAATATGTTTCATGAAATTCAAATGTCTTTAGGTCCATATTTAAGGTTTCAATCACTTATTTACAACCATTCGCTGCACAATACTTTTTTAGTTAGTAGCAACCTATATATGTTTTAAAAAATATCTACCAAGAGAAATCGGAATTTCATGAAACAATTTTCTATGCGTTCGTATCGTTGTCATAATCGTAAATATATCCATAAAAATATTTTTTACCAAATATATTGATTTTTAGAATTTTGTAATCCCAATTTGACCTATTTTTGGTGTTAAAAATTTGAATCACTCAAAATAATAATTCAAAATTATAGATGATGGTATATTTACGATCAGGACAACGATACGAACGCATAGAAATTTGTTTCATGAAATTTCGATGTCTCTAGATCAAGATCTAAGCCTTCGGTGTTTGATTTTCTTTTTTTAAAATTAATTTCAGTTTTGGGATGAATCCTGGATTCGTCACAGATTTTGGGACGAATCAAACTTGGGACGAATCCCGGGATTTGTCCCAAAATTTGGGACGAATCCAGGGATTCGTCCCAAAACTTAAATTATTTTAAAAAATAGGAAAAAAAATGGGACGCCTTAAATATGAACCTAGAGACATCGAAATTTCATGAAACAAGTTTCTATACGTTCATATCATTGTCCTGATCATAAATATATCCATAAAAATAATTTTTACCAAATATATTGATTTTTAGTATTTTGTAATCCCAATTTGACCTATTTTTGGTGTTAAAAATTTGAATCACTCAAAATAATAATTCAAAATTATGGATGATGGTATATTTACGATCAGGACAATGATACGAATGCATAGAAACTTGTTTCATGAAATTCCGATGTCTCTAGGTCAAGATATAAGCCTTCGGTGTTTGATTTTCTTTTTTTTTTAATTAATTTTAGTTTTGGGACGAATCCCGGTATTTGTCCCAAAATTTGGGACAAATCCAGGGATTCCTTCCAATACTTAAACTATTTAAAAAAAATAGGAAAAAATTGGACGCCTTAAATATGAACCTAGAGACATCGGAATTTCATAAAACAAGTTTTTATGCATTTGTATCGTTGTCCTGATCATAAATATATCCATAAAAATATTTTTTTACCAAATATATTGATTTGTAGAATTTTTTAATCCCAATTTGGCCTATTTTTGGTGTTAAAAATTTGAATCACTCAAAATAATAATTCAAAATTATGGATGATGATATATTTACGATCAGGACAACGATAATCCCAATTTGGCCTATTTTTGGTGTTAAAAATTTGAATCACTCAAAATAATAATTCAAAATTATGGATGATGATATATTTACGATCATGACAACGATACGAACGCATAGAAACTTATTTCAGGAAATTCTGATGTCTCTAGGTCAAGATATAAGCCTTCGGTGTTTAATTTTTATTTTTTAAAATTAATTTCAATTTTGGGACTAATCCTGTATTCGTCCCAGATTTTGGGACGAATCCAGGGATTCGTCCCAAAAATTAAATTATTTAAAAAATGGGAAACCTTAAATATGGACCTGGAGATATCGGAATTTCGTGAAACAAGTTTCTATATGTTCGTATCGTTGTCCTGATAGTAAATATATCCATAAAAATATTTTTGACCAAATATATTGATTTTTGGAATATTTTAATCCCATTTTGACCTAATTTGTGTTAAAATTTTGAATCACTCAAAATATTAATTCAAAATTATGGATGATGGCATATTTACGATTAGGACAACGATACGAACACATAGAAACTTGTTTCATGAAATTCCGATGTCTCTAGGTCAAGATATAAGTCTTCCGTGTTTTTTCTTTTTTTTAAAAAAAAAATAATTTCAATTCTGGGACGAATCCAGGATTTGTTCCTAAATTTGGGACGAATTCTAGATTTGTTCCAGATTTTGGTTGCAAACTTGAAACGAAATTTTTTCCTGTTGTAAACTTGAAACGAAATTTTTTTGTTGTAAATTTCGTTGATCATTTGGGTCGAAATTTATTTTTGTTGGTAAATTTGTCCCAATTTTGGGACGAATTATTTTCGTTCCAGACTTTTGTCCCCAAATTTATATTTTTTTGTAGTGATATTACCTCATGATGCCCATACATTTTTTCAGTTAGTTCCAATTAGCTAAGCACCTAGAGAAGGAATTAGCTAACAGCAACAAAAGAAAGCTACACATGATCGGGTGAAAGACCAGCCACAAGGCTAATTGTTATTTGTGAAGCTTAAGTGAAATATGCAAGAAACTAATTAAAAAAAAGAAGCATCGATTATTTCCTGGTGTGAAGAAAAACATTACCAATTCTAGTTCTTACCTTGAGGCCATTGAGAGATTACCAATTCTTTGAGGGATTGCACAGTAGTGGAAGATTTATACGAGCTCTCGTTCTCCCTGCCATCCCGCGAATCTCAGCCCTCTCTTGCCACGCCCTCCCTCGTCGCGCCCGAAGCTCCTTGCAACGAAGCTCCCCGTGATGTCCACCCTCGCCGAGAATTATGGTTCAGTGAGGAGAAATAGTTGATAAGATGTAATTAGCCATCAAAAAACTGCTTTTTGGTTTGATTATTTGTATAAACTTCTTAAGAAAGCTAGAGGCTTGCAATTGTGGTTTGGACTTATAAAATCTGTTTTGGTTGGAAGTTGAATCTGGTATAGAAGACTGTTTGATGCCATAAGAACATTTGGGTCCATTGGTTATTGTCATGGACATCATCACAGATGTGATATGAATTTGTTTTGTTTTCATAAAATTATGAGAAAATACTCAGAAGGGCTCTCAGATTTTTATATTGTAAAATCTCCATGAATATGTCGGATTTTTTCTTTTTTTTTTTTGGCTTGTCGTCGTCGTCGTCGTCGTTGTATGTTACACATTGTCTTTACATGGGCTTTCAATCTACCCAACACTCGTATCCATAAGTCGGCATAGTAAACAGAACTATAACAGATTTCTGGAAGGACCCTTGGAAGTGGCATATTTTTGTCAAATTAAAGTGGCCAACCTATTTCAAAGCATAAAAAATTCACTTCATATTTCAGAAGTTTGTGAGCCGCTGGAAGGCTAACAATAAGACTGCTAAAAGCTAGTATACATCTTTGGAGATGGGCTATATCAAGGATAATGGAAACCTCTGCCATTTGAGGAAACAACTGGAATGGTAAAAGTGCATTAAATGTACTAGAGTAGTAATTTTTTTGTGGAGATTAGTTTGGAACAGAATTCGCACAAATGAGTTACTATGATATGCAAAATCCTAACAAGATTGTCTAGGCAGTAGTGTGTAGAAGAGGAAAGAAGTCGAGCACTTCTTAGTAATAATTTTACTTTAGAGGTATGAACTGGAATCAAGGGGAAGGCTTAAATAAGGAAAAATGTTGGAAAGAGAGAATTCTTTAACGGTTTGATAGTGATATATAATTTGGATAGAAGTGCCTTACGTGCAGCCACTGAAACAGGGAAAATGTACGGTGGAAATAAAAAAATATTAGAAACACCACCTTAACAAGACAACTCAATTACTGACCTAACAAATATTTCACAACATATTAGATTATATATGTTTCAAATTCAATACACCACTTGCAATACTATTATTTCAACTTGAACTAAGATAAAATTTGTATTCGCATTTCAACTAAAATAACTACTTGAAACAATATAACATGTCTAATCACTATCACTAATTTCTAAAGAATCAAAAAGTTATTCTATGTTTTTCAATGTATCTTTCAACTTAGTTTTTTTTTCAGACTTCAAAAGTTTGCTAACTTCGAAAATTTCTTGTCTGAATTTAATTTCGAAGTTGAAGTTGCACATGATGAAATGGAAGTTTGTGCAAATTTTATATCTAAGTACACTTGAAAAGTTTTTTTTTTTTTTTGCCTCCTCTCTACTTTTGTAAGATTGATGTATGATGTCTTTAAAGCCAGTAACTTGACTTGATGCTTCTATTCATATTTCCTAAATACTCGAATTATATTCAACAAACACAACATATGTTTTTCCCTACGCTAAAATTAACATTCACAATTTTGTATAAAAAAAATATTAATACTTAAAATAAAATGACTTACTAAAAGAAAATGTTGTTTTGTAATTTTCTTAAAAAAAAAAAACAACTGATTTGAAAAAACAAATGAGGTTATTAAACTAACACTATTAATTGATTTCTTAGTAATCACTAATAAAATTACCTACTACGGCACATGTTCAACAATTGATGTTTCATATTGCAATAGAACCGTCGTAGCTACCAGTATAAGACAAAAGCAAAACAATAGAAACAAATCATGTTTTGCTAAGAAATTTTAATATAGATAAAAGCAAGCGTAATCATGCAATTTCTAAAAATGATTAACAGGATCAACATTAATTGAGAATTGAAATTTGCAACACAAGCAATACAATCCGATCGAAAAGAATAGAATTGTGTTATCTACTGGTATAACATAGATCCAAAATAATAGAAAAATAAGAGTAATCATGCAATTTCTAAAAATGATTAGCTTATACCGGTAATAGAGCTTCGTCGCGACGAGGGAGGGAGGGCACACGAGGAAACCCTCACTTCAGTCTAGCGAGTGAGGGCAACTAGGAGGGTGCGGCAAGGGTCGACGTCACGTGTCACGACGAGGGAGGTATAAGTACCCTAGGCGAGTTTTGATGTGACCAATCAAATTAAGTTAGGTCCTGTTATATTTGAACTTTGTGTCTAAGTGTACAGGAACTTAGGAACACAGGAAATCGAGCGGAAGACGCAGTGGACAAGAAGGATGACATGGGAAGCCAATCGATATACTCAGTGCATCTGAGAGACGAGAAGCTGTAGAAGAGTATACTGACGGACAAGAAGGACATGCGCAGCGCTTCCAAGGGATGAGAAGCCGCAGTGGAAGACTGCTCGAGGATAAGGCCAGAATTCGGTTCGGGTGAGCTCAACTATGGATGACTAGAGAAATCACCCAAGTGACCGAAGCAAAAGCCGGATAAGTCAACACAAAGTTGACTTGTCCAGGCGCCTGGACCAAGTCCAGGCGCCCGACCGCCTTGGGCCAATATAGGCGCCCTTTTGGAGATGTTGCAGCGGGGATAAAGTTTGGATCCACATCAGCAATAGTTCAGGCGCTCGGACTTGTCCAGGCACCTGGGTACCAGAAAAATGTTATTGTCGGACCGTTAAAGAGCCATTGTAAGCAGATAAGATGCACTGCTAGGGGCGCTCAGACCTGCTCCAGCCGCCTAGAGCTACCACGTCAGCCAATGGATAAATTCGGCTAGTAAACTATAAATAGAGCCCTGATCTAAGGAGTTCATACAACACACTGTATTCAAATTCTTTCGTTGTCTTTGTGCTTTCAACAACTGTAAGAGGCTACTTTGCCTGCATTCAAGGAGAATGTTGTTGGTGTAATTTGCACTAATGATGTAACTCAGATTCTGCTGAATGATAAGTGGATTAAAGTTAGAGTGTTTGTAGTCTAATTACTTTACTAAGTATGCAGGAGTTGATGGGTCTGAAGGACCTGACACCCGTCTGAAATTCAGCTAGGTCTGCGGGACTTGATAGTTGATGCGAAGTCTAGATAAGTCCGTGAGACCCGATATCTGGCGAGAAGTCCGGTTTGGTTCGCGGGACCTGACAACCAGTTGAAGCCCAGTTGGGTCTGCGAACCTGACAACTGGCGGGAAGACCTGGTGGGTCAAAGGCAAGTCAAGCGTTTGCAGTTGATAAGTAAGAGGTAAGTAACTGGAGGAGAGATCTAGTGAGGACGCGTTCCGGTTGAGGGAAATGTACCCGGAGGTCGATAAACTTGACGGATCAAGTTTTGACGAGAGATCACCACGTCAACAACGGTCCAAGCGTCCAGAGAGTTTCCAGGCGCCTGAAATGGGCATATATAAAGGCCTTCGACCAACGGCTTTAGAACGATCTACTACAACTTTCGTTCTTGCACGCTGCTCCAAGAAGGCTCCGGCGATCCTGAAAAGTTGCTCCAACATTTAACGATTAAGGAACTCAATTGATTCTTTCTTCTTATCGGTAACTTTTCGGTTTATAATTCATGTACTAAAACTTTATAATTCAAATATTCGAATTGATAGTGATTGCCCAACGAAAGCTATTGACAATCACGAGCCTTGGAGTAGGAGTCATCACATGCTTCGAACCAAGTAAAGCTTGACCTTGTAAGAATTGTTTTTATTTCTTTATTCCACTCTGTAACTTGTTTTATATTGCGATTTTCGAAGAACGTTATTCACCCTCCCCCCTCTAGCGTCTTTACGATCCAACAAATGTTAGTGGAGCTTTTTTATTACCTTGGATTAACAATCATCCTTGTTGTAAATAAGTAAAACCTCTTGTCTCTTACTTTTATGTTTGTGTTTATTATCTTTAATTAACTAACATATGCTCATTGCTAAGCTGAAAAGCAATAGAAGTTTTAAATTCTAACTTGCATGCTATTCATTCCTCCCCTCTAGCCGACCTTAGCGGGACCAAGAGGAGGGAAGGAGGGAGGCCCCGAGAAATCCTAGCTTTGTCGCTATGAGTCAGGTAGGCTTTAAGGAGGGCGCAGTGAGATTCGATGTCGCGGGGAGCTTCGTTGTAGGGAGCTTCAGGCGCGACGAGGGAGAGCGTGGCAAGAGAGGACCGAGATTAATGGGAGGGCGGGGAGAATGAGAGCTCGTTTCATCGAGGGAGGGCACCTGTGAGAGCTCGTCGCGGAGAAGGAGCTCGCGGTAAGGAGAATCGCGAGGGCGAGAGAGGACTAGGGCTTCGATGAGGAAGGATTTAGCTAGGAAAAGTTCATTTTACGAAAATAACAAGGAAAAAAATGATGATGACACGGTGAGAAAATTTTGATTTAAAAAAAAAAAGGTTACATGGACTTGCCATGATAGCATGCACACATTTATATGAGTGATCATGGACGATATCCTACGTGGGCTCATGACGCAATTTTGAGCAAAATTTTTTAATCGTTCTTAAATATCATTTGCATGCAACAACTTTCCTCTATTTCTTCTTAAATTATAAAAAAAAATTCTCTCCTTTGATTGCATGCACAACCATCGCTGTGATGTTGGTCTTTGAAAATCAGCACCAAGACGGCAACTAACTAGTGTGTTTAAGCCATGGTGCTAATTTTTAAAAACCAGTACCATATTAACAACCAGTTGGTTTTTAAAGACCAGCACCACCTTAGTGCTAGTCTTTAAAAACTAAACTAAGGTAGTGGTTGATATATTTAAACTGTGGTGCTGGTCTTTAAAAACCATCATCAGGTTAAAAATCAATATCATGCACCAAGGACTAGCGGTGGTTGTGCATGTAATCAAATAAGAGAGAATTTTATTATAATTTAAGAGGAAAGAGATAAAAATTGTTACATGCAAATGAGAGAGATTAAAAAAATTGCTCAATGGCGCACCATGTTCCCACGTATGATGTCGTCCACGATCGCTCATATAGATGAGTGGCCATGAGCGACATCTGGCATGTGCTATCTGACACAACGTTGTGACAAATCCTATCTCTTTCCTCTCTCATCTAACTACAACAAAATAAAATTCTCTTTTCTCTCTTTTGATTGCATGCAACAACCATTTTAGAGAGAGAGAGAGGGGTGTGAAATGTCTAAATATTTAATAATATTAGAATTCCTTCTGTTTTTTTTCCCCTCTTGAATTCTATCGATTGTAATATATTTCCAAATAATAAATTTCAGTAAATAATTCATAAGAACAAATCCATTGAATACACTGATTAAACCAACAAATAAATGTTGTGACTCCAAAAATTCTTTGCTAGTTTCTGGTGCGAACTCCACCATAAATAAGACATCCAACACCAACGAACAACATTCTGTCTCTCCATGGAATGCATAAACAAGGCATTGCTTGTTCTGATTAAATTTATCTGATGAACAAAGCTCAGTTTTTTTTAGCAAATTCAACCTTCTAAGTCGCTTGTCTCGACGCTTTACAAAAAATTGACTGAACTCCATTCCAAATACTTCCATTTGGAGGAAGATTATCAGCACTAGGAACAGATTAATTGGCTCCTAACGTAATGCGACACTATCGTACCACTGCAATGAAAGAATGGTGCGAAACTTCAACTGTTGATAGGTAACTTCTGTTTACCAAGTGCTATGAATGTTTGGTGTGACACTGTTTACTTGTATATTCCAACAAAAAGAATGTCATATACAAGAGTTGCATTTGCTGAAATATTGCAGTCACCTGAAAAAAACCATAGCACATTAATCTTAATCTTGGGTTAGTAATATATGAACAGAGAAATATATTCCTATTCCAAGCTTAACAGTATATTAAATTATCATAATGCAAATTTGGTGATTAGGATAGTACCAAATAGCTTCAGTACTGATAAATAGGTATCACACTAAATATAAGTATGAACCAGAGAATTTTTAGGCCAAAGAGAATTTTTAGGGAACAAGTAATCAACAAAGACACCAGGATAGTTTACATCTAGTTGCTGCAAGTACAAGGATACAATGAGTTACTGGATGAATCACAATCTGGCCGCCAGAGTTGAAATTTCTGAACCTTTGGTTATGTCAGAATTAACATGCAGGTGCTTTATATGCCTCCTGAATTATCATCAGAAAGGGACGGTGACTGAAGTGATAAATGATCTAGGCACCTAATTAACTGAGGAAAATCTCAAAAGAATGACAATTCAATTATTATATTTGTTTGAATTAGGGTAAATGTTTAGTTACTAATAAAGTAATCCAGTCAGCTTGCAAAAATTTCAACAAGTAGGCTGATCATGGAACTTTTGGATGCCATTCACCAACCTTGATGTTTATCCAGCGTAACAAATTGGAGATAGATCGTTGTTTTCAATTCAAAATGCTTTTAAATGACCAGTGCACCTAGGAGACACGCATGATGTTGTAAACCTGTGACTCTCTTCCAATGAAACGCACGATGATTCTAGTTGTCAATTCAGTACGATTTTTAGTTTACCTGTATTTACCAGGAAACACGTAGTTCAGAGATATAAAAAATATTTAGGAATTACAAGGCAAACAATTAGTATCAATGGTAGCACAAACAAAGCATCGGGTAGTTGATGAACCTACCATACCCGCTCCGATGCGCATGGTGAGAGATCTTCCACGCTTATAATTAACTGCTGTCAAACTCTGTGCCATCTGCAAACGGTGCAGTATAGTGAACCTGTGAGAGGACAAGTGAATGGGCCAAAGCATAGATCAGTAAGAAAAAAAATCACAAGATTCAAACTATCATTCTATCCAATAAACTAATTCATTGTCTTTTGAATGCAATGGAAGAAATCATCATTGGACCAGTAAAAGATTTCACGGTGTATTGTTCATTTTTATTGCTCCATAGATGGTGGGAAAATGTAATATGAAAAGTCCCATTTTATCAATTATAGTTATAGTTCTAAAATGGCAGCGACATATTGGCATGTTCATGTACCAAAGCGAGTATTGTCCTCTCGGGACGGTGCGGCGGTGATTAAGACATAGGGTGTTGTCACATGAGGTCTTGGGATCAAAACTCGACGTGTTCGAGCATGCCTCTCCCCATGCTTTGCCACTTGCACTAATGGCTAATAGTCACCCGTGATTTACCTCTTCCGGTTGGCCTAGGAACAGGTTGGCGGGGCACTGGGGGCGAGCGAATTGTCTTTTTTGCCACATGAATACGACTATGAAGACCTAGTCGTTGATACTGATCATGTCCGAAAATCGTGAAAAATGCTAGCTAGGGACTTTTGGGTTGACCGTGTGTAGACTTCGCTCCGCTCTGCAACACAAGAAGCGTTAGTGCCGAGCTAGAGAAGGGGTCCCAGCATTGGCCTTCCGACGCTCAAATCAGTCATCGGAAAAATGGAAGAAAGCGGAGCAACAGTAAGCACAGACATGAATAGTGAATAATGTGTACCTCCGCCGGTGCATGGATCTTCCCTTTATATAGCGCCCCAGCAGGCGACTTGCACACGCCTTCAGGGGCGGGCACGCTTCCCTAACCATCCTGTGAAAGGACATGTCAAGAAAGTCTCTCTGACACTATACCTTAATAGGACATGTAAATCCCTAATAAGACAGTAGAAACTTCCGTCGTACGATCCGCATATTGACAATGCCTTGTTGTCACAGACATTATCTCCTAAAGGGATACCCAGAGATATGAGAGAGGTCCCACTGTTTGGCTGAGCGGGGGAGCCGCTCGGCCGGGGATCCCTGCACGGTCGACCTCTGCTGCTTTCCCTGTAGTGACATCGTTCGATAGATTGTTTCTGCCCAACCAGATGAGCGCTCCGGTCGTCTTTGTAGGGATCAAAAAGTGCTAAGGGGTGGGGGTGAATAGTGCTCGTGGCTAATTCGTTTGTTTTGAGTAAATACGCAGCGAAAAATAAAGATAAACAACACAAACACTAAGAATTTACTTGGTTCGGAGCTTGTGGCGGCTCCTACTTTAAGGCCAGCACGTGAGAGTACTTTCGATGGACAATTACTAATCAATCAGAAAGATTACAAATAGAGTTTTACAAGTAATTAGAAATTTAAAGAATATCGACAACCTTGTATAAGAAAATCTCCAGTAGAACCATCGTCGGAGCTTTTGGGCTTCGTAGAAGCGTTTTTTGAGTAGCTCGAAGAAGCAGAAGTCGTTCGTTGTGTTGTTCTCAAGCTCTTGGACGAAGCTGCTTTTATAGGTTGTTCCAGGAGCCCAGAACCCCTCCGGGCGCCTAGACCACATGGCTCGGCCACTCTACGGGCTCTACATCAGTTTGGCGATAACTTTTGAGTTCTGGGTGCTTAGACTGAGTCCGAGCGCCCGGACTAGCTCGAGACGCTCGAACTAGTTTCGGGCGCCCGGACCAGATTTTTCTAGCCCTTTATTTGCTACAAAATAAAGTTAGTTCAGGTAAAAACAATATATATATAATATGAAATTTGGCAGCCTCTGACTTTGAGTTTCGTTGAAACTCTAGGTTGAACCGACCCCTACTGTTCCCTCTTCGGGGAATGCGTCCTCACCTACTTCTCTCAGGAGTAGTTACCTATTGCTAGACCGGTCTTCCAGATCGACTGGACTTTTGCTCAGCGCCTGAGGCTTCAGATCTTCATGCTGGACGTCCTCTCCATGACCCGTCCAGACTTCCACTCGGTCCGCGACTACCAAGATTTCAACCTAGAGTCCCTGACTCTAGAATTTTGCCCAAAGCGCTCAACCTGCCAAGACTTTCCGCCTAGGGTTACCTCCTCCTAGAACCTAGGGTTACCACCCCCTAGGATTTTTCACCTATATAACCGTAGCTAGGGCTTTTGCGTAAAAACACTTTGGACTTACCTGCAATCTCATTCAAACTTGTTAGATAACAAATAATCTTAACTTTGAACCCTTTGCCATTATCAAAACCCAGGTTCGATCGTCTGATGCTTCCCACACCAACAATCTCCTCCTTTTGATTATGGCAACAAAAATTTAAAGTTAAGTAAAACATAAAGAACAGGAATGCAGCTTGTAGCATAAATGCACATAGGTGCAATTAAAAAGATGCAACGGTTAGACCAACTTGTTATAGCTCCCCCTTAATCACTTAACTTAATCTTTTCCTTAACTTTAGAATTTTTTAACTTTTCTTCCCCTTTGACATATATCAAAAATGTATACTTTAAACTTATAGAATATGGAGAAAATTTCATAAAGATTGTTAGTTAAGATAAATATTTTGATAAGCACTTAGCTTTAAGAAGATATTAAAAAGGAGCTTAGCTTTTAAAAAGATTTTGATAAACACTTAGCTTTAAAACGATTTTGAAACAATCATTTTGATAAACACTTAGTTTAAAAAATGATTTTGACAAACACTTAGCTTTAAAAAGATATTGTTAAACACTTAGCTTTAAAATGATTTAATAGACACTTAACTTTAAAATGATTTGATAAACACTTAGCTTTAAAATAATTTTGTTAAACGCTTAGCTTTAAAATAATTTGATAAACACTTAGATTTAAAATGATTTGATAAACACTTAGCTTTAAAATAATTTTGTTAAACACTTAGCTTTAAAAAGATTTTGTTAAACCAAAAAAACGGTCTTTTCAAAAGTAAATAACTATTAAAAAAAAATTAAACTTTCTTTTTCAAAAATACTTTTAACTTTTAATGGAAAATTTTAACTTTGAAATTTTGAAAAAGAATATTTTAACTTTCAAAGATATTTAACCCTTAACTTTCAAAGAATACTTTTAAGTAGATTGATGATGAGTTATTTGGAAAATTACCAAATTCATTTTAAGGATATACTCTGGAAACAGAAGTGAACATAGTATCTTCCAAAATCAGAACTCTCTACTCATATAGAATTGCTAAATAGACATAATCCTATTTTGAAGCATATTCGGATTTGGGTAGTCCAGCACATATGCTGAAGAGAGACAATGATAAGTTGGACAGGAATTCACTTGTTTGTAAGTTATCCTAGAGAAATGAAAGTAGGTTTATAGTCTTAAAAATCAGAAGGTCATTGTTAGCATCAATGATCGATTTTTAGAAAAGGACTATGTAATAAACCACGTGCCCATAAGTAAATTTGTTCTTAAGGACATGTCTAATCTAGTACCAACTGTACAAGATGAAATATCACAAGAAACTGCAACACGTATCACAATTGATACACAATTATAGACAGTACATCATCGTAGTGGGAGAGTTGTCAAATAACCAAAAGGATTCATGTTTTGGGAAAGTTTTTGGACTTGATCCCAAATGAACATGAGTCTGATCCCGGAAATATGATGAAGCACTCTAAAATAAAGATGTAGCATCTTGGCAAAGAGCAATGAATATAAAATTAGAATATATGTATTCTAATCAAATCTAGAAGCTTGTAGAACCACCAGATGGTGTAAAAGCCATTGGGTGAAAATATGTCTACAATAGGAAAAGATGGATAAACAGGAAGGTGGAAACTTTCAAAGCAAGGCTTGATGAAAAAGGAAACTTTTTTACTGGTAGTCATGCTTAAGTCTATCCGGATTCTTTTATCTATTTAGCAAGTGGATGTCAAGACAACATTCCTTAATGGAAGTCTTGAAGAAAGCATTCATACAAAACAACCAGAAGGGTTCATTGCAAAGGGCAAAGAGCATTTTGTGTGCAATCTCAATCAGTCTATGGACTGAGGCAAAGCTTCAAGGTCTTAGAACATCCGGTTTATCAAAGGAATCCTGACCTATGGATTTATTTAGTAACCGGATAAGTCTTGTGTATACAAAAGGTGTGATGGAAACATGGTGATATTTCTTGTACTATACGTAGATAACATTTTTGGTAGTTGGAAACAATATCAAAATGTTGTCAGAAGTAAGGGTATGGTTGTCGAAACAATTCGATATGAAGGACTTGGGAGAATGTATATATTCTTGGGATCAAAGTAATAAGGGATCGCAAGAAAAGAATATTTTACTTATCCCAAGCTTCATATATCGAAAAAAATCCTTGCTCGTTTTAAGCATGCAAAACTCCAAGAAAGGTTTCTTACCTCTTTAATATGGAGTAACTTTATCTAAAGAGATGTCTCCGTAGACATCAAAGGAGATAAAGGACATGAAGACAGTTCCTTATGCTTCGGCTGTGGGAAGCCTAATGTATGCAATGCTATGTACGAGACTGGATATCTATTTTACCGTGGGCATAATTATTAGATATCAAAGCAACTCTGGACAAGGGCATTGATCTGCGGTAAAGCATATATTGAAGTACCTTAGAGGCACTAGAGATTATATGCTAGCTTATAAGGCAGATAATTTGTTTCCTGTGGGTTGCATGGATTTTAACATCCAATCAGAAAGGGACAATAGTAAGTCAACCTCAGGGTTTTGTGTTTACTTTAGGAGGTAAAGTCATAACTATAGAAGAGTGATAAGCATAGGTGTTTTTCTGGACTCCACCATAGAAGCTTAGTATATGGCAAGCCTTTGAGGTAGCCATAAAAGCTGAATGACTCAATAACCTCAAGATAGACTTAGATATGATTTCTGGTTTGTCCAAAGATTATTACAATTTATTGTAATAATAATGGTGCAGTAGCAAACTTGAAGAAACCATTAGTCTATAAGGCAAGTAAACACAATAGAGCGCAAGTACCACCCAATACGAGAAATGGTATAAACGAGGAGAAGTTGTTGCTACCTAGATTACATCAGATGATGACCTATAGATCTTTTCACTAAGGCCCTTAAGGCAAGAGCTTTTGATGGGCATGTTGAAGGGTTGGGATTCAGATGTATGGCAGCAGATATAGCAGCTTAGTCTTTTAGTATAAGTGGGAGATTGTTAGGATATATACTAAAAGCCTAGCTTTTGGTATAAACATTTATCTAGAAATAAGAATCACATTGGTCAAATGTCTACATTTACGATAAATGTGTAGGTCCCTTTGGAGGCCGGCAAGAGGGGAGGGGTGAATTGCCCTACAAAATAAAACCAAAAACCCTTCTCGGATATTCAACTAACTTAAAAGAACTTGTAATTAAAAAGGCAGAGACTAATTAAAACAGAAAATAGACACAGAGGAATTACTTGGTTTGCAATCAGAGGATTGCTAATCCAAGGCAAAGAAGGCGTACTAATTGATTCTCCTCTGGGCGGAGTAGCCTCTTACAGCGTTGAAAGCACAGAAAGAAATAACACAAATGAAAGCACTGGATTACAAGTAGTTGTTCTTGATTTTTTATTGCTTCTGGACCAAGGCTATATTTATAGTCTTGGTCCGGGCGCCTGGAAGGGTTCCGGGCGCCCTGAGGGGGATAAATTTTATCCCTCAACGGTCGGATCGAGTCAAAACTCGATCCTGCTGAAAAGTCGATTCCGGGCGCTCGGAAGGGTTCCGGGCGCCCCGGTCGGTTCCGGGCGCTCGGAGCCCTAAGGTCAACATAAGTTGACTTTTCGACTCCGGTTCAGCTCATCTCGATCCAGCTCATCTCGGTCCGGGTCTGTTCGCTCCGGCTCCATTTGCTTGGGTGATCTCGGCCTTCCAGAATAGGGCTCACCCGAACCCATGTTCCGGCCTTCTCCTCGAGCAGCCTTCCTTCCCGGTTTCTCGTCCGTCGAACGCCGCGCACGTTCTTCTCGTCCGCCGGTGTACTCTTCCGCGGTCACCTCGTCCCTCGGACGCACCGAGCCCGTCAGCTCTCTCCCCGTGCCGTCCTTCTCGTTAGCCGCGTCTTCCGCTCGACTTCCTGTGTTCCTAAGCTCCTGCACACTTAGACACAAGGGTTAAACAACGCAGGACCTAGCTTAACTTGTTTGATCACATCAAAACACCTCGGGGTTCCAACAATCTCCCCCTTTTTGATGTGAGCAACCCAAGTTAAGCTAGGGATAAACAGATGCAATAAAAACAATTTATTTGCAATTAAGTCCAAAGATATTTCATAAAAAAAATTTATATACCTCCCCCTAGACTTAACATTCTTCTCCCCCTTTGATCACATTAAAAATAGGGGTTCTTTAAACAAGTCTAAGGTAAACAAAATTTTAAGTGAATTTTCATAAAAAAAATTTCTAAGGCAATTAATATTAATTTCTAAGGCAATTTTTCAAAAGAGAATATCTAGTTTAATAAAAAAAAATTCTAAGTCAATATACAGAAAATTTTTAAGTTATTTTTCATAAAAGATTTCTAAGGCAATTTTCAAAGAAAAATGTTTAAGACAATATTCATAGAAAAATTCCTAAGTTAATTAAAAAAATATCTAAGTCAATAATTTTCAGAAATTTTCTAAGTCAATTAAAAAAAAATTATTTTCCAAAAAAAAATCTTTTTTTTATTTATAAATTAATTTTAAATATTTTCTAACACAAATTGAATAACTCTTTTAAAGCATTAGGTAAATTAAATTAATTCTTTTTCAGTTAGTCAATTAAACTTTTCATTTCGATACTTGGCTTCCAGGTCGTGGCGAGGCACTAGGCCTTCTTGGTTATTGGAGCAACAACCACTTCCTTAGACAAAGCCTCATAATGAAATTAGTCATTTAATTTCCTTGCTGAAAATGCTAAGTCTAATTTTAGATTAAACAGGTTTTTGGAACCCAGTAGAGGTTCCTACCTACAGGGTTAACCAAGTATTTCCTAGGTACATAGATTTTTGATATATTTCTAATTTGACTTTGATGAAATCTATAATACCAATTTAAACCTCTATAATTTCTAAAAGTAGAAATATTTGAACTTTTATATTTTTTCAATCTTTCTATTTCTTCTTTTAGTTTTTCATTTTCAATTTTCAATTTATCAAAATCCTCTATAAGACATGATTTTGCTAAAATTCTTTTTGTTTCCAAAATTTCATTTTTTAATTTGATATTTTCATTTTCTAATTTATACATGGATTTAGTCATTGCCTTAATGCCAGAATAAAGTTGATCAGGGGGTAAGAGGCATACCTCACTTACCATATCGGACTTGAAGCCTGAATCTTCCCCTGCTTCGCTGCTTTCATCCGAGGTCACTCCCCCTTCATCGATGCTAGGTTCTGATATACTTTGTCTATCGTAGCTTGCCATTAGTGCTATCCCGGCATATTCTTGAGCTTCTGATTCGGATGAAGAAGTGTCGTCCCAAGTTGCTTTTAGGTTGTGTTTCTTGGGTGTCTTCATTTTGACCTTCTTGAGTTCTGGGCAGTCTTCCCTTAGGTGTCCCTCCTTCTGACACTGGTAGCACCGTACCTTTCTTCTACCTTTTTGATTCTTTTTATTCTGCATTTTAAATTTATTAGATCTAAAAAACTTTTTAAAGTTTCTTACCATGTACGCTTCTTGATCGTCTTCGGAGTCTGACTCGGGTTCATCCTTGTTGGTTGCGTTCAGCGCCATAGTCTGGGTTGTGTCCTTTGATATCTCTGCATATCTAGTTTCGTGTGATTCAAGGGTAGAAAACAACTCTTCTAAAGTACTTACCTCCAAGTCTTTCGAGATGTAGTAAGCATCGACGATTGATGTCCACTCCAGAGTTCTTGGAAACGCGTTGAGCGCGTAGCGTATAGTGTCCCGGTTTGTTACCGTTTCACCAAGGTTTTCGAGACCAGTAACTAGTTCTTTTACCTTTGCATGTAGACCAGCTACTTTCTCGCCTTTCTCCAGACGGATGTTCATCAGTTTGTTGCGGAGGATGTCCCTTCTAGCGAGCTTTGCTTCGGACGTGCCTTCGTGGAGTTCTAAGAACTTCTCCCAAAGTTCTTTAGCAGATAAATAGTTTCTGATGCGGTTGACCTCTTGAGGTGGTAACACGCTCATCAGGTGATGTTCCGCACGGCTGTTTGCTACCGACTCATTCTGCTCCTTCTTTGTCCAATCGCTCTCTTCTTTTTCTTTTCCATCTTTATCTATTGGAGCTACAAAACCATATTTCATAATAAACCGAATTTCAAAATCTGTTTTTAGGAATACCTCCATACGACGCTTCCAGTTTGCGAAGTTCATCTCGAATTTTGGTGGGACAATGCTTGGTCCGACCATCTTGTTGCTTCGATCGACGGTTAGTCCTCCTGAAGCGCCCTCGCTCTGATACCACTTGTAGGTCCATTTGGAGGCTGGCAAGAGAGGAGGGGTGGGGTGAATTGCCCTACAAAATAAAACCAAAAACCCTTCTCGGATATTCAACTAACTTAAAAGAACTTGTAATTAAAAAGGCAGAGACTAATTAAAACAGAAAATAGACACAGAGGAATTACTTGGTTTGCAATCAGAGGATTGCTAATCCAAGGCAAAGAAGACGCACTAATTAATTCTCCTCTGGGAGGAGTAGCCTCTTACAGCGTTGAAAGCACAGAAAGAAATAACACAAATGAAAGCACTGGATTACAAGTAGTTGTTCTTGATTTTTTATTGCTTCTGGACCAAGGCTATATTTATAGTCTTGGTCCGGGCGCTTGGAAGGGTTCCGGGCGCCCTGAGGGGGATAAATTTTATCCCCCAACGGTCGGATCGAGTCAAAACTCGATCCTGCTGAAAAGTCGATTCCGGGCGCCCCGGTCGGTTCCGGGCGCCCGGAGCCCTAAGGTCAACATAAGTTGACTTTTTGACTCTGGTTCAGCTCGTCTCGATCCAGCTCATCTCGGTCCGGGTCTGTTCGCTCCGGCTCCGTTTTCTTGGGTGATCTCGGCCTTCCGAAATAGGGCTCACCCGAACCCATGTTCCGGCCTTCTCCTCGAGCAGCCTTCCTTCCCGGTTTCTCGTCCCTCGAACGTCGCGCACGTTCTTCTCGTCCGCCGGTGTACTCTTCCGCGGTCACCTCGTCCCTCGGACGCACCGAGCCCGTCGGCTCTCTCCCCGTGCCGTCCTTCTCGTTAGCCGCGTCTTCCGCTCGACTTCCTGTGTTCCTAAGCTCCTGCACACTTAGACACAAGGGTTAAACAACGCAGGACCTAGCTTAACTTGTTTGATCACATCAAAACACCTCGGGGTTCCAGCAAAATGTAGTTGCTCAATTAATTTATATTGTAGATAACATGGTGTGTGGTGTCACACACAGAAGATCATGTTATCGGTTCCTTATAAATTATAAACAGTAGCTCACGACCAAGATGGTAATGAACAAACCATTGGAAGGTCGTAGTGTAATTTAGTGTTAGTTTATCTTAACTATATAATTACACTAGTACACTTAGAGTGTATTGAGTAGGTCATTTGAGGTCGTTCCTTTTATGCTAACTTTATGAAGGAACAAAGACCTCAGTTATTATGGAAGTGTGTGCTCTTAATCCTAATATAATAACAAGCACATATATTTGATATTTATTTCTTTAATTTATCAATGGGTGAGATTTAGTTCGATAAATCAATAAGCTCGATAAGTTGGGAAATGATATCACTTATAGTGTGTGTTGTTAATTATAGAAGGAAACTGTGTCCTAGTGATCTAGCTAGGTTGAGAATGTCCCCAAGAGGAGCTCATAAGGATTGTCATGTTAAACCCTGCAGGTGGACTTAGTCCGACATGACGATGAAGTTGAGTGGTACTACTCTTGGAGCTAGATATTAATTAAGTGAGTTGTCAGTAACTTACTTAATTAGTGGACATTTGTTATCTTAAACACGGGGAGACTAACACACTCATAATAAGAAGGAGCCCAAAATGTAATTTGGGATTGATGCGGTAGTTCAATAATAGTTCTCTAGTGGAATGAATTATTATTGATAAAATTAAATTGTGTGTTCGGGGCGAACACGGGATGCTTAATTTTATCGGGAGACCAAAATCAATTCCTCCTCTCGGTCCCTATCGTAGCCTCTTAATTATAGAGCACTATACCCACCTAGACCCACCTTCTTACCCATCCCATAGGGGCCGGCCAAGCTAGCTTGGAGACCAAGCTAGGGTCGGCCAAAGTTTGGTTCATGGGTGCTTCAAGGTGGCCGACCCTAGCTTGGGTTCAAGCTTGGTGTGGCCGGCCCAAATTAAAATAAAAGGATTTTTTTTTTAAAAAAAAAAATTTCTTATGTGGATAACATGATTGAAAAGAGAGTTTAAAAATTTAAATCTTTCCTTTTATAAGATTCTACAAAAGATTAAGAGAAGAGCTAAATCTCTTTCATTATTTGTAGATTAAAAGGTTGATTTTAATTTTGGTAAAAACTTTCCTTTTAACCATGTTCATGATTTAAAAGAAAGTTTAAAAAATTAATAATTCTCTTTTATTAGTTTCTGCAAAAGATTAAGAAAAGATTTGAAATCTTTCCTTATTTGTAGATTGAAAGGAGATTTTAATTTTTAGAGATAACTTTCCGGAAATTATCCACATGTTTAAAGAAAGATTTAATTTATAAAATTTCCTTTTAACCAATCATGAAGGGATAAAATTATTAGAGAAATTTTTTATAAAATTTCCGGAAGCAAATAAGGAAATTTTAATTTGTGTTTTAAATTTTTATTTGCTTGGAGTTTTAGTGTGGCCGGCCATTATAGTAATGAGAAGAAAAATTATTTTTAATTAAATAAATTTTTCCTTTTCATGACAAAAGAATTAAGGAAGTTTTTATTAAAATTTCCTTATTTGCCAAGACCAAGGATTATAAAAGAGGAGGTAGAGGAGCCTTCATACAAGACACAACCTCTATTATTCTCTCCCTCTTTTCCTTGGTGTTGTGGCCGGCCATCCTCTCTCCCTCTCTTCCTCTTTGTGGTGGCCGAAACTCTTCCTTGCTTGGAGCTTTTGTGGTGGCCGGATACTACTTGGAGAAGAAGAAGAAGAAGGAGAGAAAGCTTGCATCCCTTGGAGCTTAGTTGGTGGAAAAAGTTCTTCATCCTTGGATTTTGGTGCTTGGCCGAAACTTGAAGGAAGAAGAAGAAGGTGCTAGGTGGTCCTCATCTTGGAAGATCGTTGCCCACACAAAGTCCGAGGTTAGAAGAGGAATACGGTAGAAGATCAAGAGGTCTTTCTAAAAGGTATAACTAGTATTTTTCCTTTCCGCATCATACTAGTTATTTTTGGAAATAATACCAAATACAAGAGGCATGCGATTCTAGTATTTCGAATTTGATTTCGATGTTGTGTTCTTTTTATTTTTTTTCTTTTCCTTGTGATTTGATTGTTCTTTTCGGTTTACCTAAAGTTATTTAAGGAAATTAAATATTAACTTTCCTTAAAAGGCTTTGTCTAGTCGGTGGTGGTTGTTCCCATATCCAAGAAGGTCATGTGCCTCGCCACGTCAGTACTGGAAGCCAATTTTGGAAACTAATATTTAATGAAATTAATAACTTAGGTGATTTGGATCGAACGTGTTAAGTTCCGCAGGAGATCCGAGTCTAAACCTAAAAGAATAAATAGATTAAACTTTGGATCAAACGTGTTAAGTTCTGCAGGCGATCCAAGTTTAATTTAAAAGAACACATGGTAGCTAGGAAAAGGTTCAGATCTTTGTACAAAATTTTTGTACAGTGGAACCATTAGGTTTTCCGAGTAGCAACCAACACTTCCATACCTCTGTCTCTCCAGTGATCAGTAGTCGAGATTGCTGGGTATACTGCTACTGGCAAGGTACGCCCATTATTCACTTGTTGTTGCTGTTGTAAAGCCTTCTGTACTCTCGCACTGATAAGCAACTCTAGATCTTCTTGAGTTAAGGTGATAGTATTGAGTTTTCCAGCGTCCTCCATCACGTAGTCTCAAATTCAGGTGAAAGTTCCCAAAGACGACGCCAAATTTGATCATGTTTGAAAGCTCGACGAGATGAAGCGCTGGGTAAGGTGAGTGATGACCTCGATGAAGATGAATAATGATAGATCTGAGAAAACCAAAGCAGATCTGGAAGAACTTCGATGAAGAGTGCACCTCGACGAAGAAAACCGAGGATCGATGCCCCGATGAGTAATATCTCCTCCTACGCACTATGAGATCAACCAACAAAGCATTAGTGACCTAAGACCGGGGTGGAAATCCCTGGCTAGGCCCTCTGACGCTCAAGTCAGTTATCTCACTCCAAGGAAGAAGAAAAAGAAAGAGGAACAGTAAACTGAAGTGGAACTAGAGTTTGAGTGGTGATGTTGCACCTACCTTGTCAACGGAGAGGATTCCCCTTTTTATACCAACTTATATAACCTCCGTGGTTATGAGGTGGACCCCGGTTTGTTAGAGTCTATTAGGAGATGATGTAAGTACAACCTGTAATAATAGTTTAAGGAATCTTTTTTGTACCCCAGATGTACCTTCTTTGTCGTTTAGCATACCTGCAGAAACTTCCAGAAACTATTTCCCGCAAACTAGCCAAGCTGTCATATAATCACATATTATTATCATATTATTCATATATCACATATATATTTGGTTAATCACTTAAGCCTATCATATATGTATTGAGAATACCTTCTGTTACACTAATCTTGACTGGCTATGTTCAAGAGATCTAGTAAGTTTAAATGTCTTTATACTCGGTTGGCTCTTTATACTCGACCGGGCTTTTATTGTTAAGCGTTTATGAGTACTTGCGCTCAGTCGACCTTTACACAATTGAGTGAGTATTGGGAACACCATAAGGCTATATACCCTTATGCTCGGCAGATCCCTTAGGCTCGGCCGGGATTTATCTACTGAGTGTATATGAACACTTATACTTGGTCAACCTCTATTCGACCGATAATATGCTAGAGATCATATAAGGCCAAATGTCTTTATGCTCGGTTGGTCCTTCACGCTCGGCCGGGTTTTTCCTACCGAGCGTGTACGAATATTCTCATTTGACTTGCCTTTGCTCGATCGATAATAGGCTCCAGACCGTATAAGACTAAATGCCTTTATACTCGGCCGATCATTTACTCTCATCCGGTCTTAACCTACTGGGTGTATACGAACACTCTTGTTTGGTCGGCCTCCCCTCGGTCGGCTATATGCTAAGAGTTACATAAGGCTAAATTCCTTTGTGCTCGGCCGATCATTCACTCTCGTCCGGTCTTAGACTACCAGGCGTACATGAACACTCTTGCTCAGTTGTCCTTTGTTCGGTCGATCATATATTGAAGGCCGCATAAGGCTACGTACCTTTATGCTCGGTCGACCCCCCATGCTCGACCGATTTTTGCTTGCCGAGAGTATATGAACACTCTCGCTCGGTCGAACTTCTCTCGGTCAACCATATGTTACACAAGGCTAAGTGTCATTACGCTCGAGTGACCCGTTACACTCGGTCGGGCTTTGCCTGTTGAGTGTATGCTGTACCTTCATCCTACTTTTTTTGACTTATTATATCTTACTTCTCTCGTCCTTTTATCCCCCCTTTTCCTTACAACAAAGAATCCACTTATCATAACCCATATCAGCACTTAATTTATAAATTCGTTGTATCCATTTTTGTAAATATTTATGAACTGATAGTGAATTACCCATCGAAAGCACTCTCCCATGCGAGCCTTGGAGTACGAGTTGATGAAGATTCTGAACCAAGTAAAACTTGGTATGTTAGCATTACTTTTCATTTTCTCTTCCACTACGTACTTTAGTTCGGTTTCGATTTTCAACGAATGCTATTCACCCCCACCCCCCCCAACAACCACCCTAGCGCTCTTTATGATCCAACATAGAGGACATGGAGAAGAAAAACGTGGAGGCTCGGGCCTTGGACAAGAAACTTAAGGAGAGAAAGATAGCTCTGGCCCAAGAGCAATTGGGTTGATCGACGGAGCAGTAGAAAATCACCGATCAGGAAGCCGAGCTGAAGTCTTTGTAGGCTAAGCTAGAAGCGTCCAAGGCCCAACTGGCTAAATATAAGGAGGAGGAGCCCGCTCAGCTTAAGGACTTCCATACCAAATACCTTCGTTCATAGGACTTCAATCAACTCTTCTCCGATCGAATTCTGTGGCTATTTGACTTGGGCATAGCGGGCACTGTCCAACTGCTGAAGGACGGCGGTCGCTTATCTGCAGACATTTCCATCGAATCCATTTGAAAGGACGAGCTCATGGCTTCGCTTCCTGAAGAAGTTGTTGCTGATTTAGAGTAGCTTTTTTCCTACTTCCTTGTCATCCTTTTGCCCTCCTTTTGTGTTTTTGTAAAAATTTCATAGTATGAATGAATGTTTTATTCGGCTAGGAGGGTATCTAGCCTTGATCTCTTATGTTTGTTTGAGTCATTTTCCTCCTGCTTGGCTGCATATAGAATTCCCTTCCTAAGGTTTTCTGAGTAAGATTCATTGTGTCTCTGCTCGGACGAATTATCGCGCTCTATTTAACGTTGTTAAATCATGCCATATTTTGAAACTCCTAAGCAGCAGCTGAGTAACACATCACTATAGAAGACAAGCATTGGTGATTGGCTCGTTCGGATTGAGTGTCTTCCCCTTCAGACGCTTTCATGCATAACTCTTTCACTCTCATATGTTACCCCCGGTCAGATTGTGAGTGTCCAATACTTGTGTTTTTATGACGTTCAATAGGCTTTCTAGATGTCGTTCGACTGTCGAATTCATAGACGAGAGTTTATAGTCATCGTTCAGCTGTTGATTCGTCGACAGGGATTTATAGTCGCCACTAGACTGTTGATTCGTTAACATGAGTTTATAGTCACCGCTTGACTTTGCTGACGTAGACTAAGGTTTATAGTCACCGCTCGACTTTTGATTGCGTAGACAAGAGTTTATAGTCACCGTTCAACTTTTAACTTGGCTGAATGACACAAGAATCTGGAACACCTGGAATTTTTATTCATTGTCCTCCTGCATTTACAAGACATACTTTTATACAATTTTATCTGAATTTAACTACGCACCTCTCACTCGACCCTATAGGACTGGAGATGGTTTACACTCCAGGGTCGCTCGAGCTTTCTCCCATCTTCATCTTGCATATTGTAAGCTCCCGACCAGAGTTTCTGAATGACTTTGTAGGGTCCTCCCCACGGGGCTTCTAATTTGGTGACATCGCCAACTGACTTCACGCTTTTCCATACCAAGTCGCCGACCTGGAATAACCTCGGGATTACCCTCCAGTTGTAGTTTTGCTTCATGCGCTGCCTATACGCCATGAGCCAGACGGTGGCCTTTTCCCGTACTTCGCCTACCATGTTGAGCTCCATGAGTCTCCGTTCTGCGTTTTCATCATCATAGAACTGCACACGGTCAGACTCTACTCCGACTTCCACTGGTACCACTACTTCACCTCCATACACCAGATGGAATGGGGTGACGCCTGTCGCCTCTCTTGGTGTGGTGCGATGGGCCCATAATACGCTAGGGAGTTCATCGACCCAGCTGTCTCCAGTATGGTCGAGTCGAGCTCGTAACCCTTTGAGGATTTCCCTATTGGTGACTTCCACCTGGCCGTTGTTCTGGGGGTAGGCCACTGAGGTGAAAGCCTGTGCAATGTCATAGCCTTCACACCACTCCTTGAGTTTCCGTCCTGTGAACTATCTTTTGTTGTCCGAGATGAGCTAGCGAGGGATGTCGAACCAACATAAGATATTTTTTCATATAAATTTGATAACTATATTCTCGGTTATCTTGGCTAGCGGCTCAACCTCCACCCACTTTGAGAAATAATCTACTGCAACGAGTAGAAATCTTCGTTGATCAGTCACCATGGGAAATGGTCCAATGATGTGCATGCCCCACTGGTCGGACGGGCGCGACACCGTGGATACTTTTATCTCCTCGGTGGGTCGGTGTGGGATGTTATGATACATCTGACATGACAAGCAAGTAGCCATCGTCTAAGAGGCATCATCTTGCATTATGGGCCAAAAGTACCTCGCCAACAACATCTTTCGGGTCAGTGATCTGCCGCCCGGATGACTACCGCAAGAGCCTTGATGAACCTCTTGCAAGATGTACTCCATGTCCTCCGATCCGACGCACTTGAGCAGTGGCCTTGAGAAAGCTCTTTTATATAAATAGTCGCCAACTAGAGTGAACCGTTCGACCCTCTTTTTCAACAAACAAGCTTCCTCCTGATCGACTGATGTGACGCCCGATCGGAGAAACTCTATCAGGGGCATCCTCTAGTCGCTCAGGAAGTATATTTCGTCTGCCTTGTCGATGTGTGCCACTAATGAGACTCGTTCGATCGGCTTATCAATGATGATCGACAATAACAAACTGCTAACTTAGCCAGCTCATTAGCGGCTTGGTTGTCTGACCGAGGGATCTTTTGTATAACCACTTCTTGGAAGCTTGCCTTCATCTTCTCGAAAGCTTCGACTTATAGCTTCAGTCGGGCGTTACTTATCTCGAACGTGCCTAATAGATGCTGAGCTGCCAGCTGAGAATCCGAGTGGATAAGGACTCTTATCGCTCCTACATGCCAAGTTGCCTATAAGCCAGCTATCAAGGCCTCATATTCAGCTTCATTATTTGTAGCCCGATAATCCAACTACATGGACAATTGCATCCTATCCTCCCTCGACGAAATCAAGAGGATGTTGATCTCGTTGCCTTGCCAAGTGGATGAACCATCTACATATATCTTCCAAGTCACATCCGGCTCGGCGTTCTGGACCTCGGTGAAAAAATCAGCTAAGGCCTAGGCCTTAATCGCTGTCCGAGGTTGATATTGTATATCAAACTCGCTTAGCTCGGTAGTTCATTTGATTAGTCGTCTGGATGCTTCTAGGTTAAGGAGAACTCTTCCCAGTACGTTGTTAGTCATCACCATGATCGAATGTGAGAGAAGATATGGCCAAAGTCTCCAAACGGTGAGTACTAGTGCATACGCTAATTTTTCGAGACTGGTGTAGCGAGATTCTACATCTTTTAATATATGACTTAGAAAATACACCAGCTATTGCTCAAAACCATTCTGTCGAACCAACGCCGAACCAACTGCATATTCTGTGGATGACAAATAAATCTAGAGCGGCTCATCGACGTTGGGTTTTGCTAATACAGGTAGGGAGGTAAAGTACTCCTTAAGCTCTTCCAGCGCCTTGTCGCACTCTATGCCCCACTGGAATTTCATTGCATGACGTAGTACCTTAAAGAACGGGTGACTCCGGTCAGACGATTTGGAGATGAATCTTGATAATGTTGTGATTCGTTTGGTTAGTCGTTAGGTCTCCTTCAAGTTGCGAGGTGGGGGCATGTCCTACAATGCCTTCATCTTGCTCGGATTCGCCCCAATCCCTCGTTTGGTGATGATATAGCCCAGGAAGCGGTCAATCCTTGCTCCGAACAGGCACTTTGTTTGGATTTAGCTTGATTCCATATGCCCTCAAAGTTCGGTAGGTTTCTTCAATATTTGCGTTAAGGTCAGTGGCTCGGAAGAATTTTATCAAGATGTCATCAACATATACCTCCATGTTACTGTTAGAGTGTATACTAAAAGCCTAGCTTTTGGTATAAATATTTATCTAAAAATAAGAATCACATTGGTCAAAAGTCTACATTTATGATAAATGTAGTTGCTCAATTAATTTATATTGTAGATAACATGGTGTGTGGTGTCACACACAGAAGATCATGTTATTGGTTCCTTATAAATTATAAACAGTAGCTCACGACCAAGATGGAAAGGAACAAACCATTGGAAGGTCGTAGTGTAATTAGGTATTAGTATATCTTAACTATATAATTACACTAGTACACTTAGAGTGTATTGAGTAGGACCATTTGAGGTCGTTCTTTTTATACTGACTTTATAAAGGAACAAAGACCTCAGTTATTATGGAAGTGTGTGCTCTTAATCCTAATATAATAACAAGCACATATATTTGATATTTATTTCTTTAATTTATCAATGGGTGAGATTTAGTTCGATGAATCAATAAGCCCGATAAATTGGGAAATGATATCACTTATAGTGTGTGTTGTTGATTATAGAAGGAAGCGTGTCCTAGTAATCTAGGTTGAGAATGTCCCCAAGAGGAGCTCATAAGGATTGTCATGTTAAACCCTGCGGTGGACTTAGTCCGACATGACGATGAAGTTGAGTGGTACTACTCTTGGAGCTAGATATTAATTAAGTGAGTTGTCGGTAACTTACTTAATTAGTGGACATTGTTATCTTAAACACAGGAGACTAACACACTCATAATAAGAAGGAGCCCAAAATGTAATTTGGGATTGGTGCGGTAGTTCAATAATAGTTCTCTAGTGGAATGAATTATTATTGATAAAATTAAGTTGTGTGTTGGGGCGAACACGGGATGCTTAATTTTATCGGAGACCAAAACCAATTCCTCCTCTCGGTCCCTATCGTAGCCTCTAGTATATAGAGATTTATACCCACCGCATACCACCTTCTTACCCATCCAATGGGGGGCTAAGCTAGCTTGGAACCCAAGCTAGGGCCGCCAAGACCAAGTGGATGAGTTAAGTTGGTGGGCCAAAGCTTGGGTCCCAAGCTTAGGTGGCCGACCACTAGAATATTAAAAGGATTTTATTAAAATTATTTCTTATGTGGATATCATGTTTTTAAAGAGAGTTTAAAATTAAAAATTTCCTTTTATAGCTTTCTACAAAGATTAAGAGAAGAGATTAATCTCTTTCCTTATTTGTAGTTTAAAAGGATGGTTTTAATTTTAGTAAAAACTTTCCTTATTTGTAAATCATCTATATGTTTAAAGAGAGTTTAAAATTTGAAATCTTTCCTTATTTGTTGATTAAAGGAGGATTTTAAATTTTAAGAAAACTTTCCTTTTAAACATGTTCATGATTTAAAGAAAGTTTAAAATTAAATATTCTCTTTTATAAGTTTCTACAAGAGATTAAGAAAAGATTTGATATCTTTCCTTATTTGTAGATTAAAAGAGATTTTAATTTTTAGAGATAACTTTCTTTTTATCCACATGTTTAAAAGAAAGATTTTAATTTATTAAATTTCCTTTTTATAAACCAATCATGAAGGGATAAAAATTATTGAGAAATTTTTATAAAATTCCGGAAGCAAATAAGGAAGTTTTAATTGGTGTTTAAAATTTTATTTGCTTGGAGTTTTTTTCTTGTGGCCGGCCATTATAAAATTGAGAAAGGAAATTATTTTTAATTAAATAAATTTTCCTTTTCAATGGCAAAAGAATTAAGGAAGTTTTTATTAAAATTTCCTTATTTGCCAAGATCAAGGATTATAAAAGAGGGGGTAGAGGAGGCTTCATAGCTAATGAATCTATTCTATTTTTCTCTCCCTCTTTTCTTCTTCTTGTGGCCGGCCCTAGCCTTTCTCCTTTCTTCTCTTTTGGTGGCCGAACCATACATCTCTTGGAGCTCTTGTTGGTGGCCGGACCTAGGAAGGAGAAAAAGAAGAGGAGGAAGCCTCATCTTGAAGATCCCTTGGAGTATTGGTGGTGATCAAGTTCTTCTTCCTTGGAGGTGGTTCTTCTTGTGGCCGAACCTTGCTTGGAGAAGAAGAAGGTGCGTGGTGGTTCTCGTCTCGGAAGATCGTTGCCCACACGACGTCCGGGATAAGAAGAGGAATACGGTAGAAGATCAAGAGGTTTTTCTAAAAGGTATAACTAGTAATTTTTCTTTCCGCATCATACTAGTTATTTTTGGAAATAATACTAAATACAAGAGGCTTACGTTCTAGTGTTTCGAATATGGTTTTTCGAAATTGTGTTCTTTTGTTTCTTTCTTTTCCTTGTGATTTGATTGTTCTCTTTGGTTAACCTAAAGTTATTTTAGGAAATTAAATATTAGCTTTCCATAAAAGGTTTTGTCTAGTCGGTGGTGGTTGCTCCCATATCCAAGAAGGCCATGTGCCTCGCCATGTCAGTACTGGGAACCAATTATGGAAATTAATATTTAATGGAATTAATAACTTAAGGTGACTTGGGTCGAACGTGTTAAGTTCCGCAGGAGATCCAAGTCAAAACCTAAAAGAACAAATAGATTAAGTTTTGGATCAAACGTGTTAAGTTCCGCAGGCGATCCAAAATTTAATTTAAAAGAACACATGGTAGCTAGGAAAAGGTTCAGACCTTTGTACAAAATTTTTGTACAGTGGAACCTCTAGGTTTTCCGAGTAGCAACCAACAATTGGTATCAGAGCTAGGGTTTTGCCTCTGTGTATTTGGTATTAGTTTAATTATGCACATGTCATACATAATTTAGGCAGGTTAATAGTAGGATGTGCTAACTTTGTGGATGCAGGATCCAACTATTATGGCTTATAGTTATTATGTGTGTGATTGGACCCTTGGACATGTCAAGGGCATTTATATGTGTGTGCATGATTGTATTAAAATACAGCAGGCGCTGTATTTAGTTTTATTAGGATTTTATTTTTGATCTCGATACATGTACATTCCTTTTATGGAATATAGGATCAAAATGTAAAATTCTATTTATGTCATGGATCGAATCTTGCAAAGCGTGGAACCTTCTATGGACCGAGGCGCAGCGGAACTAGGAGCAAGATGGATGCGACAGCTAGACCCGATGGCGGTGGCCAAATATGGCGGCACTTGGGATGACAACACACGGAAGACAACTAGAGATAAAAGCCATAATAGTTGAAAATTAGATTTTCTATTTATTGCTTTTATATTGTGTTGTGTGCATGTTAGTTTACAAGTTTAGTAGGCTAGCATAGTTAAAATTCCTCATTAATAAATAACTAAGTGGGAGAGGATTTTAAGTAAATCCCATGGTCTCCATTACTGGTTTGTAAGTGATGCAAACAAGCTTGCGTTGGCTCTGAGTGCCTTCCTCCATAACGGATGAGCTAGTTTGCGGATCACTAGAACAGACTTCCATTTTGGATGACTATAGGAAGTTAATTAAGGCGTGTGATCTTCCCCAGCGGAAGGGCATAATCTTATTAATGGACTTAGTGTCAAGTAATGGTATACACTTAGACACATCTAATAGTATCCTCCCCATCGGAGTCACTGCTATTATTTGTGTGACCAAATGAAACCAACTATTAATTTGTCATAAAACTAGGTTGACAAGATAATAAAATTAAAGGGTTAAAACCCTTCTTACAAATGATTAATTTTGTATACGTCCACACTAACGTGGCATACAAAATTAACGGTGTTTGAGATAATTTTATTTGTCATAAAGTTACGTTGACAAGATAGTTAATGGGTAAAAACCCTCCTCTTACAAATGTTGATTTTGTATACGTCCACACTAACGTGGCATGCAAAATTCACGGTGTTTTGAGGTGTTGGTAAATTTAAATAATATTGTTAGAGGAATCAATATTATTTTAAATTTAGAGTCTTGACCAAATATTTGATTAAAAATAGACCAACTATTAATTTTATTCGTCATAAAGAAAGGATGACGAGATAATAAAATTAAATGATAAAATTTCTTTTTTGAATACGTCCACACTAACGTGGCATACAAAATTCATGGGAATTTTTAAGGAGTTGGTCTTAACCAAATATTTTTGTGATTCTTAGGATAATGGTCAATCCCTAGCTGATATACTTAGTGGTCCCAATTATAATTGATTGGAAATAGGATTTGGACATTAAGGTAGACTGTCCTCTTAGAACTAAGAACAATATATGTGTATTTTATTCATTAGTTGAAACATGTTTAGTGGAGTTATCTACCGGTACCTGGTGTGTAGATATGGGAGCCACTGATTCATTGCAGGGTTACAGGAAACCCGACAACTAAATGAAAATAAAAAACACCGTCCACATGGGCACTACTGCAAAAGTAGCAGCTATTGCAGTGGGAGAGGTTTATTCTCTAATAGGAATAAAATTTGGATTATTAGTAATTGTCTTTATGTACTAAGTTTAGGAAGAACCTGATTTCAGTTTCTAAACTATTATAGAATAGATATTGTGTCTATTTTGATAACAAAGCTGTTATCAAGAAAAATAGACAAGTTATCGATTCTGGTATGTTGGTTGACAATTTATAATCCAATAACTCCCACGATGTAATAAATGGAAATTATAACACATCTTCTAACTTTAAGAGGAAGCAACCTTCGGAGATGAACCAATTATATCTTTGGCATCTAAAGCTAGGTTATATTAACTTAAGTAGGATTCATTGGTAGCTGATGAACTTTTGGGTTCATTAGTAGTGGAAATCTTTCCAACCTACGAGTCTTACTTGGAAGGAAAAATAACCAAGAAGCTTTTAAGTCAAAGGGGTATGGAGCCAAAGATATGATGGAATTGGTTCATTCTGATTTGTGTGATCCTATGACTATCCAGGCAAGAGGTAGTATCGAATATTTCATCTATTTTATAGATAACTATTCAAGATACAAATACATTTACTTAATGTGCCGCAAGACTAAGTACTTTGATTAGTTCAAAGAGTACAAGGCTGATGCGGAGAAATGTTAAAGTAAAAGTATTAAGTCACTATGGTAAGATCGTAGTGGCAAGTACCTCTTAGGATAATTTGGGAGTCACTTATCAGAAGTCGGGACTCAATCCTAACTAACTGCACCTGGTACACCCCAACAGAATGGTGTAGTAGAAGGAAGGTATAAGGCTCTTATGGAATAATTAGATCGATGATGAGTTATTACCAAATTTGTTTTAAGGATATACACTAGAAACAGAAGTGAACATAATACCTTCTAAAGTCAGAACTCTCTACTCCCATAGAATTGCAGAATGGGCATAAGCCTAGTATATTCGGATTTGGGTGGTCTAGCACATAAGAGACACTGATAAGTTGGGCAGGAGTTCACTTGTTTGTGAGTTATCCTAGAGAAACAAAAGTAGGTTTATAGTCTTAAAAATCAGAAGGTCATTATCAATGACCGATTTTTAGAATAGGACTATGTAATAAACCACATGCCCATAAGTAAATTTGTTCTTAAGGAAATAATAAAGGACATGTCTAATCTAGTACCAACTGTACAAGATGAAATATCACAAGAAACTGCAACACGTATCATAAAAGATACACAATTACAGATAGTGCCTCTTCGTAGTGGGAGGGTTGTCAAGCAACCTAAGAGATTCATGTTTTGGGAGAGTCTTTGGACTTGATCCCAAATGAACATGAGCCTGATCCGGACATATGATGAAGCACTCCAAGATAAAGATTCAACATCTTGGCAAAGAGTAATGAATAAAGAATTAGAATATATATATTCTAATAAAATCTGGAAGCTTGTAGAACCACCAAATGGTGTAAAAGCCTTTGGGTGTAAAAAGGTCTATAATAGGAAAAGAGGATAGACAGGAAGGTAGAAACTTTCAAAGCAAGGCTTGATGAAAAAGGAAACTTTTCACTGGTAGCCATGTTTAAGTCTATCCAGATTCTTTTATCTATTTGGCAAGTGGATGTCAAGACAGCATTCCTTAATGGAAGTCTTGAAGATAGCATCCACATAAAGCAAACCAGAAGGGTTCATTATAAAGGGCTAAGAGCATCTTGTGTGAAAGCTCAATCAGTCTATGGACTGAGGCAAAGCTTCAAGGTCTTGGAACATCCAGTTTATCAAAGTAATCCAGATCTTTGGATTTATTGAGTAAACGGATAAGTCTTGTGTATACAAATGGTGTGATGGAAACGTGGTGGTGTTTCTTGTACTATACGTAGATAACAATTTTGGTAGTTGGAAACAATATCAAAATGTTGTCAGAAGTAAGGGTATGGTTGTCCGAATAATTCGATATAAAGGACTTGGGAGAATGTATATATTTTTGTGATCAAAGTAATAAGGGATCGCAAGAAAAATATATATAGATATATCCCGAGTTTAATATATGAAAAAAATCCTTACTCGTTTTTAGCATGCAAAACTCCTAGAAAGGTTTCTTACCTTTTAAGAATGGAGTGTTTTTATCTAAAGAGATGTCTTCGATGACATCAAAGGAGATTGAGGACATGTAGGTAGTTCTTTATGCTTCGGCAGTTAGACAACCTAATGTATGCTATGCACGAGATCAGAAATCTGTTTTGCCAAGGGCATAGTTAGCAGATATCAAAGTAATCCTAGACAAGGACATTGGACTGCAGTAAAGCATATAAGTACCTTAGAGGCACTAGAGATTATATGCTAGTTTACAAGGCAGTTATTTTGGTCCCTGTGGGTTGCATGGATTTTAACTTCCAATCGGATAGGGACAATATTAAGTCAACCTCGGGTTTTGTGTTTACTTTAGGAGGTAAAGTCATAACTATGGAAGAGTGATAAGCATAGGTGTTTATCTGGACTCCACCATAGAAGCTTAGTATATGGCAAGCCTCTAAGGTAGCCATAAAAGCTGAATGACTCAATAACCTCAAGATAGATTTAGATATGATTTCTGGTTTGTCCAAAGATTATTACAATTT
Organism: Zingiber officinale; assembly: GCF_018446385.1. Lineage (NCBI taxonomy): Eukaryota > Viridiplantae > Streptophyta > Magnoliopsida > Zingiberales > Zingiberaceae > Zingiber > Zingiber officinale. Next base: position 109,298,985 of record NC_056001.1, on the reverse strand, counting down.
ATTGTAATAATGTTGGTGCAGTAACAAACTCGAAGAAACCATAAGTCTATAAGGCAAGTAAACACAATAAAGCGCAAGTACCACCCAATACGAGAAATCGTATAAACGAGGAGAAGTTGTTGCCGCCTAGATTGCATCAGATGATAACCTAAGGTCCTTAAGGCAAGAGCTTTTTGAAAGGCATGGGAATCAGATGTATGGCAGCAGATATGACAGCTTAGTCTTTTAGTATAAGTGGGAGATTGTTAGAGTGTATACTAAAAGCCTAGCTTTTGGTATAAATATTTATCTAGAAATAAGAATCACATTGGTCAAAAGTCTACATTTATGATAAATGTAGTTGCTCAATTAATTTATATTGTAGATAACATGGTGTGTGGTGTCACACACAGAAGATCATGTTATTGGTTCCTTATAAATTATAAACAGTAGCTCACGACCAAGATGGAAAGGAACAAACCATTGGAAGGTCGTAGTGTAATTAGGTATTAGTATATCTTAACTATATAATTACACTAGTACACTTAGAGTGTATTGAGTAGGACCATTTGAGGTCGTTCTTTTTATACTGACTTTATAAAGGAACAAAGACCTCAGTTATTATGGAAGTATGTGCTCTTAATCCTAATATAATAACAAGCACATATATTTGATATTTATTTCTTTAATTTATCAATGGGTGAGATTTAGTTCGATGAATCAATAAGCCCGATAAATTGGGAAATGATATCACTTATAGTGTGTGTTGTTGATTATAGAAGGAAACTGTGTCCTAGTAATCTAGGTTGAGAATGTCCCCAAGAGGAGCTCATAAGGATTGTCATGTTAAACCCTGCAGGTGGACTTAGTCCGACATGACGATGAAGTTGAGTGGTACTACTCTTGGAGCTAGATATTAATTAAGTGAGTTGTCAGTAACTTACTTAATTAGTGGACATTTGTTATCTTAAACACAGGGAGACTAACACACTCATAATAAGAAGGAGCCCAAAATGTAATTTGGGATTGGTGCGGTAGTTCAATAATAGTTCTCTAGTGGAATGAATTATTATTGATAAAATTAAGTTGTGTGTTCGGGGCGAACACGGGATGCTTAATTTTATCGGGAGACCAAAACCAATTCCTCCTCTCGGTCCCTATCGTAGCCTCTAGTATATAGAGATTTATACCCACCGCATACCCACCTTCTTACCCATCCAATGGGGCCGGCTAAGCTAGCTTGGAACCCAAGCTAGGGCCGGCCAAGACCAAGTGGATGAGTTAAGTTGGTGGCCGGCCAAAGCTTGGGTCCCAAGCTTAGGTGGCCGGCCACTAGAATATTAAAAAGGATTTTTATTAAAATTATTTCTTATGTGGATATCATGTTTTTAAAGAGAGTTTAAAATTAAAAATTTCCTTTTATAGCTTTCTACAAAGATTAAGAGAAGAGATTAATCTCTTTCCTTATTTGTAGTTTAAAAGGATGGTTTTAATTTTAGTAAAACTTTCCTTATTTGTAAATCATCTATATGTTTAAAGAGAGTTTAAAATTTGAAATCTTTCCTTATTTGTTGATTAAAGGAGGATTTTAAATTTTAAGAAAACTTTCCTTTTAAACATGTTCATGATTTAAAGAAAGTTTAAAATTAAATATTCTCTTTTATAAGTTTCTACAAGAGATTAAGAAAAGATTTGATATCTTTCCTTATTTGTAGATTAAAGAGATTTTAATTTTTAGAGATAACTTTCTTTTATCCACATGTTTAAAAGAAAGATTTTAATTTATTAAATTTCCTTTTATAAACCAATCATGAAGGGATAAAATTATTGAGAAATTTTTATAAAATTCGGAAGCAAATAAGGAAGTTTTAATTGGTGTTTAAAATTTTATTTGCTTGAGTTTTTTTCTTGTGGCCGACCATTATAAAATTGAGAAAGGAAATTATTTTAATTAAATAAATTTTCCTTTTCAATGGCAAAAGAATTAAGGAAGTTTTATTAAAATTTCCTTATTTGCCAAGATCAAGGATTATAAAGAGGGGTAGAGGAGGCTTCATAGCTAATGAATCTATTCTATTTTTCTCCCTCTTTTCTTCTTCTTGTGTGGCCTAGCCCTTTCCTTTCTTCTCTTTTGGTGGCCGAACCATACATCTCTTGGAGCTCTTGTTGGTGGCCGGACCTAGGAAGGAGAAAAAGAAGAGGAGGAAGCCTCATCTTGAAGATCCCTTGGAGTATTGGTGGTGATCAAGTTCTTCTTCCTTGGAGGTGGTTCTTCTTGTGGCCGAACCTTGCTTGGAGAAGAAGAAGGTGCGTGGTGGTTCTCGTCTCGGAAGATCGTTGCCCACACGACGTCCGGGATAAGAGGAATACGGTAGAAGATCAAGAGGTTTTTCTAAAAGGTATAACTAGTAATTTTTCTTTCCGCATCATACTAGTTATTTTTGGAAATAATACTAAATACAAGAGGCTTACGTTCTAGTGTTTCGAATATGGTTTTTCGAAATTGTGTTCTTTTGTTTCTTTCTTTTCCTTGTGATTTGATTGTTCTCTTTGGTTAACCTAAAGTTATTTTAGGAAATTAAATATTAGCTTTCCATAAAAGGTTTTGTCTAGTCGGTGGTGGTTGCTCCCATATCCAAGAAGGCCATGTGCCTCGCCACGTCAGTACTGGGAACCAATTATGGAAATTAATATTTAATGGAATTAATAACTTAAGGTGACTTGGGTCGAACGTGTTAAGTTCCGCAGGAGATCCAAGTCAAAACCTAAAAGAACAAATAGATTAAGTTTTGGATCAAACGTGTTAAGTTCCGCAGGCGATCCAAAATTTAATTTAAAAGAACACATGGTAGCTAGGAAAAGGTTCAGACCTTTGTACAAAATTTTTGTACAGTGGAACCTCTAGGTTTTCCGAGTAGCAACCAACAGTTACGACCAATCTGTCATCGAAAACCTTGTTCATCAATCTTTGATAAGCAGCGTTGGCGTTCTTTAGTCCGAATGGCATGACATTTAGCAATAAGTCTCGTTGGCCGTGATGAAGCTAACATTCTCTTGATCTTCACGGGTGAGTGACACTTGGTCGTAACCTTAGTATTCGTCGAGCATGTAGATCAGCTCACAACCCGCCGTGGAGTCCACTATTTAGTCTATCCGGGATAGGGGATAGAAATCCTTTGAGTAAACCTTGTTTAGATCGCGAAAGTCGATGCAGACTCGACACTTGTTGTCTGTCTTGGAGACCAGCACGATGTTGGCCAACTAGCTCAGAAATTGTACCTCGCGGATGTGGCCAGCTTCAAGCAACTTTTCTATCTCCGCTCAGATAATCTGATTCTGCTCTGAGTTGAAGTCCCTCTTCCTCTGTTTCGCCGGCCGAGCATCCGGCCGGATGTGAAGCTCGTGTTGAGCTACGCTTGGCGAGATGCCTGGGAGCTCGTGTGTCGACCAGGCGAAAACATCATGGTTTCGCCTAAGGCAGGCGACCAGCTCTGCCTTCTTCTCGTCTGTCAAGTCGGCAACGACAAATGTAGTGGCTTCCATCAAAATGGGATGGATCTGAACCTACTCCTTTTCCTCATAGACCAGCGCGGGAGGTTCTTCCATGATGGTGTTCACTTCCAAGCATGGGATCTTCCGCACAACCCTTGCTTCGGATTTGTCCATCTCGACGTAGCACCGCTGAGCGGCCAACTGGTCGCCTTTAACTTCGCCCACCTCATTGTCTACCGAAAACTTGATCTTCTAGTAGAAGATGAATACCACAGCTCGGAACTCATTAAGGGTCGGTCTGCCCAATATGACATTGTACGCGGATGGCGCATCCACCATAATGAAATTGGTTGTCTTAGTCCTCTAGAGAGGTTCCTCTCCTAGCGATATAGCTAGCCGAGCTTGGCCGATCAGCAATACTTCATTAGCTGTGAACCTGTAGAGAAAGGTCGTCATGGGTTGCAGTTCGCTCCAGTCAATTTACAACTGATCGAATGCCTTCTTAAAGATTATATTCACCGAACTACCTATATCAACAAAAGTTTGGTGAATAGTATAGTTAGCTATTACTGCCCGAATGATCAATGTATCATCATGAGGGATCTCCACTCCCTCTAAATCTCGAGGGCCGAAGTTGATCTCAGGTCCCTCGGCCTTCTCCTTGCTGCATCCAACAACATGTATCTTTAGTCGCCGAGCGTGCGACTTCCTCACTCAATTGGTATAACCACCGGTCGGCCCACCGACGATCATTTCATTTTCACCCTGAGCGACATTGCTTCAGTTCTCCTCTTCTCGAGCTGAGGATCTTGTCCCCTCAATAGAAGCTCGAACGGGACTTGTGTTATTTCTTCTTTGAGGCTGACGATGGCGCTGTTCATCCGCCAGTTTGTCTTCTTCTCTTCGCCCGTTCGACCGACGTCGATGTCATCGCTTGGGAGTCGATGAGAGATGACAGTATCCTAGAGGAGCCAGTTGACTGGAAATCGGCTTCAAGTCATAACAGTCCCGAGTGTTATGCGTCGTCGATTGATGGAACGAGCAAAACAATGGCTTCCAAGTCTTGCCTTTCGCGGCTTTGGGTCGACTTGCTGCTACACCACTACAACAAAAACCCTCATAGACATCGGTGGAACAACAACAGTTTTAAGCAAAAACCGATGTCTTTGAGTATTTTACACCGATTTTTCCAAAAACCAGTGTCTATGAGCGCAGATTTTCGCTCATAGACATCGGTTTTTTAGCCGATGTCTATGAGCGCTCTTTTTTTCGTTAATAGACACCGATTTTAACAGCGGTGTTTTAAAACCCGATGTCTATGCACCAAAATAAAATAATATAATTTTTCCACCAATACTTAGCCAAAATTTTCAACACTTCACTCTTCCCTCCAAACCTAAACCTATATCGCGCCGTCCACCGTATACCGTCGCGACGCCACCACCACTTTCCTCCTTGCCTCATCTCCCTCTTCCCCTTCCTAGATCTACGAAAGATGGCATCTTTTTCGTGGACGGAGGAGGATATGCTACGGTGCTGCGGTAGCAAGCGTTTCGCCAAGGAGCTCGCCTCCACCTCTCCGTTTTCTGACCTCCACCACGCAATCCAGTCCGCCCACGGGATCTGGTTCAATAAGGTCGCACTTTTGACCTCTTCTTCTACCTCTTTCTCTTTTTCAGTGTTTCTTTTTTATTCTTCCTTCCAACCTCACCACCTTTCTTCTTCCATAATTCTATCTTTATATTTTCTTTTGTTTTCTTTAATCTGAATCTCTTATTTCTGCCCCGTTGTTTTGGTGCTCGATCATCTGGTAAATCTCATTTCTTTTTTCCTTTAATCCATTTATCAAAGGTATACTTTCCGATCTGAAATTTGTCTTCCATCGTATTGTTGTTTTGTTTTCGATCCTTAAGTTTTATCTCTTTTTTTTTCTCGATTTTAACTTATGCGACTGCTTTGATTTCATTTGGTGAAGAAAAAGTGGAGTTTTCTACTGAGATTTGATGGGTTCTCTATCAATGATGGAGCGAGAGCTGATTTCGTCTCGAGTTTGATGGTATTTGTTTAGCGTTTAGTCTGGCGATTGTTGAGTTGCTTTTCTTTTTGTATCTGGAAGACGAGATTGATTATTTCTCATCTAGTGGCGATGCTACTTATTTTAAGACATTCAATGATGTCTTTAACCTTGTGTTTGATGTCTGCTGTGTAGAACACCTAAGGAAATGGTGAAGGCTGTTGCTGTCTTGGGTAACAGTGAAGGTGTTAAGGGCACAATTTACTTCGTCCAGGAAGGAGATGGTGAGAAATCTCTTGAAATACTACTTGTGGAATGCTAAATTCCTTTCAGATCTAGGGTTTCAACTTCAACCATTTTGATTTTTCTGTGAATTTGTGATCCGATCTAATTTTGGGATGTAAATCTCTGTGATAGGTCCAACCACCGTCACCGGATCCATCACTGGCCTCAAGCCTGGGCTTCATGGCTTCCATGTGCATGCTCTTGGAGACACCACCAATGGATGCATGTCAACTGGTAAAATTATTTACCTTTTCCTTCATGGCGATCTATTGAGTTGCAAGTTTCTGATTGAAAGGATTAAATTATTGATTATGTACTCATGCTCTTGTATACTGCAGGGCCTCATTTTAATCCTGCTGGAAAGTTACATGGTGCTCCTGAAGATGAAAACTGACATGCTGGTGATCTAGGCAATGCCACTGCTAGCGAGGATGGTAAGTTACTTTATCATCAGCTCATGATGTTACTTTTGTTATCTATTTTTACCCATATTTACTATAACGTTTTTTCTTGTAACAAAAAAAAAAAATCAAATGATTTACCCATTTACTATAACGCATTTACTATAAAATGATTTATGCAGATTGAGGCTTCAGGAGGTCAGGCTCTCACTTATGGAGGAGATGTTTCAAAAGAAGAGGATGTGGAATCCATGGTCAAAACTGTTAGTAATGAAGATTGCATAGATCTGGCTTCTTACAATTTCATCTTTGACTTATTTTATTGCATGTGCAATTTGTTTAGGCAGTAGATGCTTGGGGATCAGTTGACATTTTAGTTAACAATGCAGTTGTCTGTAATTATACTTATGTTCATCTTGTCATGAGACACACTGTTGATGAGAATGAAAAAATCACAATGGAAGGAAGTCATTGACCTGAATCTTACTGGTGTCTACCTTTGCACACAGGCATGCATTTTCATATCTTATTATCTTGCAATCTTTTATGATGAATACTTATTTCACCATGATGACATTTCTCCTGCAGGCAGCAGCAAAAATTATGATGAAGAAGAAAAAGGTATTCTCTTCATATATATATTTTTAGCAGTTGGTTACCAATTAGCTAAGTCATTCAATATAGTATTTAACCTGAAGGATTTATATCTATATGAGCAGTTGGCTTGGTAAAAACCATATTTATGATTATTCATTTGTTATTAGCATAGACATTGTGGATTTCCATAAGTAAATTTGTTATTGAGTTGTCAAAATGTTGCTTCTAATTAAACCCTATCATTAAAATTGATTATTACAAGGAAGGGAAAATGCTACCAGAAGAGCTAGAAAATAATTTGGAGGAAATCGATAGAAAAAGATTTCTTAGTTTGTGATTTCTAGATAAAGAAAAAATGGGAAATCATTTGATGTGATTGTTCTTTTATTTTGTTGATCCTTAGCATTAGCTAAGATCAATGTTCCCTTTGGTTCAAATACTACCTAGACCAATCAAGTGTTTGGTATACCTAAATTCTGGAAATAATGGTGCCAAAATTGTTGGAACATTGATGATTTAGGTGGATGGGATGAATAGATGGCATGAAGTTTTCGATAAAACATAAGTCAAATTAAGGTTAGTAGCAAATATGCATGTGTGATAATATCAAGGCTCAGAATTTGGAATCGTGCTAAAGTTTTATACTTTGACTGAAATGATACAATTTCTTGTTTCATCATGTGGTGTTGGTGTAGAGTTAGAGAGGAAGGAGATAAAAAAGAAGAGAAGATAACTATATACCTAACTTTGATCTGTGTCCGTAACTTCTAACTTTGTGTCCATGTACAGAATTGACATTATATTATATGAATACAAGGTACAAAAGGATAACAAACATTATTAATTCAGCTTGAAGTATTTTGTAGTGTGTCCAAAATTTTTGGATTTCAATACGACGTGATACTTATCAACATGACTGACACAATAACTTAGGATACATTACTTGTTGTCCGACATTGTACAATATTTTATTAGAACAATATTTATAATATTCAGTTTTGATAATTTATTAGAATAATTTATTAGAACCATTTTAAAAACTCGTCACTACCTTAAATAAATTCAATATTTACATTCATATAATCATAATTCAGATAGGTTCACAATGGAACTGATAGAATTTTTTGGGAAAATGTTTAAAATGATTTAGTATTCCAAATTCTAATAAAACGCATATTTGCAAATGAAAGTTCAAAAACTTTGTATGGAAATATGTGTTATGAAACTTGAAGTAGCCAATACAAAATCCACAACTTTGTAAAGTTGCATGCTGAATTATGTTTGTTGTAATTATCAGGTGCATTCTAAATTGGTGATATTTAACAGGTGAATTCTAACTTGGTGATAATTAACAGGTGAATGCTATTGTGTCGGGGTTCATTGCATCTGATATGACAGCTAAACTAGGAGAAGATATCGAGAAAAAGATTTTGGAAACTATTCCAATGGGTATGTATGTTTTGAAATATTCATTCCTTGGATATACCGAACTATCATATCGCCTTCACAAGTATCGAAAATACACTTGCTAGATTTAAAAAATGAACTATCGCCTTCACAAGTATCGAACTATCATATCGTCTTAACTCTTATAAGTTCACTTCTATTAATCTCTTGGAGTTGGATAAATATTATTCCTTTTGCTTTGATTCTGTTTAATTTTTATCAAGATTGTAGTTATATCTAAGAGGTCAAGGAATATGCAGGCCAAGGTTCTAGGTGCTCTCTAGCCCACATTTCAATCTCATGTTTAATGAACCTTTCAATAAATTAGTGTTAATGTGAAACAAATCTTGTGCTAGAATCTCTCTTGTGGTTACCAGAAGATTCCTCCTTTCAGCAACAATCATTTATATGAATCCTTCCGAAACTTCATCTAAAGACTTCTTTTTTTTGGTCGGCAACATTAATCTTTCACTAATACATGTTTTGGTATATTGTCTTTCTTTTCTGCATCAAAATCATTTATTTGGTCGCTGTCAGTTCCTAAATTAGGCTAGCTTCACTCAGAAAATTCTATCATTTCACTGCATATTTTTTGGTTCTGTTCTATTTGCTCAACTGCATTAGATCCCAATAGAGCCCAGTGCTCTCATGGGCTCCGTGTAAACAAATATTTCTTTTTCTTTTCCAATTTGGAGCTAGTGTGCTATTATGCTTTCATTTTGTTTGAAGAAAGCTATACTAAAAACAGGGCAACCTATTAATCCTTCATGTATTTTTCTTGCTATGAAGGGCTTCCCCTCTGAATGTACTACAACATGGACTCCATTAAGGAAAAATATTATGACAGCAGGTGAGTCTCTCTCCTACAATATAGTGTGGTCCTATGTGGTTTTTTACAAGTTAAGATTCTCAATTAATTTAATCTCTTTTTTCAGTGGTTATTGCCTTCTTGACTTTGCCAAATGTAGATGTCAAGCTGCTTCTAATTTATTGATCCTACAGTGATTAGACCAGGTTTCTAGCTTATCTGTTTGTAGACTTTAAAACATTTTATCCAACTTGCTAATGCACCAATCAAACTTTAAGACATCACCATCTTATGAATTCTTTAAAACGTAAACTGTGTTTTATATGTTTTCCTTCTTTTATTCTCCAATCAGGATTGAGTGTAGACTGTTTAAGGATCATATGCAGAACATGTCTTTGTCTCCTCATGCTGGTCATGGGATTCCTACACAGTCCTTTGAGGAAAATCAAGGGGGCAGAAATTAATAGATGCCAGGAAATATGTGATAGTATTGGAAATATGTTGTCAACATGTAAATTTTTTTGCTTCTTTTCTTACCTTTGTTGAAACTTGGATGTATTTTTATGTGGCAATACAATTCCCACTGATTATATGCATGAAGGGCCTTGAAAATGTATAATGTGGAGGTGGGAAGGAAAGGGAAAAAACAACCAACATGGGTAGTTGTCAAGGTATGTCCTTTTGATTAGCAACTGTTTTACTTCTTTACTTATTTCTTGTTTTACTTGATGTATTATTGAGCATCCTCATCCATATATTATAGGCCTTGGAAATTATATACAGTTATATATTGACCACAATATTAGTAATTTGATTATCAAGTTGATCTCATAGTTCTGTTGGTTCTAAAGGAAATTTATTCTTTGTCACTTTTTATACGTACAAGAGTTTTGGATTGTTTAGGAGAGAGAATTACAAGTCAGAAAAGCTCAAGTTCTTTAGTGGATATATACAGTTGTTTGTTTCACCTTTCTTGATCTCAATGCACACCAATCCCTTAGTTTAGGGAGGTAGTTCATTTTGTTGAGTTGTTGTTACAAATTAATCCCTTATATTTATGTGATAATTGATGAATGTTTCTTTTTTTAAGTATTTCAGTTAGTCATCTTGTTACCTGGTGCCCTTACTGCTTTTTCAACTATGATTTTTTGTCTTGGTTTACTAATATATTATTTATGTGTTTTTACAGTTTACAAATCTCAAGTACTCCAGAGTTAAAATTGATGAAATGCGGTTCGAGTGGGCTGAATGCATGTTAGATTACATTTGAAGTGTGGTTCTACCTTGATGTGTTATTAAAAGAATGTTCTACCTTGATTTTGATATCTATTAGCTAGCTTTTGATGTAAAAAGAATGTTTGGGTATTTTATGGATACTGTTGTAAAAAGATTATTTATATAATTTGTGAATATTTATGTATTTTATGGATATTGTTGAATGAAGAATATTTGTATAATTTGTGAATATTTGTGTATTTTTTTTATTATTGTCGATTTTTCATTGTTTCGGAAATCAAATTGTTAAAAAATATCCATATTACATCGGTTTTCCACCGCTGCAAAACCGGTGTTATTAATTAATATTACATCGGTCATTTACCGCTGCCAAAACTGGTGTTATTAACATATAATATTACATCGGTTTTACACCGTTGATGAAACAGTGTCGTTAAATGATACTACACCGGTTAATAACCAATTCGAAGACCGGTGTCGTTAAGTGATACTACACCGGTTTTAAACCGATGTCTAAAATGGCAGACCTTTTACATTGGCTTCATAGACATCGGTCGAAAATAAAATAGACACCGGTGGAAAACCGATGTCTATGAGGGTTTTTGTTGTAGAACACGTTGCACTGCATGTATCCTTGGCTCTTGGTGCGGCTGCACTACTCCCGATCGGAGGCCCTTTGGTGGTTAATTATTGGTGGCCAGCCACTGTTCCGGGGGAGCAGCATGCTCGGCAAGCGCTTCCTTCCTCGCGCCGCTTGGGCTTCCTCCACGTTTATATATTCGGTGGTCCGCCTGAGTATGCGGTCGAAGTCTTTTGGTGCCTCCAGATGACGAAGCGGAAGAATTCCTCTTAGGTGAGCCCCTAAGCGAAGGCATTTACCAATATCTCCGAGGAGACCGATGGAATATCCATGGCCACCTTGTTGAACCGCTTGATGTAGGCCCTAAGTGCCTCATTGGGCCCTTGCTTCACTGCGAACTGATTAACACTTGTTTTCTGGTAGCGACGCCTACTAGCAAAATGGAAAAAATATCACTCGAAAATCTTTGAAGCTGTGAATTGATCCAATCAGAAATCGTCTAAACCAGCGTTGCACCGATCCTGAAAGGGTGGTGAGAAAGACCTGACACTTCACTCCGTCAGTATACTGATGGAGTGTGGCCGCGTTATCAAACTTGGTCAGGTGGTCGTCTAGATAAGTCGTTCCATTGTATTCCTCGATCATCAGTGGGGTGTAATGTCGAGGTAGGGGGTCGTCTAGGATCCCCTGAGAGAAATATCAGTTGATTCGCTCAGGCAAATCATCATTTCTGAGTGCTTTCCCTTTCTGTACATCCCGAATGAGCGCGTCGTCCGATGAGGATCCTGGTTCCCTATCCGCTCGACATTGCTCCTCTAATGGAGTCTGGAACAACGTGCGATGAAAGGGGATCAGCGCATTGCGCGTCCCCATAAGTGCCAGTCAGCTTCTTATTCTGCCCCTGAATGGATACATGTTCCGCTCGATCTATATATCCGGCCTTTTGCCCTGCTACTGATGTCGCGGGCTCATGTACCTAGCGCTCAGCCAGTGCTTGTTGCTGTTGTTGCTCCACCATTTTTGTTACTCGGGCTTGTATTAGTATATCTAATTCCTCCTTTGTCAACATTACCATTGTAAGTCATCTAACATCCTCCATCCCCACGTCTCATATGCAGGCTACATTCTCACAGATGGAGCCAATATGATCATGTCCAAAAATCGTGAAGAAGGATGGCTGGGGATGTGACTATTGGGTTGACTGCATGTAGACCTCGCTCTGTTTTGTAACACAAGAAACGTCAGTGCCAGGCCAAGGAAGGGGTCCCCGGCGTTGGCCCTCAGACGCTCAAGTCAGTCACCAGAAAAATGGAAGAAAGCGGAGCAACAGTAAGCACAGGCATAAATAGTGAATAACGTGTACCTCCGCCAGTGCATGGACCCCTCCCTTTATATAGCGCCCCAGCGAGCGACGTGCACCCGCCTCCAGGCGTGGGCACGCTTCCCTAACCATCCTATGAAAGGACATGTCAGGAAAGTCTTTCTGACACCATACCTTAATAGGGCATGCAAATCCTTGATGAGACAGTAGAAACTTCTGTCATATGATCCACATGTTGACCATGCCTTGTTGTCAGTAGCATTATCTCCCAAAGGGATACCCAGAGATATAAGAAGGGTCCCATTGTTTGATCGAGAGGGGGAGCCGCTCGGCCGGGGATCCCTGCCCGGTAGTAACATGGTTAGGTAGATTGTTTCTGCCCGACCGAACGAGCGCTCCGGTAGTCTTAACCTTCCTCCGCTCCGTGATGAGCATACGATGTTCTTGCCATAGTGCTCATGGTTGTACGAGGTTCTGCTTGGACTAGCCATTTACCGATTGGACACTTCATGCACATCAACAATTGAGTAGACCTCCGCTTGGCCCACATTTGGTGAACCTGTTGGTTCTCTAGGATTGACCACCTTGACTTTGATCTCCACGTTAACTGCTATTTCCGCCCTTGACCCGCACTTGGTAGGCCCCTTTTATCACCACATACCTACATTCAATATCTACTCTCGCATATGCAAATTAAATAGGAACTAGGGTATGAAGTAGTCCAACATTCGATTTTTAGGCTCACATTGATGGGTTTGCCCCGAGGTGCCAAGGCACCAGTGCCAATGGAAACATCGCAATAGGCAAGCCCGGACCTCGCATAGTTCAAGTCACAAAAGGGTTCGTCCACAATGGCTTAGTACTCTATCCTCGTTGCGTTAACATCGGTGGCAAAAGATGACGCCAGAAAGACACATTCCTGCTCCAACTAGCCTTCTACTAGCGGAAGGAACTGATTCCAAGTATGAGGTGGAAGAAGAGAGGAAGGAGGTGGAGACAACCTCTTCGCAGGAATCGCCGATGGGAAGAGTAGATGACGTAGGGAAGGAGAGAGAAGCTCTCCCAGAGAAGAAAGGTGTGACTTTGTGGCGTATGTAAGGGACGACAAGGAAGCGAGCAGCGGAAGGCGCAAGAGATAGTGTGGCGATGGACATGGCTGCTCTGCCCCGCTTCCTTGGCTTTGAAGCTTGAGGAATAAGTCAACAGATAAATATTTTAAAGGTTATTTATTTGTTATAGCGTACCAAAATTTTTAGTATCAATATAGGATTTATACCGAAATTTTTTGATACACCATATCAATACTAAATTTTTTCTATAAACGGTATGGAATTAAAACTATATTAGAATTACCAAAATTCCGGTATGATATCGGTATGAAATTTTTTTATACCAAATTTTTAGGTACGATAACGGTATACGAACCCCCTAGAGTGGCCTTTCCCCTAGTTCGCGTGGTTAAATCCAAAAGCATAACTGCTCTTGACACGACTGCTCAATTGTCCCATTAATTTGATGACTGCGAGCGTATGGTGCCTTATATAAGAATTGAACCTTGGATACGCGGGCTATCCATTGTGCCTCTTATTGTGCTAGGTGATTATGGGGTAATTAACGAAAGCCACGTGGCTAAAAACGTCAACCGTCTTAGCGGGGTGGCAGACACTAGTCAAGGAAGTTGTGCACTAGCGGCCGACTCTCGATTGCCAGCTCTCAACTCTTGACTACCGACTCCTAGCTATCAGCTCTCGACTCTCGACTCTCGACTCCTGACTCTCGGCTATCGACTACTAGTTACCAACTCCCGATTGCCAACTCCTGACTCTCAACTCAATTTTCGGGTTCCCTCTGGCTAAACTGAAAATGACTCCAACTGTTAAGAATAAAAGTGACAAATCGTTATTTATTGAAGACGTGGCCAATAGAACCGTTATCACGATAAAAACAAAAAACATAACTATTTATTTAAGAATAAATGGGCTGTAATGGTCATTTATTTCCATGAACAGAATAAATGGGCTGTAATGACCATTTATTTCCCAGAACATAAAAACGATCACAAGAAAGAAAGAAAATGTATATATTATGCTCAACATTTATCCGATCGAAACAAAACTAAACCTCTCAATCCATTCTCCTCCACCAAATCCCTGATTCTCTCTACATTTAATCTGATACTGAAACACTGAAAAAACTAAAATTTTCTGTACAAGATAGAGACCAACCCTCAAGATCTCATTATTAATCAATTAAGTAACAGTACAAAGCAATGAATCAAGACTAATGATATCATCTCGTTCAATTAATCTGTAATTAAATAATGAGATTCTTCAGGAATTTAGCAGCAAAGCTCATCTGCTCACTCATGAATCTTTAGGGGCTAAAAGAAGTTTTATATATTATATATCTTTGGACTTTTATGTGCAGATGATAATAAGAACAAAGTGGAAGAAATTGAAGCTTTTGGAAGCACTACTCCTTGGTTTGTTTCTTGTGGGTTGGGTCCTCTTTGCTGCAGGCTGTGTGTGCATAATTAATTGCCTGTCTCAAGTTATATCTTTTGTTTCTGTATCTTAACCATTTTATTTATTTTTATTTTCGTTTTAGATTATTAAATACCCTATTACAGTGGATGCAGAATCTATAATCAAGTTGTCTGTAGCATCAACAACTCAGAAGATGCACAACATCTCGTTTTCATTCAAAAAGAGAGCCATCTTACAGGGAACATGGGGGAAGATAATATTACTTCCTCTTGAGAACCAAGAGAAAAAATTTGAAAAATACAGCAAGCATCAAAGTCTGCAATTTCTCTTCTTTTTTCCCTTTTGAATCTGTTGATGCTGCTGGAAAATATAGAAACAACCGTTTGGTCTGCCCTGTAGCATTTGAATTCTCCTCACAAAGTTGCAGCTGCTACTCTCATGGTTCCTGTGCTGCTGACGGCACATCCATGTTCATGTGCTGCTGGCGGCATTCCAGGCTGCAAAAGGCAATCTCACCCCTGCAAAAATGAAGAAAATCTCGTCTGTTAATCATAAACCCATAGAGATTTGTGTGGTAGAACATAGAAGATCTCATTTGGACTGGAGAAAATTCGTTGGTATGTGTTGTTTATAATAGATTCATAGTTCTAAGCTAACAAAATTGCAGTTTTAATAAAGAAGAATCTCGTTCATACCATCTGAGTTGGTAAGTACAGACGCTGATGAGATTTGAAAAGTACAGGAACATGATTTAACTTGAGTTCATATCAAAGTTTCAAAGTGATAAACCAAATTTGGAAGGTGAAACAATTTGCGAGCACTATTATTACGGCAATTTCCTCAAAGCAAGAACTCGGAGGAGTTTTCGATACAGATTGATAGGGACAAGCCGAAGTGATGTGCAAGTAACTGGGAGGTCACGAGAAGCCCTAAAGAAACAATCTTTGATCCAGAAATTAAAGAATGAACCAAAAAGACGCAACTCTTTTGGGGGCGAAGGTAAAAGAAGAGGAAGTACCTGTACATGAACGCATCGCGTCCGGGTCCGAGGCGTCTATGGCAGAGCCCGCAGGCCCTCAAGAAGGACGCCGTCTCGAGGTGGTCCCCGGACAACTCCTCGGGGTTCCTCCTCTGCACGCCGCCGCGGGGCGAAAGCATGGGTGCCACCAACCTAGCCGAGCACCAGTCCGCCACGCCGCCAGCGGCCGACCTCCGAGCAATCTCCACCGCGACCCACCGCGGATCGAGAGCCTGGCCCGCGATCGATTCGTCCTGATCCAGCGCCTGGTGGGTCTCGACGTCGAAGAGGATGCCGCCGTCTGGGAACTCCATCGAGCTGGTCTTCGGCTCTATCGGAGGCCTCGGCCGCTTCCCCAGCAACATCGTCGTATCTGGAAACCTAGAAAGTGAACCGAGAAGGCAGCAAAACGCCGGAGACCAGAGAGAGAGAGAGGCGATGGGAAATTTGGAAACCATGGTTGAGCAAAGGGGAGTTTAAAAAGCACTGGTAAATAGATCTCGACCGTTCGATTTTAATCCCTTCTTGCAAGTTTGTAATCCACTTTTTTTAATTTATTATTTGGCCTTTTCTTTTGGAATTCTCATTAATTCACATATAAATTTGTTTAATTATAAATACTTATGGATGTAAAAAATAAAAAAATTATATTTTAAATACTATTTGGACTCAATGATTTCCCAACTTCCTAATTAATTTTTTTTTACGAGTAGATCACTCGCAATCGACTATCAGTTGATCTTATGAACAATATATTATAAAAATATTTAAAATAAATATAATTATTTTTTATTATAATTCATAAATAATATTAATTCATCGTATTCTAGATAAATGTTTTAAAAAAATTAACTGAATTCCTCTGATTTTCCTTTCTTTTGAACTTGAGTAAAATGCTTCACGATATAATATCACCACATTATGTCGACATTATAATTATTTTGTTATGGTCCACAACATTATAATTATTTGGGATTGTCGAGGGCCAATGCAATGCATCGACAAGGAAATTAATGGGTGGAATTTTATATTAGTATCATCTTTCCATATATAATTATTTTTCTTTTATTATATATTTTTTTGGTTTTTTATGAAATTAATAATTGATTGGTGGTTGATTGATATATTGCAACTTATTTATTATTTTCTAATATTTTATTCCACATTATTTGATCTAACTTTTGAAATGGCTGTTTATCCAAAGAATTAACTCCAAATATTTGCATTATGAAAGAAAATTCTTCCTTAACAAACAAATTAAGGGGCATTAAATTGAACCCTTGAAAGGATATCTCAACATCAAGTTTTCATTAAAAAATTAATTAATTTTTTTATATCAAATATTAAATTGATAAGAACAAATATTAGACTTAATCTTAATTAAAAGTTTGAGGAAAATATATTTTCTAATGTCGTTGATCAAAATATTTATGAAAAATTTTCCATTCACATATTAGATTAAAGAGAATTATGACAGTATATAAATTATTTTTAGTATGAAAAAAATATTAATATAATTTAATTTTAAATTTCACTAAAATTAACTATTAAGGGCATTCTTAATTAAATAGTAAGATAATAGGAATATCCACCACTTAAATCTCTTAAACTCCCTTAAACTCTTTATAATTTTTAGGTGGTTGTAATTAAACTAAAATATGCAAGAAGAGACGAAAATGAGATTAAGAAAAAAAATAACAACGTGGAAATGAAAAAGAAATTTAGAATTATGAGAAACTAAATTGATTTCCAAAAAACCTTCAATTGTTTTGCGTGCCATACGTTGCATTTTATTTGTCCTGTTTCTCTATAATTGCGTGGGGACGATTTAAGGAGGCGACACGTGGAGGAAGGTGTATGGACCTCTCCTAATTATTCGTGACTGGTGAGGATTGGAGCCTAGCGAAAGAGAGAGAGAGAGGGGACAAACACAGTGAGAAGATTGGAGTCAAGCCTGTCAAGAAGGATATATAAATTAATGGCAACTCCTAAAGGGCGAAGGTGTACCTAATTTTTGATTTTGTTTAAAAAAATATATTTACTTTTTATATTATTCTTTTCATCGCTGTATTGCATTCGAAGAATAATACGACAAAATAGTATCATTACCGTATTATCTTATTGAATTTTAAAAAATAATATCATCGTGGTATTACATTGTCGTATTATATTTCAAACAATAATACTAGTTAATACGGTTAATGATGAGGAGTCCTGATAGGATCTAATGGTTAATAGATCGAGACAAATAGCAATCAAAGTTTAAGATAGGTCAAATTCGAGTAACTTGCCTGATGGAATCCCCTCATGGTTATTGGCTAAGATTAATTGGACACCTTGTGAGGTATCATTCTCCGCTTAGTTATTTACGGGGTTCTGCTCTTCATCACATCTCGATCGATTAATATTTATCAGACATATTCTCAGGGGCCCAACTCCTCACTCATATATTATTGGGGCCTAGCTCCTAGCTCAGCTATTCACGAGGCTCTGCTCTCCATCCTAGTTATATAGATCGGATATCTCCGACTGGAGAACCCAGTTCTCCATTGGGGGGATATCATGGCTCAGTCACCCCTCATGAGAGACTGGACTCTCTATTCTCGACCCATTTTCTTGTAGATGAGTCAAATGATTAATAGCCAGTAGGTCTTTTGCCCCATGAGCTCATTTCAGTATTAATACGGCACATGGGTTTGTCAGGGTTGGAGAGGTTGTATCTTTGCACAGATACGACATACTCCTCTCATACCTACGATTACACTACTAGATACGATGGAAGCATGGCAAATAGATAGACTATCTAGCAATGATGTGATGCACCATTAACTGCAAAGATCATAGAGGCATTATAAAAGAGGTCCCTCTACGCTGGCACAAATACGCGAGTCTACAAACTTACTTCTCCTTCCACTGTTCTTCTTCCCCCTTGTGATATTGACTTGATCATTAGAGTAGCCGCACTAGTGACTCCCCTCACCTACTTATTGACCATCATCTTCCTCCTTTTTCTTCTACTTGTGTTTACAGACATTCTCGGTCTGAAGTCTTTTTCCAATCAACCTCCAAACCAGATCACCGGTAGTCCACCTTTTGCTGCTTCCAGACAGTATTAAATTTGGCGTCGTTTGTGGAAACTTCTGTGTTGATTTGGAACATGAAGATAGATGACACCAGAAAGTTTACAATCGTCACCTTATCACAAGAAGACTTAGATTTACTAATAGTGGCCAAAGCACAAGCACCGACACAAACGCAACAAGCAGAGAAGCCACCCCTCTCAAAAGTGAATGTAGCATCGTTCGAGGGACCACAGGCTACTGATAGAAGGTCCAAGCCAAGGCAGCAGGCTGAGTTCCCCAAGGCCTTTCTTTCTAATGCCCGCAAAAGATTCCGCTAATGTCGAGTAGTCCTAAGCATCCTCTACTAGAGATTCGTCTCCCAGTAATCCTAAGCGGAGAAAGGCTTTTGCTACTAGTGATTCACCCAAACAGCCAAGCGTTCCCTTCTCCCAAGAGATCCTCAAAGATAAACTGTTCAAGTATTTCCAACCCTTGTCGGTCAGAGAATATAGAGGCTCCACCTATCCCGAAGATCATCTCTGTCGACTTGAAAACACCACTCTATTACACCAATACACTAATGATGTCAAGTGCCGAGAGTTTTTAACAATCGTATCTGGCTCGGCACTGAGATGGTTCGATCAGCTCTCTACTAGTTCCATCACATACTTCAAAGATTTCAAAAAGTCATTCTTGCACCATTTTGCCAACAGTTGAAGGTACCACAAGACCAACTTGAAACTCTTCGCTCTCAAGCATGGGGCAAAGGAGTCCTTAAAGGCTTACATAAGGTGGTGCAATTAAATAGTTATAGATTTTCCTTCTACTACTTTTGAAATGTTGGTGAGTGTCTTTTCACAAGGACTCATTGATGGGGACTTTTTTCGCTCCGTGGTGAGAAAGTCTCCCAAGACTTTGATAGTTTGTTGGGACGAACGGTCAAATACATAGATGTTGAAGAAGCTCAAGCCGCACGGAAAAAAGTACCTGCTCCGACCCCCTCCTTCCAAGCCGAGTGCAAAGCCCCTCCACCTCCCATACAACATAAAGAGCACCGGCCGAGTCCTCTCATCTTAGCTCGAGAAGGGAGTACAGTACAACATGTGGAAGTGGCGCAGACCTCATTTGCTAAGCCTTGCCACTAGATAACCACTTTTTGTATCTACCACAAGACCAAAACTCACAATACTCAAGATTGTTATTAGTACGCCCAAGATAGTTATCGAGCGGCTGAGCAAGGTCGGCCACCTCCCCAAATTACTCAATAACTGATTGAACTTCTAGCACCACGCCCTAATTCAACCGATCAACCAATAAATACACGATAGCTATAGGGCAACCAAGCCTCCCCTAATGATGGCACAGAGCCCACTTAAACCAAGCAAAAAGAAATTCAAAGCAATGCCACTATATGAAGGGTCAGTATGATTTCTGGAGGCCCCATCAATGGAGATTCCAATCAAGCACGAAAAACTCACAGTCATCGACTCGAGATCCATATAGTTGGCTCTAGCTAGGAGCGAGTAGAAGGTCCTTAGATCAGCTTTAGGCCCCAATACCTCAAAGGGATAGAACTCTTCCCATGATGACGCCTTGATCATCAAAACTACCATGTCAACTGCTAGGTAGCCAAAGTTTTCGTGGATACAAAAAGCTTTGTTAATGCCCTTTTCAAGACAGACTTTGATAAGATGCAAATTGACCAAGGTGAGCTCTAGCCTATGGCCACCACCTTATACGGATTCACAGGAAACAAAGTACAGCCGCTCGGCCAAATATGATTGGTCATTTCCTTAGGAGCCAAGCCCCTGGTGAGAATTTGGAGAAGTACTTTCATAGTGGTGGACACCTCGTATGCTTACAATGTTATCCTAGGAAGACCCTCCCTACATGAATTCCAATCGACAGTCTTCACCATTTACCAAAAGGTAAAATTCCATGTAGAAGATCAAGTGGATGAGGTGAAGGGAGACCATCTAGTGGCACAAAAGTGTTACGTGGATATGGTCAAGACAGAGACACACAAAGCCCAAAAGACCCCAGTAACAAGTGCACACCATATAAGAGGATCTCATTGTTGGTTGCTACTCGGAAAACCTATAGGTTCCACTGTACAAAAATTTTGTACAAAGGTCTGAACCTTTTCCTAGCTACCATGTGTTCTTTTTAAATTAAATTTTGGATCGCCTGCGGAACTTAACACGTTTGATCCAAAACTTAATCTATTTGTTCTTTTAGGTTTTGACTTGGATCTCCTGCGGAACTTAACACGTTCGACCCAAGTCTCCTTAAGTTATTAATTTCATTAAATATTAATTTCCATAAAAGGTTCCCAGTACTGACGTGGCGAGGCACATGACCTTCTTGGATATGGGAGCAACCACCACCGACTAGACAAAACCTTTAATAGAAAGCTAATATTTAATTTCCTAAAATAACTTTAGGTTAACCAAAGAGAACAATCAAATCACAAGGAAAAGAAAGAAACAAAAGAACACAACTTCGAAAAAACATATTCGAAATTCTAGAACGTAAGCCTCTTGTATTTGGTATTATTTCCATAAATAACTAGCATGATGCGGAAATAGAAATTACTAGTTATACCTTGTAGAAAAACCTCTTGATCTTCTACCGTATTCCTCTTCTAACCTCAGACGTTGTGTGGGCAACGATCTTCCGAGACGAGAAACCACCAATCACCTTCTTCTCCTCCTAGCTAGGTTCGGCCAACAAAGAGGAAGCTTCACCAAGGAGGAAAAACAAAATACTAACCAAGCTCCAAGAGATGCTAGCTTTCTCTCCTTCTTCTTCTTCTTCTCCGAGTAGTATCCGGCCACCACAAGAGCTCCAATAGAAGGGTAGGGTTCGGCCACCACAAGAGGAAGAGAGGGAGAGGTTGGTCGGCCACACCAAGGAACAAAAGAGGGAGAGGAATAATAGATGTTGTGTCTTGTGAAGGCACCCTCACCCTTCTTTTATATTCCTTGGCCTAGGCAAATTAGGAAATTTAATTACAATAAATTTTCCTTAATTTCCTTGACATGATTTAATTGAGAGAAATAAAATAAAATTTCCCAATTAATTTCAAGTGGCCGGCCATCATTGGATAACAAAGAGGACAAGTTTTATCAACAATTAAAACTTCCTAATTTGTTTCCGGAAATTTAAAAAATAAAATTTCTCTTTAAAATCTCTTCATGGTTGATAAAGGAAATTTCTATAATTTTAATTTTATCAACATGTGAATAATTTTAAAGAAAAATAAAACATCTCTCCAATCTACAAATAAGGAAAGAGATCTAATCTCTTTCTTTAATCTTTGTAGATCTTTTACAAGAGAGATATTTTAATTTTAATTCTCTTTAAAATATATCTTCCACATAATAATAAAATTTAAAATTAAATTTCTTTTTAATTTATTTGGCCGGCCCTACTAGCTTGGGTTCAAGCTAGGGCCGCCACCCAATCTAGGCCGGCCCTAGCTTGATCCCAAGCTAGCTTGGCCGGCCCCCTATTAGTGGGTATAGAAGGTGGGTATAGGTGGGTATAGAACTCTATAAATAAGAGGCTACGATAGGGACCGAGAGGAGGAATTGGTTTTGGTCTCCGATAAAATTAAGCATCCCGTGTTCGCCGAACACAACTTAATTTTATCAATGATAATTCATTCCACTAGAGAACTATCATTGAACTACCGCACCAATCCCAAATTACATTTTTGGGCTCCTGCTTATTATGAGTGTGTTAGTCTCCCTGTGTTTAAGATATCGAATGTCCACTAATTAAGTGAGTTACTGACAACTCATTTAATTAATGTCTAAGTCCAAGAGTAGTACCACTCAACCTTATCGTCATGTCGGACTAAGTCCACCTGCAGGGTTTAACATGACAATTCTTATGAGCTCCTCTTGGGGACATTATCAACCTAGTATCTCTAGGACACAGTTTCCTTCTATAATCAACAACACACACTATAAGTGATATCATTTCCCAATTTATCGGGCTTATTGATTCATCGAACTAAATCTCACCCATTGATAAATTAAAGAAATAAATATCAAATATATGTGCTTGTTATTATTTTAGGATTAAGAGCACACACTTCCATAATAACCGAGGTCTTTATTCCTTTATAAAGTCAGTATAAAGAAACGACCTCAAATGGTCCTACTCAATACACTCTGAGTGTACTAGTGTAATTACATAGTCAAGATAAACTAATACCTAATTACACTACGACCTTCTAATGGTTTGTTCCTTTCCATTCTGGTCGTGAGCTACTGTTTATAATTTATAAGGTACTGATAACATCATCTTCTGTATGTGACACCACATACTATGTTATCTACAATATAAATTAAATGAACAACTACAAACAAATGTAGATAATTAGACCAAATGTGATTCTTTATTCATAATGAATGTTTACAAAGCTTAGGCTTTCAGTATACACTCCAACAATCTCCCACTTATACTAATGACTAAGCTGCCATATCTTCTACCATACATCTGATTCCCATTCCCTCCACATGCCGATCGAAAGCTTTCGCCGGAAGGGCCTTAGTGAAAGGATCTGCCAGGTTATCCGCTGATGCAATCTTGGCGATGACAACTTCTCCTCGCTTCACGATATCTCTTATCAGGTGGTACTTGCGCTCTATATGTTTACTTGCCTTATGGGCTCGTGGTTCCTTCGAGTTTGCAACCGTTATTATCACAATAAATTGTGATGATTTTGGGCAAACCGGAATCACATCTAAGTCCATTAGAAAGTTCTCGAGCCATACTGCTTCTTAGAGGCTGCTACATACTCAGCTTCTATGGTTGAGTCCAAAAATCTGCTTAACACTCCTCCATGAAATGGCTCCACCTCCTAAAGTAAACACATAGCCGATGTAGACTTACTATTATCCCTCCGATTAGAAATCAATCGTGTAACCCACAGGGAGCGGATCGTGCTTGGTAAACTAGCATATAATCTCTAGTCCTTCTCATGTACTTTAATATAGGATTTACCGCAGTCCAATGTCCTTGTCCAGGGTTACTCTGATATCTGCTGACCATGCCCACGACAAAACAGATATCAGGTCTCGTACATAGCATTGCATACATTAGGCTTCCTACAGCTGAAGCATAAGGAACTGCTTTCATGTCCTCTATCTCTTTCGATGTCTTTGGAGACATCTCTTTAGATAGAGCTACTCCATGTCTAAAAGGTAAGAAACCTTTCTTGGAATCCTGCATGCTAAAACGAGCAAGGATTGTATCTATATATGAAGCTTGGGACAGACACAACATTCTTTTCTTACGATCCCTTATAACTTTGATCCCAAGAATGTGTGCACAATCTCCTAAGTCCTTCATATCAAATTATTTGGACAACCATACCCTTACGTCTGATAATACCTTGACATTGTTGCCAATTAACAAAATATCATCTACGTATAGTACAAGAAATACCACAACGTTTCCGTTACACTTCTTATATACACAAGACTCATCCGGACTTTGAATAAATCCATATGACTGGATTACTTCATTAAACCGGATGTTCCAAGACCTTGAAGCTTGCTTCAGTCCATAAATGGACCGATTAAGCTTGCACACTAGATGCTCTTTGCCTTTTTCAATGAACCCTTCTGGTTGCTTCATATGGATGTTCTCTTCAAGACTTCCATTAAGGAAAGCTGTCTTGACATCCATTTGCCAAATCTCATAATCCATATGAGCAGTAATGGATAAGAGTATCCGGATAGACTTAAGCATGGCTACCGGTGAAAAGGTTTCCTCATAATCGATTCCCTCTTTCTGAGTGTACCCTTTCGCAACAAGCCTAGCTTTGAAGGTTTCTACCTTCCCGTCTGTCCCTCTTTTCCTTTTGTAGATCCACTTGCATCCAACGGCTTTTACACCATCAGGTGGTTCTACAAGCTCCCAGACCTTATTAGAGTACATGGACTCTATTTCAGAATTCATTGCCTTTTGCCAAGATGCTGCATCTATATCTTGGAGTGCTTCCATATGGGGATCGGGTTCATGTTTAGGGATCAAGTCGAAGACTCTCCCAAAACATGAATCTTCAGTGCCTCACAACCCTCCCACTACGACGAGGCATGTGTGGTTGTGCATCATGTGTGACACGTGTTGCGGTCTCTTGTGGTACTTCATCTTGTCCTGATGAAGTAGACATGTCCTCTCTAAGTTCTTCTAAAACAACTTTACTCGGGCTTGTGATCCATTATATAGTCTTCTTCTAAAAGCGGGCATTGGTGCTAACAATGACCTTCGGTCTTTAGGACTATAAAATAAACCACCTTCGTTCCTTTAGGATATCCTACAAACACACGAACTTCATGCGAGATTCTAACTTATGCATATGAGGTTACATGTGCTGGACTACCCCAAATCCGAATATGTCTTAGACGGGTTTTCGCCCATTCCACAATTCTATGGGAGTAGAAGAAACGATTTAGAAGGTACTAAGTTCGGAATCTGCGTTTCAGAGCATATCCCCAAACGAATTTGGTAATTCGAATAACTCATCATCGATCTAACCATCTCCATAAGAGTCCTATTCCTTCGTTCGCTACACCATTCTGTTGGGGTGTTCCAGTGCGGACAATTGGGATTGAATCCCGACCTCGATAAGTAATTCCTAAACTCTCCTAAGAGGTATTCGCCACCACGATCAGATCGTAGTGTCTTGATACTTTTACCTAATCGTTTCTCCACATCAGCCTTGTATTCTTTGAACTTGTCAAAGCATTCGGACTTGCGGCGCATTAGGTAAATGTATCCATATCTTGAATAATCGTCTATGAAAGAGATAAAATATTCAAAACCTCCTCTTGCCTGGACAGACATAGGACCACACAAATCAGAGTGAACCAACTCTAACACTTCTTTGGCTCTATACCCCTTGGCCTTGAACGGCCTCTTGGTCATTTTACCTTCTAAGCAAGATTCACAAGTTGGAAAATTTTCCAACTCTAATGAACTCAAAAGTCCATCGGCTATAAGCCTCTGAATCCTACTTAAATTAATATGACCAAGTCTTAGATGCCAAAGATATGCTTGGTTCATTTCTGAAGGTTCTTTTCTCTTATTAGAATTAGAAGATGAGTTATAAATTTCCATGTTTTGCTTTGTGGATGAAATTGGATTTAAAATATACAAATTGCCAACTAATGCACCAGAACAGATAATCACTTTATTTCTTTTAATAACTACATCGTTACTGAAAGAAACTGAATATCCATCTAAAAACAGTTTAGAAACTGAAATTAAATTCTTTCTAAAGCGGGTACATAAAGACAATTTCTTAAAACCAAATTTTTATTTCTACTAAAAGATAAGTAGACGTCTCCCACTGCAACAGCTGCCACCTTAGTAGCATTGCCCATGTAGACGGTAATCTCCTTCAGATAGTCGTCGGGTTTCCTGGAACCCCTGCAAGGAATTGCAGACATGATCAGTGGCTCCCGTATCTACACACCAGGTGTTGGTAGATAACACCGCTAAACATGTTTCAACAACCAGAGCATGAGATATACCTTTGTTTTGGTTCTTACGAGGACAGTCCGCCTCCCGACTGCTTGCGGATGAAGCACTTGCCCTTGGCTTCTTCACTCCGACTTTAAATCAGACTCTGAGATTTATTCACTTTCTTTCTGAACCGACTTGTTTCTTCTTCTTCTTTCCTCTCGGTTTAGAAGTAGAACCATTTTCGATAGTGAATTTGAGAATTTTGACGAAATAATCCTTCTGCTGCAAGTTCAGTAGTTTCCCTAATGAATAAATCCTCTTATTCATATTATAGTTCGGGAACCGCTCAAAACTTCTAGGTAGCGTTTGGAGGATCATATCGATCCGGTTTCCCATCAATTTCTCCTCCAAGGATCTGTATCTCGTTCAGATAAGCCATCATGTTTAGGATATGATCCCTTACAGGAGTACCCTCTTGCATGGTGGCTGTCATTATCTTTCTCATAGCTTCTTGTCTAGAAGCCCTATCCTGATATCCAAAGAGTTCCTTGAGATTGTTCATAATATCATAAGCTGTTGGTAAATCTTTATGCTGATGTTGCAATACATTTGACATTGAAGCCAAAATGTAGCACCGCGCCATCTCATCTGCCTTTACCCATTTCTTATGATATTCAATCTCCTCTTGGGTAGATTCACCAGTGGGTGCATCAGGACAAGGTTCAGTCAGTACAAATTTATAGCTTTCAGCAGTCAGAACAATATCCAGGTTTCTTTTCCAATCTATGTAATTTGGTCCAGTAAGTCTATTTTGTTGAATTTTGATGGATAGTGGGTTGAAAGTCATCCTAAGAATCACAAATAACTTTTGGTCAGAACTCTAAATTTAGAATAATATTGATTCCTCAAACAATACTATTTTAAATTAACCAACACCTCATAACACCGTGAATTTTGTATGCCACGTTAGTGTGGACGTATACAATTTCAACATTTGTAAAAGGAGGGTTTTAACCCATTAATTTTATTATCTTGTCAACCTAACTTTTTGACAAATAAAATTAATAGTTGGTATTATTTGGTCTCACAAATAATAATAGTGACTCCGTTGGGGAGGATACTATTAGATGTGTCTAAGTGTTCACCATTACTTGACACTAAGTCCATTAATAAGATTATGCCCCTTCCGTTGGGGAAGATCACACGCTCTTGATTAACTTCCTATAGTCATCCAGAAATGGAAGTCTGTTCTAGTGATCCGCAAACAAGCTCATCCGTTATGGAGGAAGGCACTCAGAGCCAACGCGCAAGCTTGTTTGCATCACTTACAAACCAGTAATGGAGACCATGGGATTTACTTAAAAAATCCTCTCCCACTTAGTTATTTACAAATGAGGAATTTTAACTATGCTAGCCTACTAAACTTGTAAACTAACATGCACACACAGCACAATATAAAAGCAATAAATAGAAAATCTAATTTTCAACTATTATGGCTTTTATCTTTAATTGTCCTCCGTGTGTTGTCATCCGAAGCTGCTGCCATATTTGGCCACCGCCACCGGGTCTAACTGTCGCATCCATCTTGCTCCGAGTTCCGCTGCGCCTCTGGTCCTTAGAAGGTTCCACGCTTTGCAAGATTCGATCCGCGACATAAATAGAATTTTACATTTTTGATCCTATATTCCATAAAAGGAATGTACATGTATCTAGATCAAAAATAAAATCCTAATAAAACTAAATACAGCTCCTGCTGTATTTTAATACAATGATGCACACACATATAAATTGCCCTTGACATGTCCAAGGGTCCAATCACACACATAATTAACTAAAAGCCATAATAGTTGGATCCTGCATCCATAGAGTTAGCACATCCTACTATTAACCTGCCTAAATTATGTATGACATGTGCATAATTAAACTAAATACCAAATACACAGAGGCAAAACCCTAGCTCTGATACCACTTGTTGGTTGCTACTCGGAAAACCTATAGGTTCCATTGTACAAAAATTTTGTACAAAGGTCTGAACCTTTTCCTAGCTACCATGTGTTCTTTTTAAATTAAATTTTGGATCGCCTGCGGAACTTAACACGTTTGATCCAAAACTTAATCTATTTGTTCTTTTAGGTTTTGACTTGGATCTCCTGCGGAACTTAACACGTTCGACCCAAGTCTCCTTAAGTTATTAATTTCATTAAATATTAATTTCCATAAAAGGTTCCCAGTACTGACGTGGCGAGGCACATGACCTTCTTGGATATGGGAGCAACCACCACCGACTAGACAAAACCTTTAATAGAAAGCTAATATTTAATTTCCTAAAATAACTTTAGGTTAACCAAAGAGAACAATCAAATCACAAGGAAAAGAAAGAAACAAAAGAACACAACTTCGAAAAAACATATTCGAAATTCTAGAACGTAAGCCTCTTGTATTTGGTATTATTTCCATAAATAACTAGCATGATGCGGAAATAGAAATTACTAGTTATACCTTGTAGAAAAACCTCTTGATCTTCTACCGTATTCCTCTTCTAACCTCAGACGTTGTGTGGGCAACGATCTTCCGAGACGAGAAACCACCAATCACCTTCTTCTCCTCCTAGCTAGGTTCGGCCAACAAAGAGGAAGCTTCACCAAGGAGGAAAAACAAAATACTAACCAAGCTCCAAGAGATGCTAGCTTTCTCTCCTTCTTCTTCTTCTTCTCCGAGTAGTATCCGGCCACCACAAGAGCTCCAATAGAAGGGTAGGGTTCGGCCACCACAAGAGGAAGAGAGGAAGAGGTTGGCCGGCCACACCAAGGAACAAAAGAGGGAGAGGAATAATAGATGTTGTGTCTTGTGAAGGCACCCTCACCCCTTCTTTTATATTCCTTGGCCTAGGTAAATTAGGAAATTTAATTACAATAAATTTTCCTTAATTTCCTTGACATGATTTAATTGAGAGAAATAAAATAAAATTTCCCAAATTAATTTCAAGTGGCCGGCCACATCATTGGAAAACAAAAGAGGACAAGTTTTAATCAACAATTAAAACTTCCTAATTTGTTTCCGGAAATTTTAAAAAATAAAATTTCTCTTTAAAATCTCTTCATGGTTGATAAAAGGAAATTTTTATAATTTTAATTTTATCAACATGTGAATAATTTTTAAAGAAAAAATAAAACATCTCTCCAATCTACAAATAAGGAAAGAGATCTAATCTCTTTCTTTAATCTTTTGTAGATCTTTTACAAGAGAGATATTTTAATTTTAATTCTCTTTAAAATATATCTTCCACATAATAATAAAATTTAAAATTAAATTTCTTTTTAATTTATTTGGCCGGCCCTACTAGCTTGGGTTCAAGCTAGGGCCGACCATACCTAGGCCGGCCCTAGCTTGATTCCCAAGCTAGCTTGGCGGCCCCCTATGGGTGGGTATAGAAGGTGGGTATAGGTGGGTATAGAACTCTATAAATAAGAGGCTACGATAGGGACCGAGAGGAGGAATTGGTTTTGGTCTCCCGATAAAATTAAGCATCCCGTGTTCGCCCCGAACACACAACTTAATTTTATCAATGATAATTCATTCCACTAGAGAACTATCATTGAACTACCGCACCAATCCCAAATTATATTTTTGGGCTCCTGCTTATTATGAGTGTGTTAGTCTCCCTGTGTTTAAGATATCGAATGTCCACTAATTAAGTGAGTTACTGACAACTCATTTAATTAATGTCTAAGTCCAAGAGTAGTACCACTCAACCTTATCGTCATGTCGGACTAAGTCCACCTGCAGGGTTTAACATGACAATTCTTATGAGCTCCTCTTGGGGACATTATCAACCTAGTATCTCTAGGACACAGTTTCCTTCTATAATCAACAACACACACTATAAGTGATATCATTTCCCAATTTATCGGGCTTATTGATTCATCGAACTAAATCTCACCCATTGATAAATTAAAGAAATAAATATCAAATATATGTGCTTGTTATTATTTTAGGATTAAGAGCACACACTTCCATAATAACCGAGGTCTTTATTCCTTTATAAAGTCAGTATAAAGAAACGACCTCAAATGGTCCTACTCAATACACTCTGAGTGTACTAGTGTAATTACATAGTCAAGATAAACTAATACCTAATTACACTACGACCTTCTAATGGTTTGTTCCTTTCCATTCTGGTCGTGAGCTACTGTTTATAATTTATAAGGTACTGATAACATCATCTTCTGTATGTGACACCACATACTATGTTATCTACAATATAAATTAAATGAACAACTACAAACAAATGTAGATAATTAGACCAAATGTGATTCTTTATTCATAATGAATGTTTACAAAGCTTAGGCTTTCAGTATACACTCCAACACTCATATCCCAACAGATTGAGGAGCGAGAGGAGGTACAAATCTACCTCGATTGGCTAGAAGGAGTCACACGGATTGTAATCAATCTTCCTCTGAAAATAAAAGAGAGTCTGGTGGCGTGCTTATCCCGTAATAGGGATAACTTTCCTTGGTCATTGTAAGAAATAATTGGCATTGCTCTAGTTGTGATGGAGCACAAACTCCACATCCCTTCAAATGTTTGGCTGGTCAAGCAGAAAAAAAGAGACTTTGGGGCGGATAAGAACAAAATCATCCGAACAGAAGTCAACAAACTGATGAAAGCAGGGCATATTAGAGAAGTTCAATTTCAGACATAGCTCGCCAATGTGATACTAGTGGCCAAACCTAACGACAAGTGATGAGTCTGCATTGACTTATGGGATCTCAACAAGGCGAGTTCTAAAGACTGTTACCTTCTCCCTCGCATCAACCATATTGTTGATTCTACTTCCAGGAGTAAGTTGATCAACCTAGATGCCTACTAGAGATCCTACCAGATTCCCCTTGCTCGGGAAGATCAAGAAAATGTTAGCTTCATTACCTCTAATGGTACCTTCTGCTATAATGTTATGTCTTTCAGACTAAAGAATGCAGGAGCAATCTATCAAAGGTTCATGGACAAAATCTTTTGGCAGCAAATCAAAAGAAATATTGAAGTATACATGAATAATATCTTGATAATCTACCTAAGCAGTAGACTTAATTCCAGATATTGAAGAAACTTGTAGCACCCTGCGTAAAAATAAGCTCAAGTTGAGTCTAAACAAGTATTTATTTAGAGCAAGAGGAGACAGGTTCCTCGGGTATATCATCACTAAGTAAGGAATTGAAACCAACTCAAAAAAGTCCAAGCACTCAAAAACATGAATGCTCCACAAAATCTTAAAGAAGCTTAGTGACTAGTAGGTCAGATCATTGCACTCTTCGGGTTTATTTCCCAATGAGTCGACTGGACTTTCCCCTTTTTCAAAGTACTTCAACGGGCTACAAGGTTCCAATGGAGCGAAGATTGTGACAAAGCCCTTACCTAGCTCAAGAAATACTTGGAAATGCTACCATCCCTTTCCAAGCCTGTGGTTGGAGAGCAACTATGGTTATATTTGTCTGCTATAGAGGAGGTTGTTGGATTAGTATAATTAGTTAATGTTGGAACTCCGTGGTAGTTTTGATGTGATCAATCAGGTTAAGTTAGGTCCTGTTATGTTTGACCCTTGTGTCTAAGTGTGCAAGAGCTTAAGAACACATGAAGTCGAGTGGAAGATATAGCTAGTGAGAAGGATGACACGGAAAGGAAGATGATGGGCTCAGTGCATCCGAGGGACGAGGTGCTGTGGAAGAGTACATCGGTGGATGAGAAGGACGTGCATAACATTCCGAGGGACAAGAAGCTGGAGCAGAAGCCTGCTCAAGGAGAAGGCTGGAAAATGGGTCACGGTGAGCCCTATTTCAGATGACCGCGATCACCCAGGCGATCAAAGTAGTAGAAGAGCGAAAAGAGGCTGGAATTGCTGCTGGAGGCGCCTTCAAAGTGAATTGAAGGTGCCTCGCACCTTCACTGTGGAAGGTGTCTTCCATGGCTGGAAGGCGCCTTCGATGAACAGTATGAAAGCATCTTCCAGTCATATAGAAGGTGCCTTCGACCAGGCTAATTTTATCGTTGCTAAGGGATAAATCTTTATCCTTTGGCGCCTCGCTGGAGGCGCTTTCCACCCACGGATAGAGTTCCCCAGGATCTATAAAAAGGTCCCTGGAGTTAGGAAATAGATAACAACTTTGGTATCAACTCCTGAAATTATTTCCTAGCAACTGTCTGAGCTTTTCAACAAGTGTAAGAGGCTTCTCCGCCTTCAACGAAGGAGATTTTTATTGCGCTTTCACTTGCCTTGGATTAACAACCATCTAAGTTGTAACCAAGTAAACCTTGTGCCTCTTTATTTTAGTCGTTATTTTAATTTATCATTATTGTTGCTTTTAATTAGAGTTGAGAAGGATGCGCCGCTCTTCCGAGGGATGAGAAGTCAAAGCAGAAGACTACTTGAGGAGAAGGCCGAAGTTGGGTTCACGTGAACCCAAACCTAGATGGACGGAGAATCCTCTAAGCGATCGAAACAACAATCGGATAAGTCAACTTTGTGTTGAGTTGTCCAAGCGCCTTAACCATGTCCAGACACTCATATTCCAGGCGCTCATACCACCTTGGGCTATAACAGGTGCCTCTTCGAGACGTTGCTACGGATGACATTTGGAGTCCAAGTCAACAACACTCCAAGCGTCTGGGTTCTGATAAAATGTTATCATCAAGCTGTTACAAACAGATAAGGTACACCGCTGGGGGTGCCTAAACCCACTCTAGGTGCTCGAAGTTGCCACATCAGCCAACAGATAAAATCGACCAGTAAGCTATTAATAGAGCTCTGGTCCTAGGACTTTAAACAACACTTGTAAAATGACAGAGTTATATTTGAATTCTGTTTCTGCGCTTTCAACAATTGTAAGATGCTACTCTACCTTCGTCAAGGAGAACTTTTAGTGAGTTTTAACTGTCTTGGATTAACAACCATCCTAATTGTAACCAAGTAAAACTTTTTGTCTCTTATTCTTTTTTATGTTATTAATTTTGTTTAGACTAACCATGTGTCTTTACTAAGAATCAACCAAAAGAAAGTGTGTATTTTCTTAACACAACAATTCACCCTCTCTTGTCGGTCTCATTGGGACCATCACCACTGACAGAGTCGGTCAGCTAATGGTTGTGGTTTTCAGTTCGACTTCTCCATGTTGATTTAGCTCTTCCTCGTTGAGCTTCAAGGTCTCACCCTGGAGGCTTTCAACATAGTCCTAACTGCAAAAAAGAGAAAGAACCTCAATTAGCTATAATATAAGATTAAGGTTACGTTTCTTACCAAAGGTGAAGGTTAGTTCGGTCTTGATTGGACTCAGTCCAAATATATATAAAACACCCTCTTGGAGCAGTTTGTGGAGGTTGAACTTCAAATTGGCCCATGTTTCTAACGCTGAAACAAAAGTAGGCTCCCAACGATAGTCGTCCAACTCTGGAATAGAGGCAGATTCATTTGCCAGCTGGTTGGCCAAGATAAGGGCAAGATCGGTTGGACAAAAAATAGAGGAACTTCCATCCCTTATTAGAAGAAGGCATCTTGTTGAAAAAGACAACCTTCGATCGAGCTTGAAGAATGAAAACCCTCGCCTTCAATTTCTTAGGGTAATAGTGTTAGTTAGAGCCCTAGAGCCAATCATATGATGATTGTTGTATGGACTCATTGTATCATATTCCTATGTATATAAAGGCATTTGTTTTGGTTATTATACTTACTTGTATTGGTGTCAAATAATTAATTATAATAGTGTCCTTGAGTAGAAGGTTCCTATCTATATCAATCGATTGGTTGAATCGGTAGTGAGATGATATAGAGAACACTACTCTTAATCATTCCTAGTCAAGTATTAACATTCAGGGATAATGTTAATACGACGAGACTAGCATGTAGGTCAACTCGATGACTTGATCTCACAAGTCATGGATATAGAGATATCAAGTTGACACATAGGTATGTATTAGAAAATGTATACTGAATGACTCACCACGAAAAAGTATTATGGATCATTATATGAGTGTCATATACTTTCTCATGTGGCTATTAGTATGACTATTAGTCCTTGGACCTGAAGTCACTATGGTTCCCTACATAAGGAGTTACATACTTTGGCTTCGTCAAACGTCACCCGTAACTGGGTGGACTATAAAGGTGATTACTGGGTATGTAACAAATTATGCGGAGGGATGTGAGTGATGTAGATGGGATCTATCCCTCCTATATGACGGGAGTGACATCGTTATTCTTGATAGAGTGAGACCACTAAGTGCATGGTCATGCCCAAATGAGTCAATATGAGATATTGAGATTATTTGATTATAGTGAGTCTACTTGGAGTTCAAGATTTAGATTTATTAGAGGATGACACGGTCTATGCCTCACATTGATCAATCTAGATGTCAAGGATAGAAGGGCATTTGTCATATATTGTGAAGAGTCACAATTAGTAGTCACAAGGTGATGTTGGATCTCAACATTCTTGTAAATTGGGTAGCAATGATGTATTGCTAGATGTCGCTCATTGTTTATGTTTCTAAATACACTACAAGAAAAAAGCTAAAAAACAACGCTTTTTTGGCTTTGTCGTATGTACTTAAAAAGTGATGTTGTAGATGGTGTTGTAGAAAGTCATATCAAAGACAACGCTTTAAAAGCGTTGTGGTTGGTCACAAAGACAACGCTTTTTAAGCGTTGTCTTTTCGTTCTTAAAAAGCGTTGTATAGATGCTGTTGTAAAAATGCACATATCAAAGACAACGCTTTAAAAGCGTTGTGGTTGGTCACAAAGACAACGCTTTTTAAGCGTTGTCTATTCGTTCTTAAAAAGCGTTGTTAAAGATGCTGTTGTAAAAATGCACATATCAAAGACAACGCTTTAAAAGCGTTGTGGTTGGTCTCAAAGACATTGTTTTTTAAGCGTTGTCTTTTATTACTTAAAACGTTGTTTTTTAAGTGTTTTCTAAATAGTAAAAATTATAAAAATACTCAAAATTTACATATAATTGAATATACACAACCACAATCATTTTTATAATAAGACTATTTAACAAATAAATAAAACTTTATATTATACAAACAAAATGTATACATATTGATCCACAAATTAAATTTGTATCATACAAGTTATCCTTAACTTCATGACAATAATTTTTCAAACACACAAGTTTTACAAAACCTCATCATTGAGTAACCGCTTGTTGTTGGTGTCCATCGCATGGAATTGCTTCTTTAAGTCCAGCAATCTCTTCTTCCGAAAGGCTTTCAGCTATCACTCTTAGAGCCATCTTCTTCAACTTGTCATCAACACACCTGGGGTTGTAGGCAATCAAGAAATTTTGTATGAAAACTTTCATACATGTAAATCTCGTACTAAATAATATGTCAATGTTATATATACATGTAATTCATACCGTAAGTGTGTTTATATCGTAACTGACAAGTTTTCTTTAGGGCCAACTTCTACTCAAGCTCTTTAAACACTGCATCAAAATAAAAAAATTGGCATTAGTTCTGTGCTAAATGAAAATCATATTTAGAGGAAAAAGCGGGAGTGCTGTAGATGGATATATTAACCAAGCATATTAATGTTTGACCTGTCTTTACAAGTTCTAAGCATATATATTAACCAAGCATATAACCTAAGAGGAATAAGTTACAAAATGCTACTTGATGTTTGACCTGTCTTTATTGGATTTTGCGGCCCGGTCTTCTTGTAGCCAGGCACAATGTAATACTTGATGTTGACTCTACCTTTGCAGTTGTTTCGGCTTGAGGAGTGGCAAAGAATGGTGGAGTAGAGGATGGATTTCAGGTATTCATCCGTGCCATCGAGGAAATGACTCCAGTAGGTGACTAGCATGTTGACCAGGGCATGCTTGGAGAAGATGACTTGTTTCAGAAGCTTTTTAGATCAAAGATCGAAGTGCATTGTTATAAAACTAGATGCACGAACACTTGCTTATACGGTTCTTGAAATAAAATACATTCGTAACCGTCACTAGCCCAAGCTCAATAAGGAAAATTCACGGTAAATGTGCATAGTATACCTCAGATACTGCAGATGATAGGGAAGGCCAGAAGACAGTTTGACGCAAATATTGAGATTGCCCAAGCCAATCCATGGTACTAATCCTGACAGCTCCTCCAAATCGCATTGACTTGATTGTGTCCACCCATCCTTGTTCATCACTTGGAACCTTTGAAATGAAAGTTGCATTGGGTACATGGAAAAACAACAAAAGGGAGGATAAATGATAGCCACCAACCTAATTGTTCACAAATATCTGTATAAGTTATTAAGGGTGTTCATAGAAGTTGATCCTTTAGCCGTGTCTATTAGATGGTCAAATCTAGGCGCCAACTCAAAATGTTGGCGTCCAAGTGTTAGTGTTCAACTACTTCGATTTTCTTCATCTTTGAATTGTTAAATACATAGGGTATTTATAGGAATACTCAAGATGTATCTAAATAAATACATGAACCAATATTAAATGGCATACATTCATCATCCGAAGAGTCATTCATGAATCCTCCAATATTCATGCTCCAGATGACCATACATTAGATTATAAGTCCAATTAATTTGATTGCAAGGTTGTAAACAGTCCTTGAGGGCTATTGATAGTGATTCCAATACGTATTGGAAAATAATGGAACAAACCTATGAAACAACTATCAAGGGATTCACTTCAACTTTCCTAAACCAAAGAAGAAAGCAGATGGATTACAAAAGAAAACAATTTGCACCATCAAACTGAAACTTATAAAATGCCTAAATAAATTAATGAAAAAAGAATTGTTTAGAAGTTCACTGAGAAACATATGAAAATACAACAAATGCAACTGCAAAAAAAAAATAAAAAACTAGTATCCAATTAACTTTTTTTTATACTTTCAGATCAAAAGGTCAAATTTATATACTTTGGTTCATGTTCAAGAAAGAGGATAACAATCTCATCGATTAGTATTTCCTTTTAATATAGAACACTAAAAAGAAGGAATATCAATGATGAAACAAACACGAAAATGCGAGCTACTGAGGCAGCGAGCAATCTGCTTGAACAAGGTAATCATGCAGCGTTGGAACTCTGTCGTGAGCATCAAAGACCAAATATTACCAAATATTAAGATCATTGACAAACCAAATAATACCTTATTTTTAACAGCTATCTAGAGGATCCGGCTTTTGACTTGAAGCTGGTTCAAAGAAGACAAATCAAATATACAAATACTAAGATGAAAGCATAATGAAGTAGTTAACTTTTTCTACTTTACCTGATTATAAGATCTATAGCTTCTTGCTCAGTATTTTGCTGCACGAGTAATTATTAGAAAAACAAACCCAATAGTGGAACAAAAGCTAGATAAAGAAACTAGATAATTTACACTGACAGAACTTTACAGAATAACATATAATACAGTGCTTTGTACTTGCATATTAATCCAGAAAACATCCTTTCACCTAAGTGACAATTTTTCCAAAACATCATCATTCACTAAAAATTTTCACAAGTTTTTAAACTTCAGTGACAACTTTTCTTTGGGGTCAACTGCTCAAGGTCGATCTGGTAACTATGCACTGCATCAAAAAAATTGGCATTAACTATGATTCCACCAAAAAAAACCACCATTCCATGAACTTAAATCTAAATAGAATTATGGCAACTATCATTCCATACCTATTCATAAATATGATCTTGTATGCACTCCGCCAACTCGGACCGAACCTCATCAATTTGTTCACGAGAGTACCCTATTTTTGTGAACTGTGAGCATACACAATTTATGTTAATGGAAAAAATAATCAACACTGATCACTTTGCAATTTTAAATAGTTTATGTCAAATAATTTGAGATAAGCTAAATAATGTTACTATTGATTGCAGCGAATCTCTCTCAATAGTCTCAACTTCTTCAATAATTTCTCTCATAAATCGCACAAAAAAACCACATTGTTTCGCATCCGATTGTTGAGGAGCCTATATATAGTAATTAGAGTCAAATTGTTAATGAAAATTATACACATTACAATATATGTTAAACAAAAGTACACATACCTTAACTACTTCCCACTTAACATTTTTCCTACCTTTCCTTCCCTTGGTTGAATTAAACAATTTTAAGGCCCTTCATACGTTAAGAATATTTGTTAAATAAGATTTTTATTATAATAAATATTTACTAAAAGAAATCTGAACTCACATTTCCATTACGTATTTTGAATCATCATCGCGAATGCGACAACTTAGGCAGGTAAATAGCATCCTTGTAAGGTTCAATAACACTAAGATTCCAATGGAAACTACGCAAATACATAGGATTAGATCATAAAATTGAATAAATTATCGAAAGGAAGCAATTGAAAGTGATGTTTTACTTCTTACTTACCCGACATTACATGGCACTAACACTAGTTGATCTGTTGATGCACTTGTCAGCTTATCTGCTAAAAGAGTTGCCCTTTGATTCAGGGTTTCAAGCTTAACTGATTTGTCTTGTGCCGTTTTTGCCAGATATGGGAGTTTGTGAGGATTCATAAATCTGAATTTCTTTGTCTTGGTATCTTTCACCATCTTTTTATACAGACACCTATCATTGCAAAGAAAAAAAATATTTAGATACTAAATAATAAAATTTAGATACAAAACACTCATAATAAGTTGGAAAAATAATGATCACTCATAACACTAAGTTATGGCTGATGATAGTAACATCCATACATGAGAACTTACTATGAACAGTCTTGCATATTAAACATACTAGAAATGTATACATGCAAATTCTTTTATTTCTTGAGGACAAGCACATTTAAGATACTTAAAAATATACAAGAAAAAGATATGAGCAAAGTACTTCCTGTCTAGAAGAACAAATGGCAGAAGGCAAACATTAAGGGCCGGTTGAAAATGAATGAGCTATATTTATGTAAAGTGTACCACATCAATTGATATTAGTAAACCTCTCAATAGAAATGATGAACTATTAACTTAATGAGAATAACATGGTATGAGAAAATTACTAGAAGTTGAATTTTTCAAGAGTAAACTTGTTCACACAACAATATTAGTAAACTTCTTGCAGTTCAAATCAGGGATTTTCTGTCTTGCTAGATATTAGAATTTCCCAACAAACATAAAGCAATGCAGTAATTTCCCAGCATAAGTAAAGCAATGCAGTTGAATCGAGAAAATAATATTTAGATACTAAATAATAAAATTTAGATACAAAACAATCATGTGGATTAAAAAATAATGATCACTCATAATAAGTTGGTGAAATTGTAACAATAAACCATAATAAGTTGCTAAAATTGGGAAGCAAACATGTGATGAAAAAGTTGCTGAAATTGCTTAAATAAACTTACTTACCATATGTAGGCAACGATCAAATTTCCTGAAATTGACTCCAAATGATACAAAGAATTGATGTCCTCAAGGTCAAGAAAAAGTTCACAATCTTCATCAAACACTTCATTATCTAAGCACATTGATATACATTTTCCTCCATCTAGAGCATGCTTCCTGTAACAATATAACATATGTAATGCTCTTGGGACACTTGTTGACAAAGTAGGTTTTGATTTTTTTCGTTCAAACTTCTTCCTTCTAGGCTTCTAATAATTTCAAATATAAACAAGTTAGATAGCTAGGTTGAATAATAATAAAGTGGCAATATAATTAGAAATATAATAATAAAGTGACAATATAATTAGAAATATAATATCTCATATACCTCATCTTGCTTCACAATCTGCTGTTCAGGCCAAGCCACAACAGTTCCTATGGCATCACCAATTACTTCACATTCACTTGGAATTGGATATGGCAAAGGAGCGGCTTTGTCCACTGCTTGATCAATGGAGACTCGAATGCAATTCTTGGGAAATGGAATACCATGAAGCATTTTTTCCATGCCATTGAAACAAACAATTGTACCATATGCAACAATATTTGAGCAAGATTCCAATGTCAATGCAACTGATTGACCCTAAAATATTAAAAAAAAACCATGTTGATTATATTTAGTTTATAATGCTATAATAATAATGAATATCACTATAACTTGTATTTTACATGTAAAACTTCGTCTTTACCCACAATCTGTACGTCATCTTCTTCAATATTCTTCTGATGAAACTTCACCGAGCAACTGCCTTTGTCATCAATTGAATTGTCCCATGCACCCCTTTTATGCATTAATGCTTCAAGTTTTTGGATGCGTACATCTTGTTCTAAAATTTGCATCTTCGCCTCCTTCAGCTCCCTTTTATGCTCAACGATTATATCTAGGGTAACATCATATTTCTTCCTTGTTCTACCAACATTGAAATAGATTGTTGGGTTGATATGACCTCCGATACCCCGGACACGCCCAGAATATTCCTGAGTTTCAAGTGCCTTGGTAAGAATATCCTCTTTTGCTCCTTCGCATTGCAGCTTACCCTCCCTCTTTTGCTGTATATATTCATCCTGTAATGCAACATTAAAAAGAATTATCAGTACTTTACCAAGGATAATTACCAAGGATATGCAATATTGGTTTAAAAAATACTGATGTCCAGGCCGGTTCTTCCCGTGATAGCTCAAGTCAAGTGCTTAGTAAGTCATATTGAACAAATATGAAGTTGACTTTGAAATATTTTTTCCTTTTTTGGCATTCAATCATATATTTACTTCTGCACAGTTCTAAAAAAGGCACATATTTGATTGAGCAATTGACTACAAGTTTAATAAAATGACAAAATTTTAATAAATTTTCACTACACAAACCCATAAAGAGAGGACCACCACATAATTGAAGCTAATTGTCTGGAGTTGCAGGAAAGAATAATCAAAAGTAAAGTTGTTCCCAACCTCTCAAGTTCCGATTCATGAATCTTATGCTTTAATTCAAACTAAAACAGCACAAAGAGAATGCTCAAGGAGACAAGGAGCTTTATTTGTCACCAATCAAGTGGGAAAACATAATAGAAGCTTCAGAGCAGTGGTCTGGGGAACAACTTTACTGGCCCTTGGGTTACTGAAGCTTACAAATTGCTTACTGCCAAGAACGTTTCAAACCTGGTTGATTTATCTGCATCTGTTCTATAGAAACTCTAGCTATCACCTCTAAGTTCTCAATGCATTCACCATTAATTGATTGCAGCAAAAGGAAACCACTGCATGTAATAGACTTTTCGACTTGATCTCTTCTCCAAGTAAGAACATTTCAAACCTAGATACCTAGTAAATCCACATCTGTTCTATATAAACCCGTCACCTCTAAGCTCTCAATGCATTCATTCACCATTTACTTCCTCAATACATGCTCTAGTACTGAGAATTCAAGCTATGCAAGGAATGGCTGCTAAACTCCTCATTGCACTACTTGCCTTGGCTTCCTCACGCAAAGGGTATGCATGCATGCAACTTTACTCTCGAAAACTAGAAGATATATTGAAGTCATTATCAGAAGAACATGAAAATTTACTTACAATCTTGTGTACTGTGTCCACCAAATCTTCACCTTCAAACTCTCCTCCTTTGTTGGTGCGTCCTTTCTTCCATATAATAGATCTATTGATGTCATTATCATCACATAATTCAGTCCCCTACAACAAAGAAAAATCAAATAACAAATGTGAAATAATTTAATGTGAATCAATTAGAGGGTTCTTAGAGGAAATATATTTTAAAAATACTTACAATTTCTTCAACAAAGCGTGCATACCCTTTGCGTGAGAGTCGATGAGGATATCTATTTTTTTTCCTTCGCTCTTTTTGTTGATCACTGAGTTTCTAGTTATTTCAAACAGGTGACATATCAAATTTGAATAATACATAATGAATTATGATCGAATAGTTTCAAAAGAAAAAATTTAGAATCTTACAATGAAATCTTCAGAAATGCGACTAATGACAAACGCACGCCAATCTTCTCTTGTAATTTCAAAGCCAACAGGTGGCTCATTCAACTCCTCAGGTTTGTCACGCCTGCTTAAAATAAATTTTTGGGTGAGATGGGTCTTGTATTGCCTCCACTTACTGTTTGCAGACCTCAAACATCCCTTTTTCCACTTTGAGTCAACATTATAAATCAACTGTACATCAAATAAGTGGAAAACATTAATAAGATTAATTAAGACAAACATAAAATATATCTATCATTAGTAGTGAAATATTATAATTGTTAAAACATGCTAACTTGCTTACATTGACTGATTCCCATATTAATTCTTTGACAGCAATTGGGACTTGCTTCCATGTCTTGTATTTAATATTAACCTTTTGTCGAGCCAAGACACCAATGTAACTTTGCATGGCTACAACAGCTGGTCCTATCGGTTGTCCAAAATTATTGAATGACACCTCATTTCTAATACCTTGCATTCTTTGCTTTGTAATCTTATCCAACTGTGTGCGAACTCTAGAAGTTCTTGAGGAGATAGTGTCTTTGGAATCCAACACTTTATCACCCTCGCAACTCTCTTCACGGGCAGCTGTAATGACTTCTTTACCCTTGTCCAACTTTGCAAGTTGCCCTATTCTCTTACTCTTTCTAGTAGAATCCATTGATCTGTAACAACTTAGACTGATCAACATAAGTTTAGTTAGAAACATGCATAAACTCACAGCAAGATGATATATTTACACCAACAAATTCACAACAGTATGAAAAAAAATAAAAGATAAAAGCAGAAACTTGCAGCAACATCACAACATATCTGATTCGAATTAAAGTGAGGAATATAACATATTAATATTGTCCACAAATTCATCCTCATAGGTAAATTGTTTACACACTTATATTCAAAAGCAAAAATTCAGCAATTAAA
The DNA here is from genome assembly GCF_018446385.1 of Zingiber officinale. NCBI lineage: Eukaryota > Viridiplantae > Streptophyta > Magnoliopsida > Zingiberales > Zingiberaceae > Zingiber > Zingiber officinale. The sequence continues at coordinate 109,255,959 of NC_056001.1, read as the reverse complement.
TATTGTCAATCCAACTTCCATCACAGTCTTCACGAATACATGGTGGTTCATTATCATCTTCTCCGTCAATATCCATTGATGGTAACCCCCTACTAAAACATTGATAGTGGATAGCAGTGTCCTCTAACTCTTCGCCCTTTAGGTATTCAAAGTAGTCTCTGTTTGGTGTTGCAAGTACAACACTCCATAAAGGATCTTCAGGATCTTCAATGTAAAATACTTGCTTTGCTTGGCTTGCCAGGATAAAAGCGTCAGATTTGAATCCAAGTCTATTGAGGTTTACCAATGTGAAACCAAGATCATCTACTTTAATGCCGTTATTATGCTCTACCCAATTACATTTAAACATTGGAAGTTGAAATTTATGGTAATCAACTACCCATATTTCTTCTATAACTCCATAAAAAACCATATCTGACACAATAGGATTTTTATCCTTTGCACTTGCAACTTGCATTGTCATTGCAACTAAGCTGACTCCGGAGTTTTGAACAACTCGTATAGCATCACGCTCTTTTGTAGCATAAGTAACCCCATCAATCAAATAGCTAGAGTATTTTAGTACTTGCTTGTTAGGCCCGCGAGCTATCCACATCAATCTTTCTGAAACTTGATGAGTGGAATGGTCAACTACATCAGCAACCTAAATTTTTTATGCAATAAATTTTTAATTATGCATAAATATGAAAATGAATGTATGCCAATATGTAATACTAAATAAACTTACACGATCACGCAACCAAGTAATAAACGTTCGATTATGCTCATCTTGTAACCACTTCTTGGACTTAGCCTTACGAGGAAATCTTGCATTCAAATACGTCATGTGTTCCCTAATCAAATTATTTGGTATAAATAAACCAACAGAATGTAAGCAAACCACATTAAAATATTAATAAGTTAGATACATTACTCGATATAGAGATCAATCTCAGCATCATTTGCCAATACATAACGATGTGCTTGCGTCAACTCATCGTGAGTAGTGGAGTAGACTACTGCACCTGATAAAGGCTTAGTAAGTTCTATTTGTCGATGACTTGATGGGATCCCAATTGTGTGCACACTAGACAGATAGTCTGAGCAAAATTCAACAGCCTCTTCAGCAATATAAGATTCAGCCATACACCCTTCAGGTCGATTGCGATTTCGCACATAACCTTTCAAAATTTTCATGTATCTTTCAAATGGATACATATACCTATACCAAACCGGTCCACACAGTTTCACCTCCCGCACAAGATGAACACTTAAATGAATCATTATATCAAAAAATGAAGGGGGGAAATACTTTTCAAGTAAACACAATATTGTCACAATCTCTCTTTGCATATCATCCATCCTTGAAACATCTATCACTTTATTACATAACACATTGAAGAAAAAACACAAGCGAGTGATAGTGTCTCTAACATGTTTGGGCAAAACACCACGTATCGCCACAGGAAGCAATTGCTGCATTAAAGCGTGGTAGTCGTGTGACTTAAGGCCAATAAGTTTTAAGTCCTTCAACGACACGAGGTTTTTAACATTAGATGAGTAACATGATGGAAGTTGTATTCCAAACAAAGAATTCAAAATTTTCCTTTTCTCATCCTTACTAAGTGTATAACAGGCTGCTGGCAAAAATGTTTTCTTCTCCCCCATCCTTGGTGCCAAATCTGTCCTGACATTCATTTCCAAAAGGTCTAATCTCGCTGCTACTCCATCCTTTGTTTTTCCTGGAATATCAAGTAACGTTCCGATAAGACTTTCACAAATATTCTTTTCAATGTGCATCACATCAAGAACATGTCGAATGTATAGATGTTTCCAATACTGAAGTTCAAAGAAAATTGATTTTTTTTTCCAGCATGATTTTACATCATCATTCGACTGAGACTTTCTACTCATTTTCCCCCAATGATAATTAATTCTTTCAACTCTTTCAAAAACTTCATCGCCACTTAATGGTTTTGGAGCAGGGTTAAATTCTTGGTTCCCATTAAATGCCTTCCGTTGCCTTCGATAAGGATGAGTTGCAGGTAGAAACCTTCTATGACCTGTATATGACATTTTCCTACTATGCTTCAGCCTTGTTGAATAGGTTTCTTCACCACAAATAGGACATGCATGATATCCTTTTAAAATACATCCTGGCATATTCCCATATGTAGGAAATTCATTGATGGTCCATAGTAAGACAACTCTAAGCGAGAAAGCTTCTTGTTGATATGCATCATATGTTTCAACACCTATATCCCATAAGCATTTTAAGTCATCAATTAGAGGTGCTAAGTAAACATCAATGTCTTTTCCTGGCTGTTTGGGACCAAAAATCAATAATGTGAGCATCATAAATTTTCTCTTCATACACAATCATGAAGGAAGATTGTAAGTGATCATTAAAATTGGCCAACAACTATATGCAAAACTCATCAAACCATGAGGATTCATCCCGTCAGCTGATATGGCCAATCTAAGATTTCTCGCCTTAATAGCAAAATCTGGCCACTTGCGATCAACTATTTTCCAAGATAGTGCATCAGCTGGATGACATAAGTATCCATCACAAAGTCTTTTATCGGCATGCCAAGTCAACTCCTTAGATATCTCTTTATTCCGAAACATTCTTTGAAATCTTGGAATAGGGGAAGTACCACAAAACCTTGGCAGGAATTCCTTCATTTATCATATTTTTTTTCCCAACTTCCACCTTGACATCCCGCAAGTAGGGCAATTAGTTAAATCCTCATACTCCTTCCGGTATAAGATACAATCATTAGGACAAGCGTGAATTTTTACATAATCCATCCCTAATGCAGATAAGCTTTTCTTTGCATCATACAGAGATAAAGGCAATTTATTGTCATCTGGAAGTATTTCTCCTAACAAACTGAGTAGGTCAGTGAAACTTTTATCACTCCAACTATATTTGGCCTTCAAGTTGAATAATTTCACAATTGGAGATAACCTTGTAAATTTAGTGCATCCCGGATATAAAGGTGTCTCGGCATCTTCAAGAAGCTTATTGAATTGGGTTGGATTCTCAGCATAACTATCATATGCATCATGAACCATATTTATTGGTTCCTCACGAACATATTCATTTGGCCCTACTTGGTCACTTTCATTTTGTGAAATCCCTATCGTAGATCTTTCGCCGTGCCATATCCATGTATGATATGTCATATCTATATCGTTACAATACAGATGTGCCCTGATAGTTTGTATATTTTTCTTCTTTAGATTGCCACATTTTGCACATGGGCAAGATATTCCCATATTCGGATCATTAGTGTTTTCCATTGCAAATTGCAAGAAAGACTCAACTCCATTCTCATATTCACGTGATAGTCTATCCTTTGACATCCAATCTTTGTCCATTCTTTATAACTAATCAATCAACAATGAGCTAATACCTAAAAATATTAACACAAACAATAGTGTGAAACTATAACAAAATATTTAAACAATTAATCAAAATTGTATTTCTACCTGAAAATTTTTGACCATACAGGTTTCTCATCAAAATGCAATCCCAATAGCAAATTTCTCACTTGGGGAGATAACCTAGTTATCTATATTATCCATATGTACATGTTTGTTAGAGTCTACGTATAGGTAGTTAGGTACTTTTGCCTTGGTATAAATTGTAGAGTCATATAATATTGGAGCATTCACCAAAACATATTCTCTATTGAAACATGTTAACCTTTAGTTGAAAAATGAAACCATTCCAGGAAAATGCTTGAATTATAACTTATAATAAGCAACTTTGTTTCTTTAGCACTTGAGAATCTGCAACTTCCTCAAAGGGACATCAACATAAGCAACTCAATGCAATAGTGCATGATGTATTAAATCATACTTAAGCCATTAAGCTCTTAGAAGGCAAGTGACATAAATATAACAATAGTAGTTGATATAAATTCAACAAACTGAGTAGGCACAAGTCACTGCCCAGAATTAATTAAGATGAGATAATGCAGAACACAAGTTTTAGATACAATAAAAATGAGAGATATTCTCTGCGCATTAAGGGTACACAATAAAAATAATAGTAGAATAACACTAGAGATTGATTAATTTCAAGCTGCACATTATACCTGACGACAAAGAAAGGCTGGAATGTGAATAATATCTGCAACTTGGCCAACAGCTTCACACTGAATTTGAGAAAAAAGGATAGCATGTTATATGCTTCATGCTATTTTTAAGGATTAATACCTACTGCCAAAGTCTATAGCTAAACGTTTAAAAATTCCAGATTAAATCATGAGAAAATACAATCAAGGGAGGGGGAAAATTGATGCAGTATGAATCCGGCAAAATGGCTAGTTCGGAAAATAATCAAAAATAAACAAAATCTTATTCTAGAGGGATGGAAGAAATTTTACCTTTCTTTCTTCCGTTCCTCCTACTCTCGAATCTGCTCTGCGAGGAAGGAACTAAGATCGAAGGGTTCAGAGGAGTTGAGGAGCCGTGAGAAGATTAGGAAGGGTAAGCTGACTTTGATTGAGGAGATGGGGAAATGCGAGATTAGGGATCTCGACTTGGAGGAGTTGGGCCGGCGTGAGGAGTTTTGCGTGAGGAGTTTGGGTCGAGATTAGGGTTCAGAGGAGATCACGCGGCAAGGAGAGGAGAAGGCGCTCGTGGAGAGGAGAAGGCGCTCGTGGAGAGGAGTGGAGAGGAGAAGGCGCTCGTTGAGAGGAGAAGGAGAGGAGAAGGCACTCGTGGAGAGGAGAAGGAGAGGAGAAGGCACTCGTGGAGAGGAGTGGAGAGGAGAACTCGTGGAGAGGAATGGTGAGGAGAAGGCGCGCGCGCGTTGAGGGTTTAGAGTTTAGCAAAGCGAGGGCTGCGAATTTATTTTAAGTGAGTTTAGGGGAAACATACACAACACTTTAAAAAACGTTTTTTAAAAAATTGTTGTCTTTGACCATAAACAACAACACTAAAGAAAACACTTCATTAAAAACCGTTGTCTTTAGTAAAAAGTAAATACCATAGACAACGCTTTTCACTAAAAGCGTTGTAAAACAAAGAACGACAACGTTTTTATTAAAAAGCGTTGTCTATTGGGTGTTGTTGAATGCAAAAATTCTTGTAGTGATAATATTTAGAAACATTGCCAACGTTACAAGAACCTATTGGGTCACACACAAAGAACGAGTGGATGGAGATTAGGTTCATATGAACCAAAATTGGATTAATAGTAATCCGAATTAGACTTATTGGGTTAGACTCAATTGGATTCAATTGTTGAATAAGTCTAATTTATAGTTGATTCATTGAGTCAATTTATATTAATGAATTGTGATTCATTAAATTGAAATTGACTTGAATCAAAGATTGGATTTAACTCAACAAGGAAGATGTGTGATCAAGTTTGACTTGACCAAATGGGAAGTTGAAACATCAAGTTTGACTTGACTAAATGCCACTTCATGAAGGATGACTCATCCTACATGGCATGGCCAACAAATACATTCTTGCCACATCATCTCCACATCATCAAGGGAGAGCAAGAGGCATGGAATGTCCATGTGTGTCCGGCCATATGAATGCAAGATTCATTGGCATTGAATGTAATTTATTGGAATTCCATGTGTGGCCGGCCATATAAATGCAAGATTCATTAACATTGAATGTAATTTATTGACATTTCATGTGTGGCCGGCCAAATGAATATGAGATTCATTGGTGTGATTTGGATGTGATGGTTGTTGTCTTCTTCCTCCTTAGCTCCTTCTTGTTCTCTCTCTTCTTGGGCGAGAGTTTCAAGCAAGGGAGAACAAGGTGAGTGAGTTTAATCCAAGAAGAAAGGTAAGTGAAAGTCACATAGAGAGTTTTAGAGGAGTGTATCCTCTCTTCTTTTTCCCTCCTTTCTTCTTCCAATCTCATCCGAGAGCCCTAGGGAGTGCTAGCACACTTGTGGTGTTCTCTTCTCCATCCTTGAGTGTTAGAGAACACTTCTTGTTCGTGTGGATACTACTAGAGGTGTGTACGCTTAAACACACTTGAGATCCGAAGGACCTTGGACGAGCGAGATTTGCGAAGGGCTTCGCTTCAAAGGTATAACACTCACCATGTAGATCTAAAGAAGATCGATCTAGAGTAGGAAATAAGTACAAGAATCTTTTAATTTTTCGCACTGTAGGACCGTTAGATTCGATAGAGGGGGGGGGGTGAATATCGATTCGAAAAAGACGAGTATAAACGCAGCGGAAAAATAAAATAGACACAGATGTTTTTACTTCGTTCGGAGCCTGTGACGACTCATACTCGAAGGCCCGTGGTCCTTGACCACTTTCGTTGGGCAATCACTAACAAGTCGAAATATGATTACAGAATAAGTACAGGAAATGCTAGTGACAATTAAGCAATACCGACGAAGAAAATTAAATAAAAACCAGAGGAGCACTTTTGTCGGAGCGTTGTTGACGTCGCACTTGAACGTCGAGCAGCAAGACCAGCAGTAGAAGAGTTCTCAGTGAAAAATTGAATGTACTGAAGCTCCTTTCTGGGGCTTCTTTTATATGCTGTTCCAGGCGCCTGGATCCCTTCCGGGCGCCTGGAATGTGACGTAGCTGCACAAACCATGATGCTCCACGTGGCGACGACTCGGCTGGATAGAATTCGCCTTTCGGGCGCCCGGATCCCTTCCGGGCGCCCGGACAACCTTGTTTCAGAAAACTCCCTTTTCCTGCACAACAAAGTTAGTCCGAGGCAAATATGTATCCTGTAAAACAGATTGTTAGCACAGTTAAAGTTCAACAGATGGATAAAAAAGAGTATGACTTAGATTCCGTCTTTCCGAGACCGGAATCTAGTCACGATCTCGACTTAGACATCCGAAATGGATCTAAGCCGGATCGACGCCTAATGTCCCCTTCCCGGGACGTCATCACTCCCCTCCGGTGACTTACCTCACTTACCCGGACGTCCGGTCAGCCCGTCGACCCATCGGACTTCTCGCCAGCGTCCGGTCAGCCGTCGACCGCTTGGACTTCTTGCCAGCTATCCGCCCGTCGACCTAGTGGACTTCTCGCCAAGCGTCCGGTTAGCCGTCGACCGCTTGGACTTCTTGCCGGACATCCGATCAGCCCGCGACCTGCTGGACTTCTCCCGCACACTCGATCAAAGTGTCAGACAACAACAAGACTAACTTAACCTATTTGTCATTCATCAAAACCTGGGTTAAATCGTTAGTGCTAACCGCACCAACAATCTCCCCCTTTTTGATGGAATGACAACCTGGTTAAGTTAGTGAAAACATATGCAAGAAACAACATGCATTTATGTGGTTTTAAAGTTAGTTTGTGTTTTCAAATTGGTTTAGCTAACTTAACCACCTAACCCTCCTCCCCCTTTGGCATTCATCAAAAATAAGCAAAGGTAAACAATCATAGTGAAGAGTTACTATAAAAGGTAATCAAATTTTGAAACATATCTAAGTTTGGTTCAAAAATTAAGAGATAATAGTACAATTTTTAACACCAAGTTAAAAAAAATAGTCAAGTTGACTTGGGAGAGACAACTTTTAAAATCAGGTTTAAATTAGGTGGGATTAAACTTAGTTTAAATTTAACTTTTTGAAAACTGGTGTTTTAAAAATAAGTCAGTTTTAACATAGATGTAAATTTTTTTTTTTCAAACATACATTAATTTCTCCCCCTGAACTTGACACGTATCTTTAATCAGCTGTCTAACCAATTAGGTACTAACTAATTATCAGAAGATAGTAGCTTTCACTTGGTTAGTCAGATTAAGTTAATTATAACCAGTCAGTGTTTGACTTGACTGATAAACTTTAATCTGATTAATATCTGAATTGTATTTAACGTCCAGACTTATGCTGATGCACTGAAATAAGCATCTTAAGTCTAGACAGTTGGCCTATGCATCTCACCCCTTTCTATGTTTGTCAAACACAAGCAAGGTAAACCTAAGGTGTTGGTGAGATGCTCAAAAACTAGTCCTATGGGTACATGCTTTCTAAGGATGTAAAACTAGTCTAAGGCCAAAACTGTTTTTGAAAGTCTAAAAATGGAAAGTTTGAAAACATACAGTTTTAACTTATAAGTTGGTAAACTCATTTTTGAAAGTATTTTTGACAGATCCTAGCCTATCAAGATAGAACATATTCAATGTAAGTCTGAAATACCACTAGATAGATCCAAAATAATTTACAGGTAGTGTAGCTACAGAAGTGAGTCATAGCTAGATCTACTGAGATGATGAAGGGGGTGGTCCAGACCCCAAGGATCGGAGAAGTGCCATCAGCTCAGTGTGTCGGGTATCCCCGGCAGCTCGTAACACGGCTACCTCTCGCCGAATGTCCCGATGAAAGTCAGAGTTCTCCTGCTGGAGACTCGTCATAGCTCTCTCTAGTCCGGTCATACGGTCGGCTAGAGAGCGATGAGCGTGACGTGGTGCTCGAGCTGGGGGCGGTGGTGGAGCCGGAGCGACTTCCTCTGGAAATAATGCGAGCATGAACTCGTCCACCTGTGCGTCTGGATCAGGCTGGTGCTGTGCCCCCCTCCGCCAAGACATAGTCCCGTCATCTCTATCTATCTGGATACCGGCTAGGGAGAAGTTTCGAGCTGCTATAACATCGAACTCGGTCATATGGGCAATGTCTCCTCTAGTGACATCAATGTGCAGCGAGGACATATAGGCTGTCAGAATGTGACCAAATGGCATATGGACTCGTCTATCAGTCACGAATCCAGCTGAGTAGATAATGGTGGAGAAGATATGTAGGCTGATGTCAATGTCTAACCTATGAATCAGGGCATAGAGTAAGAACGAATGGAATGGGCGCATCACAGCGATGTCCCGAGTAGTCAGTGGTAAAATGCAAAGGACTACAACCCTATAAAGAGCGTAGTCCTGGACCCGAAGTTCTACTGACCTAAACTGTGTCACAGTGGGATCTCTCTCTCCCCCGAAAAAATACGAATAAATCGTATCGAGAGTAATATGTGAGTAGGGATCTTCGAATGGTAGATCCCTCGGAGGATAGCACAAAAAGGAGCAAGTAGATGGACACAACTCTAAAAACTCTCGGATAGTCGTAGGGGAAAATACGATATCAGTGCCTTCTGCCCTAGTGGTATAGGTGAGATCGTCTACTTTTACTAGGTTATTGCAAAATTCGGCACACAGACTTATGTTTATTGGACTGGTACATTCGACAAGGTTCCTTAAATTATAGTGGCCTATAACCTCTAAAGCGGAGGGACAGGACCTTAGAAAGAACGATCTATCTATGCAGGTAGTCCTAATGGCCTTATAAATGGTTGACTCAAACTTAATCCTAAGTTCGTCTGTGGGAAACCTAGGGTCTGTACTAGCATTGGAGGGTCCAGCACCAGTATTTGTTCGTTTTCTACTGTATATAAATAAAAGAATATTCTAAGAAAAAATTAAGAAGACAAATTCTAATAAAATTTTTAGATAGGAGAAGAATTTTTACCGAGGAGCCATCGAAAAATATAGATTTGACGACCTCGGTTGAATCGCAACAGCGTCTTCATCGCAAGAAAATTTTGATTTAGAGTACTTTCGCACTGAGGTTCGGAGTGAACCTTGGCAAAAGTGAGAATTAGTGGTGCAAAGATTGGGGGCGCCTGCTGCCCCCTATTTATAGGGGACTCCGGGCGCCCGGGGTTGCTAGGGCGGGGCGCCCGGATCCCCTTCCGGGCGCCCCGGAGGGGAATACCAGGGGCGCCCGCCCCTGGTTTTTTTTTTTTTTAGGTTTGAAGTTAAGTTTTAAGTTCAAAATAATTTTTTAAGTTTAGAATTTTGAAATTAATTTTTTAAGTTTAAAATTTTGAAAATAATTTTTTAAGTTTAAAATTAGAATTTTGAAATTAATTTTTTAAGTTTAAAATTTTGAAAATAATTTTTTAAGTTTAAAATTAGAATTTTGAAAATAATTTTTTAAGTTTAAAATTAGAATTTTGAAATTAATTTTTTAAGTTTAAAATTTTGAAAATAATTTTTTAAGTTTAAAATTAGAATTTTGAAATTAATTTTTAAGTTTAAAATTTTGAAAATAATTTTTAAGTTTAAAATATTGAAAATAATTTTTAAGTTTAAAATTTTGAAAATAATTTTTTTTTAAGTTTAAAATTTTGAGAATAATTTTTAAGTTTAAAATTTTGAAATTAATTTTTTTGAGTTTAAAATTTTGAGAATAATTTTTAAGTTTAAAATTAGAATTTTGAAATTAATTTTTAAGTTTAAAATTTTGAAAATAATTTTTTTTAAAGCTTGAAATTAAAATTTTGAAAATAATTTTTTTTTAAAGTTTGAAATTAAAATTTTGAAAATAATTTTTTAAGTTTAAAATTGGAATTTTGAAAATAATTTTTAAGTTTGAAATTAAAATTTTGAAAATAATTTTTAAGTTTACAATTGGAATTTTGAAATTAATTTTTAAGTTTAAAATTTTGAAAATAATTTTTAAGTTTAAAATTGGAATTTTGAAATTAATTTTTAAGTTTAAAATTTTGAAAATAATTTTTAAGTTTAAAATTTTGAAAATAATTTTTAAGTTTAAAATTTGAATTTTGAAATTAATTTTTAAGTTTAAAATTTTGAAAATAATTTTTAAGTTTAAAATTGGAATTTTGAAATTAATTTTTAAGTTTAAAATTGGAATTTTGAAATTAATTTTTAAGTTTAAAATTTTGAAATTAATTTTTAAGTTTAAAATTAAAATTTGAAGTTAATTTTTCAGTTTAAAATTAAAATTTTGAAATTAATTTTTAAGTTTAAAATTAAAATTTTGAAGCCTTATTCATCTCACCCGATCTACATTTTCAATCAGGGAATCCTATGATTTCGTGAGATGAAATTGGATTTTTAATTATGGAGTTTTGGTTTAACGTGTGTTAGATTCAGATTTAGTTTTGGTTTCCACGAATAGGCATTCTTCGGATAAACTTCTAAGCTTGGTGAGTCACATGGACATCATTAGAAGTAACCAACCTTTCGAGGTTTTCCGAATAGTCCTATCCACGGAACTTAGTAGTAAATCTTGGTCTAACTGGTTAGGATTCATTTAAGGGTAGCTTCGGTCAGTTCCACTTGGCCAAATGCACCAGATCGAAGCCATATCTTTCTAGACATGCGATGCCCAAGCTTCCCTAACGTACTATCATCCAAAAATTTCACCAGTACCATGATTCAAGTTAAACTTGGTCTCTTTTTAACTAATCCTAATTACCCTGCCGGGTTAGTTAGTTTTGGGTTACCCTGTCGGGTAGGTTAGTTTTGGAGGTGTCAGCTATTCTGGAGCCTCCCCCTGAATTATTGGCCATTAATTTAGATTTTGGTTTTAGGCTTGTGTCGATTCTTTTTATAGTTATAGTTAACTTGGTGATAATTTTGTTGATTTTTAGACTGTTTAGATTTTGAATTTGATTTAGGTTTGTATTTTGGTTTTTGGTTTGGTTTATACACTTTTATATAATGTATTTTTTCTTTAGGTATATAATATTGATTAAGTCCTACTTGCGTGGTCAGACACGCTTTCGGAACCCAAGCTAGATTGGTTGACTTGTATTGGGTTATTAATGATTTGAAAGTTTTATTTGAATTCGACTTATATCCTAGTCCGGTTTTATTATAACATGCTTTTTGATTATTTAGGATTAAGTCTAAATTTTTTGATCTTGTTGTGAATTTTTCTAACATCTCCTTTAAATTGTTTATTTCATTTTTTAATGATAAATTCTCTTCCTCAAGTGTTAGATCTTGAGTTGGATTCGAATTCTTTAATTGTTCCTTGAGGTTTTGATTTTCCTCAAGAAGTGATTTGTTTTCATTTTCTAATTTAGTTAATTTACTATTTAAACAGGAAATAATTCTAAAAAAAAATTTGTTTAAATTAAAGTATACCTCATTCGGGCCTTCGGAAACGAGTACGGACTCGTGGCTTGTTTCGGGTTCAGACCCGTCTTCTGTTTCAGCTTCGTGGGCCATCAGTGCGAGGTGGCTCTGATGTTTCTGCTCTTCTTCCTCCGATTCGTCCGAGGAGTCGTCCCACGTTGCTTTGAGTGCCTTCTTTTTGGTTGGCTTTGGTTTGTCGAACTTTAGTTTTGGACATTCGTTCTTGTAATGTCCCTTTTTGTTGCAGCCGTAGCAAGTCACGTTCTTTTGTTCTAAGGGAGAGCTGATCTTTTGAAGATCCTTTTTGCTGAAGCTCCTTTTTCTCCTGGTGAACATTTTTCTTACCAAGTTCACCAGGTGTTCTTCGTCTTCAGAATCTTGATCAGAGTCTTCTTCAAGTTCAGGCTTGCTTTTCTTTTCTTTGGAGGAACCTGCAAATAGAGCTATACCTTTCTCGGCTCCAGCATTAGTTTGTTCGTGTAATTCTAATTCACAAAACAGCTCGTCTAATTTTAAGTTAGAAAGATTCTTAGAAATTTTGTAGGCATTCACTATTGATGCCCACAAACTATTACGTGGAAAGGCGTTTAAAGCGTACCTTATTAAGTCTCTGTTCTCCATTTGGTGGCCTATCGCATGAAGCCTGTTGAGGATGTCCTTGATCCTCGCGTGTAGTTGATTCGCTGTTTCTCCTTCCTGCATTTTATATTAAAATTTTATTTAGAAGCGGTCTCGTTTTGTTACCTTAGCGCCGCTCGTTCCTTCGTGCTCGATCAGCTTGTCCCATAGCTCTATAGCGTTTTTGTGTGCCGACTCTGCTCAGTTCTTCTCTTGTCAATCCGCACTGTAGAGTGTTGATCGCTTTATTTTCTTTGATGCTTTTTCTTGAGATCTGCTGTCCAGGATCCACTAGATTCCGGCGTTGTCCACTGGAATTTTATAAGGTTTCGTAATGCTCATCCACTGGTCAAGTCTGTTTTGAGGTAGACCTTCATGCGCTTCTTCCAAAGAAAAGTCGTCCCGTTGAAGAGTGGAGGTCGCACTGTGCTGAATCCTTCTTGTTGGGACATTCTGTGCACAGGTAAATAACCAAAAAATATCCCAAGACTTGGTCTTGGATTAGTAGTGCGGGAAGAGAAAAATAGAAAAAAGATCTAGATTCGTGTTGCACTAATTTAAATTGATTAGAGAAATATTAAGTTAACGAAACACCAGTTTTAAAATTAATTATTAAAAAAAAAAATTCACCCCCTGTCTAATTGGTGGTTGCACCAAATCAGAGCGGTACCTGCTCTAATACCACTTGTAGGACCGTTAGATTCGATAGAGGGGGGGTGAATATCGATTCGAAAAAGACGAGTATAAACGCAGCGGAAAAATAAAATAGACACAGATGTTTTTACTTCGTTCGGAGCCTGTGACGACTCCTACTCGAAGGCCCGTGGTCCTTGACCACTTTCGTTGGGCAATCACTAACAAGTCGAAATATGATTACAGAATAAGTACAGGAAATGCTAGTGACAATTAAGCAATACCGACGAAGAAAATTAAATAAAAACCAGAGGAGCACTTTTGTCGGAGCGTTGTTGACGTCGCACTTGAACGTCGAGCAGCAAGACCAGCAGTAGAAGAGTTCTCAGTGAAAAATTGAATGTACTGAAGCTCCTGTCTGGGGCTTCTTTTATATGCTGTTCCAGGCGCCTGGATCCCTTCCGGGCGCCTGGAATGTGACGTAGCTGCACAAACCATGATGCTCCACGTGGCGATGACTCGACTGGATAGAATTCGCCTTCCGGGCGCCCGGATCCCCTCCGGGCGCCCGGACAACCTTGTTTCAGAAAACTCCCTTTTCCTGCACAACAAAGTTAGTCCGAGGCAAATATGTATCATGTAAAACAGATTGCTAGCACAGTTAAAGTTCAACAGATGGATAAAAAAGAGTATGACTTAGATTCCGTCTTTCCGAGACCGGAATCTAGTCACGATCTCGACTTAGACATCCGAAATGGATCTAAGCCGGATCGACGCCTAATGTTCCCTTCCCGGGAACGCGTCCTCACAGTCACTCCCCTCCAGTGACTTACCTCACTTACCTGCCAGACGTCCGGTCAGCCCGTCGACCCGTCTGGACTTCTCGCCAAGCGTCCGGTCAGCCCGTCGACCCGCTTGGACTTCTTGCCAGCTATCCGGTCAGCCCGTCGACCTAGCTGGACTTCTCGCCAAGCGTCCGGTCAGCCCGTCGACCCGCTTGGACTTCTTGCCAGACATCCGATCAGCCCGTCGACCTGTCTGGACTTCTCCTGCACACTCGATCAAATTGTCAGACAACAACAAGACTAACTTAACTTATTTGTCATTCATCAAAACCTTGGTTAAATCGTTAGTGCTAACCGCACCAACACGCACAGATCCGTGGCTAGCATTCGAGGTTTCCGCAACGCAAAAAGCAATTTTTGCAGCTCGAATTGCTAACAAATGGAAATAGTGAAAAACATAAGGGATAAGAGGAATGCGGTAGAATCAGAACAGGATGACAACCTCACACAATAGTTGGATGAAATTTGGAGCTAATTGTTAAAGGAAAATGTGAAAATATTGGGATATATCATAAAAGAAGCTAGAAATGAGAAAGCAAAGACATCCCAAAAATTGATCCTTGAAGAAGGTAATATAACCAAGGCGAGGAAGATGAGGCCGATCAAGGGTGTTGGAAATAATTATGAGATAACTTGTAGGGATCTCAAAGATGAGCCTAATTTGGTCCAGGTCCCTGTCATTGATATCAAAGAGGGTGGAAGTATAACATAAAGCGAGAATATATATGGGGGCGTTGAGATCCATAGTCTGAAAATAAAAAATGGAAAGACTGTATAGGGTCAGGGAGAAACTTACAGAGGGAGAAAGCCAAAATCTAAGGAGAGAATCACTAGCGACTACGAATGGCGAGCGCTAGAACGCATAGGTAAAAACCCTGGGCCAACGGAGCTTATAAACCCCAAGGGTTGAGGCACAACCATTCGATCTTAAGGATAAAACGGTGGGCTAATTACCACATATGTCCGATAAAGGAGCCAAAGCCTCTAAAAACCTAATCGTCAGACGTCTCTTTGAAGATTAAAAACTAGGTATGGGTGGACCATGTGGCGGAACTGCACGAAAGGACATTTATGATGGTTGTGACAAGTGAATCATTACCATGAGATGTCATCAAATGTATCATTGTACATTACCGTGCATTTATGACACCTGACATTCCCCTTTTCATGATGGATGACATCAACGGTAAGCATAGCAGAGTGACATCGGCTAAGACAAGGGAGTTGGTTGGAAAACCAAAACCTATGTGGGTCTAGTCAGTCGATCTCGAACTTCCTTCAACTATACTTGAAAGAGATGTTTGTGATAAGTAGCCCCCACGTGGGGTTCGATGGTCAACAGACTGAGGTAGGTGGTAGTCAAAGTCCGAGGTAGGTAAAACTCGAATAACCTCCCAGTGGAATCCCCTCACATAGATTGACTAAGGCCAATTGGACATCGTGCAGGGCCCCTCTCCCTACTCGATTACTTACAAGGCTCCTCTCCCCATCACATCCTACTCGACTAATGCCGATCAGACATACTCTCAGTGGCCCAGCTCCCCACTCAGATGTTATTGGAGCCTAGCTCTCCGCTCCGCTACTTACAGGGCTTTGTTTCCCATCACATCCTGATCTTCTAATGTCGATTAGACATACTCTCGGGGTCTAGCTCCCAACTCATATGTTATTGGGCCTAGCTCCCTGCTCGGCTACTTATGGGGCGCCACTCCCCATCACATTTCGATTGGCTAATGCTGATTGTATATACTCTCAGGGGTCCAACTCCCCACTCAGATGTTATTGGAGTCCAGTTCCCCGCTCGACTATTTATGGGGCTCCACTCCCCATCACATCTTGATCGACAAATGCCGATCGGGCATACTCTCAAGAGCCTAGCTCCCCACTCATATATTATTGGGGCCCAACTCCTCACTCGGCTACTCACGGAGCTCTACTCCTCATCACATGCCGATCAGATATCTTCGACCGGACTTCCCAAGGGCCCAGTTCCCTACTGGGGTGCTATCATGGCCCAGTCACCCCTCATGAGAGACTGGGCTCCCTATTATCAGCTCATCTTCTTGTAGATGAGTCAAATTACTAGCAACCTAGTCGACCTTTAGACCCATGAACTCATTTGGTCATTAATACAACACATAGGTTTGTTAGAAAGCCAAAGGGATTATATCTTTGCATAGATACGACATACTCCTCCTATACCTACGATTAGGTACCGCTAGATACGGTGGAAGCATGTCAATTAGACAAGTTGTCTAGTAGTGATGTGATGCCTCATTAAATGTGGAGGTCACATAGGCATTATAAAAGGAGTCCCTCTTCGCTGGCGCAGGTACGTGAGTCTACGAACTTACTTTTCCTTCCACTGTTCTTCTTCCTCGCTGAGATATTTGTTGAAACCCCAAAGTGTTTTGATGTGATCAAAAGAGTTAAGTTAGGTCATATTTTGTCTAACCCTTGTGTCTAAGTGTATAGGAGCTTAGGAACACAGGAAGTTGAGCGGAAGACGCGGCTAGCGAGAAGGACGGTACGGGAGAGAGTCGACGGGCTCGGTGCGTCGGAGGGACGAGGTGATCGCGGAAGAGTACACTGGCGGACGAGAAGAACGTACGCGACGTTCGAGGGACGAGAAACCGAGAAGGAAGGCTGCTCGAGGAGAAGGCCGGAACTTGGGTTCGGGTGAGCCCTATTCCGGATGGTCGAGATCACCCAAGCTAACGGAGCCGGAACAGAAGACCCGGACCGAGACGAGCTGAACCGGAGAAGTGGAACCGGACCACAAAAAGCCAACTGGGTTGACTTAAGTGGTCCGAGCGCCCGGACCGTCCGTGCGCCCGGAACCATTCCGGGCGCCTGGAAGTGGATTTTGACTAGATCGATTTTTGACTCGATCTGAACATTGGGGGATAAAATTTTATCCCCCTAGAGCGTCCAGAACCCTTAGGGACGCCCCGACCAGTGCTATAAATATAGCACTGATTTGCACAGATTAATTAACTCACTTGTAATCAGTTTCTTAGTGCTTTAATTTTCTGTCTGTGCTCTCAACACTGTAAGAGGTTACTCCGCCCAGAATAGATCATCAGATACTGCGCCGTCTTTTCCTTGGATTAGCAATCCCCTGATTACAAACCAAGTAAACCCTCTGTGTCTGTTTGTTTTTATTTAGTCTATTCTTTTTATTATTACAAGTGTCTGTTAATTAGTCGATATATCCGAGAAAGGTTAGATTTTTATTTCAGGGCAATTCACCCCTCCCCTCTTGCCGACCTCCAAAGGGACCAACAAGTGGTATCAGAGCAAGGCGCTTCAAGAGGACTAACCGCCGATCGAAGCAACAAAATGGCCAAACCAAGCATTGTTACACCAAAATTCGAGGGGGACTTCACACACTAGAAGCGTCGTATGGAGGTATTCCTAAAAACTGATTTCGAAATTCGGTTAATTATAAAGTATGACTTTATAGCTCCGACGAATCAGAATGGAGAAGAAAAAGAAGAGAGCCAATGGACAAAGAAGAAGCAGAATGATTCCGTAGCGAACAACCGTGCGGAATATCACCTGCTCAGCGTGTTGCCGCCTCAAGAAGTCAACCACATCGGAAGCTACTCATCGGCCAAAGAACTCTCGGAGAAGTTCTTGGAGCTCCACGAAGGAACATCTGAAGCTAAGCTAGCAAGAAGAGACATCCTTCGGAATAGACTAACGAACATCCGTCTGGAGAAAGGTGAGAAGGTAGCTGATCTACACGCGAAGGTAAAAGAATTGATTACTGGTCTCGAGAACATTGGTGAAACGGTAATAAACTGGGACACCATACGCTACGCTCTCAACGCGTTTCCTAGAACTCTAGAATGGACGTCAATCATCGATGTCTATTACATTTCAAAGGACCTGGAGGTAAGTACCTTAGAAAAATTATTTTCTACTATTGAATTACATGAAACTAGGTGTGCAAGGACAACTACGGAATCAAGCCAGATAATGGCGCTGAACGCAACCAAAAGGGATGAACCCGAATCAGACTCAGAAGAGGACTAAGAAGCATACATGGTAAGAAACTTTAAAAAAAAATTAGATCTAATAAGTTTAAATAAATGCAGAATAAAAAGAATCCAAGAAATAGAAGAAGGATGTGTTGCTACCGGTGTCAAAAGGAAGGACACCTAAAAGAAGATTGCCCAGAACTAAAGAAGGACAAAGGCAAGATTCTCAAGAAGCACAAGAACCTAAAAACTACTTGGGACGACACTTCATCATCTGAGTCCGAGATTCAAGAATATGACGGGTTGGTGCTAATGGCAAGCTACGAAGGACAAAGTACATCAGAACCCAGCATCGATGAAGGGAGAGCGACCTCAGATGAGAGCAGCGAAGCAGGGGGAGATTCAGGCTTTAAATCTGATATGGTAAGTGAGGTATGCCTCTTACCTCCTGATCAACTTTACTTTGGTATTAAAGCTATGGCAAAATCCATGTATAAATTAGAAAATAAAAATACCAAATTAAAAAATAAAATTCTAGAAACAAAAAGAATTTTGACAAAATCATGTCTAATAGAGGATTTTGATAAATTGAAACTTGAAAATGAAAAATTAAAAGAAGAAATAGAAAGATTGAGAAAGTCTAACGGTTCAAACATTTCTGCTTTTAAAAATTATAGAGGATTAAACTTGTACTATAGGTTTTGCCAAAATCAAATCAGAAAAATATCAAAAGCCTATGTTCCTAGAAAATACTTGACTAACCCTGTAGGAAGGAACCTCTATTGGGCTCTAAAAACTTGTTTAACTTAAAAATTAAAATTAGACTTAGCATTTTCAGCAAGAGAATTAAATATGTAATTTCTTTATACGGCTTTGTTTAGAAAGTGGTTGTTACTCCAATAACCAAGAAGGCCTAGTGCCTCGCCACCACCTGGAAGCCAAGTATCGAAATGAAAAGTTCAATTGACTAACTGAAAAAATATTAATTTAAATTACTTAATGCTTTAAAAGGGTTATTCAATTTATTTTAGAAAATATTTTCAAAAATATTCATGTTTAAAAAAAATGATGAGCAAATTATTATTTTTTTTAAAATTAGAAAAAAAAATTTCCTATGTTTTTAACTTAGAAAATTAACTTAGAAATTTTTTTCTTAAAATTTTGTTTGAAAACTTCGATTTATGTTAAGAAAGTGTTTAAAATTTGATTCCTTATAATTTTTACAAAACTTGAATTTTTTGTTTCTAACTTCATTTTTTTAAGTTAGATTTTAATCTTAGACTCGTGTAGGAACCCCAATTTTTTATATGATCAAAGGGGGAGAAGTATGTTAAGTCTAGGGAGAGGTATATAATAATTTTTGAATTGACAAATCTTGGACTTATTTGCATATTAATTATTTTTATTGCATTTGTTTTATCCTAACTTAACTTGGGTTGCTCACATCAAAAATGGGGAGATTGTTGGAACCACAAGGTGTTTTGATGTGATCAAACGAGTTAAGTTAGGTCCTGTTTTGTCTAACCCTTGTGTCTAAGTGTACAGGATCTTAGGAACACAGGAAGTTGAGCGGAAGACATGGCTAGTGAGAAGGACGGTACGGGAGAGAGCCGACGGGCTCGGTGCGTCCGAGGGACGAGGTGATCGCGGAAGAGTACACCGGCGGACGAGAAGAACGTACGCGACATTCGAGGGATGAGAAACCGGGAAGGAAGGCTGCTCGAGGAGAAGGCCGAAACTTGGGTTCGGGTGAGCCCTATTCCGGATGGCAGAAATCACCCAAGCTAGCGGAGCCAGAACAGAAGACCCGGACCAAGACGAGCTGAACCGGAGCAGTGGAACCGGACCACAAAAAGTCAACTGGGTTGACTTAAGTGTTCCAGGCGCTCGGACCCATTTCAGGCGCCCGGAAGTGGATTTTGACCAGATCGAGTTTGGACTCGATCTGAATATTGGAGGATAAAATTTTATCCCCCTAGGACGCCCGGAACCCTTAGGGGCGCCCCGACCAGTGCTATAAATATAGTACTGATTTGCCCAGATTAATTAACTCACTTGTAATCAGTTTCTTAGTGCTTTACTTTTCTGTCTGTGCTCTCAACGCTGTAAGAGACTACTCTGCCCAGAGGAGATCATCAGATATTGCGCCGTCTTTTCCTTGGATTAGCAATCCCCTGATTACAAACCAAGTAAACCCTCTGTGTCTATTTGTTTTTATTTAGTCTCTTCTTTTTATTATTATAAGTGTATGTTGATTAGTCGATATATCCGAGAAAGGTTAGATTTTTTTTTCAGTGTAATTCGCCCCTCCCCTCTTGCCGACCTCCAAAGGGACCAATAATATTAATTTGATCGTCGAAGTAGTTGCACCAAGAACCCCCTGACTTGCTTACTAGCGATCCCTTTTGCTTCTACTTGTGTTTGCAGACATTCTCGGTCCGAAATCTTCTTTCAGTCAATCTCCAAGCTAGATCACCGATAGTCCATCTTTCGTCACTTCTACACACGATTAGTAGTGTTGCATTTTAAAATAACATCATTATAATGTTAGTTTTAAAAAATCAATATGACGCTTGTTTTAATATTTATGCAGTATAAAGTGATATTAATTTTTAAAATACAGTATAATAATGATATCGTTCTGTAAAATTTCACATCACAATGATATTATTTTTTCTAATATAAATACACCCCTTTGCAAATTTTAAAAGTCAAATTGTCCCTTTTGAAAATTCAATAATTTTAAATAAGTCCTTTGTATAAATTAACCAGCCTCATATGTTTCCTTTCTTTCTTTCTTTCATTGAACCTTCTTTTTCCCACAATTAATCATTAATTGGATCGACAACACAATGTCACATATCTCTGTTTTGCCTTAACAATGCCCTCAGGATTTGGTGTGATAGAAGCCGCAGTGACGGAGCTAGCTGGAATGATCCTGAGTTGATCTCAGCCCGGACTGTTTTTCCTTTTTCCTTTCTTGTATTCTTTCTTTTTTTCATCATTGTAGCCTTCTTCTCAATATCATCGGCCTTTGTTGGTCCCCGGGCTTTAGTCCGGATAGGTTGTTTTTCTCCGATTCATTCCATAGCATAAAAAGGCACCGTCAGTGACAGCTTAAAAGCCCAGCTGAAACCATTACTCCTGCTCGACGTCTTGTCCCTACTCCACAGCTTTATCGTTCTTTCGTTACCGTAATTAACTAGTTTATAAAATTTAACAATCTTCTGCGATTAATGGCTCAGTATTGAACTCATTCGTGCCCTGAATTCTGTCAGATAGTTCTCGCAGAAAGGACCAACAGAACTCCGTTCCAAACGAAACGCACACCAAGATTTAATCAACACACACACACAAGCATGCATAAGTGTATTTAGATCATATACATCAAAGGCTGGGAGATCATGAGCCATGTTGCACCGGCCGCCGGCGCGCTCTGTCACCTTCTCCAGCTCCGGCTTCGCGCGAGAGGGTCGGCGCTCCCGGCCACCCAAGTCTCCCTTGCGATGTCGGTGGAGATCTTGAAGAAGTCCGGAGCATAACTCATCAGCACTAGCTTCTCCTCTTTCTCCTTCTCCCTTGTTGACGAACTACTTGCCTCCTCTGCTTCTATTTCTTCTTCCTCTCCTCCCGATTCTCTTCTCTTGAGCCACCCCTTGGCCGGTGCAGACCGGCATCTCATGAGCATTAGAGCGTTCGGAGGTGGCACGGAAGAATTAGTTGGCGGAGCATTTTGTTCTTCCTTCTCTTCTTCTTCTCCTTCTTCTTCTTCTTCTTCCTCCTCCTCTGTTTCTCTCTCAAGTTTTATTCTTTGGTTCTCTTCCAGCAGCATGAACCACTTAGAGAACACAGTTCCCGACTCGGTGCTGCTCTCGGCCTCCTCCTTCTCGTCCTCCTCCTCCTCCTCCTCCTCGCCGTCTTCCTCATCGGTGGTGCAGTCCACAGCGCCGTGGAACGCACCGAAGCACCGCATATTGAAGCGGAAGCCGCGGAGAGCGCCGACCAAGTGCATGACGTCCTTCTTAAGGCTAACGGCGTCGAGCCAGTGATGCGCCTTCTTGTTCCGGTGCTCGTGCATCCTCTCGATTTCCTCCACCACCGCGATCCAGTTCTTCTGCTCAGCCGGTGGTGGGCGCGGCCGGGACTTGCTCCGGACCTTGATCTGCCCGGCGCAGGTGACCTTGGGCGAAGTCGGCTCGTCGATGACCTCCTCCGAGCTCATGCTCTTGGTCTTGGTCTTGAACAGCGGGCTAACGTGGCCGCGAGCGGCACGATGCCGCTTCCCAGCCAAGTCCGCCGGCCGAGAAGGGCTACATATTGGCTTCGGCATCAAGGCCAAGTGTGCTCGGGATGGGAAGCAGACGAGGAGGTCGGCCGGAGCTCCAACGTTGCCGCCATTTCCTCCTCTTCCTTTCATCAATCTTTCTCAATTAATCAGACAACAACTCAATCTTTGTGTATCTCCATCTAATTACCTCTTCGATCGGCTTAATCCTCTGCAATGGTGGTGGGAAGAAGAAGAAGAAGCAGTTGGCTTAAAAGGGAGGAGACGCCAGCTTTGGTCTGCTACTTTACCTCATATTTTAGTCTCTCTTGCGGGTTTATCTCTCTTTCTTTCCTGGACTTGCTTTTGGCTTGGCTGGCCTTCACGGGGGTGAGGGCTCGCCCTCTCCTCTCCTCCTTTAGCAGTTAGCGCCATGATTATCAACATATGCATACCTTTCTTCTCTACACCATTTTACTTCTTTTTTAAAAAAATTGAATCACTGCTAGCTAGGCTCTTCTATCAATTTAGTTTAAAGGATGAAGGAAGAAAAGAGAAAGCATGGATGTAATAATGCTATCAAAACCTTCTGCATCACTGTGTTATAATCTATTGTAATGGTAGTACTCCACAATGAGGACAACTTATTATCATTCTTGATTGAGGGTAAAGGCTAGCTGATGAAAGTTTGGTGTGATTAATATTATTGTAATTGTAAAGGTGGGTGCTTAATTAAAGAATAGGTGCAATTATGAAAGAGGCAATGCACTTGAGAGAGTGGCCCTCCCCCAGCCCCAATACTCCTGGTGTTGATTGATGGATAGCTGCTTTGTTTGGGAACCTTCTCAGTAGCCCCTCCTTTTGCATGTCCGGATGTGTCTTCAGGGAATGTAAATTCATCGAGCTGCTATTTGTTTTTTCGGTTCTGTTCTCTTTCTGCGTGATTCATTGATCTTTATGTGTATTTGAAGATTGAGGTCTCATAAAGTGGTTCAACTGCCATCACTATCTATATCTGCATATTTCTGTAGGGACTGTTTTCATTTTGGATCTATGTTTTAACAATATTTTACGGAACCTTAGAGACAAATTTTAGGATTATTTCTCATTTCTATACCGTTTTTAATTAACATACACGGAGGTTAATAGCCTTGCTGAGTGGAAGTTGGGGTTAATTGTAATATCCACCCTCGATTTGTCTGAGAGAGGAGAATTCATCATCCGATTAGTCCTCCCAATCTAGAGCTCTCCTTTGACTCTTCTAGTCGGTCCATCTAACTTTAGAGGCTCAACTAACCTGACTGATCACTCTACTTAGCCAACGCTCCTTTGATTCTTCTCGTCAGTCCACCCGACTGTAGGGACTCAGCTCCTCGATCCGACTTCGGGTGCTCAATCTCGTCGGATTTGTTCAGATTAGTCACCTGACTCTTCCTCTACTTAATAGGCAGACCCTTAGCTAGGCCCCATGGATCTCTCTCCAATGAGCTGGAGCCATAAATACTACAACACGTGGTTTGTCAAAGCACGTGGAGCTGTATGATTATATAAGATACGGAGTATCAGCGATATCATATAGCGGAGATACAGCGAGGGAACATTTTCTTCATTATGACACGACGTCTAATTAATGAGGAGAGAATATCAACTCAGCAGTGTTATAAAAGGAGCGTACATTCGTGGGCCAAGGTATGCTGGCATCCGTGCATATTGATACATATATTCTCCTCTATTGTTCATCTCCTCCATTTCTCCCTTGTCGAAGATTGACTTGATCCTCCCTCTCTTCATCCTCCTTGGCGTGCAGCGACTTTGTTAACGTAGAAGACAACTCATTGGCGGCTCACCAACAATCTCAAACAGAAACAAATTAGCGTTGTCTGTGGGAATGTACACCTGAACTGAGATGTTAAGATGAATGACACTAAAAGACCTACTATCATCATCATGACCGAAGATGACTTCAACTAGTTGGTTGTAGCAGAGATACAAGAGGCATTACAGAGGCAACAAATAATGAACCCTTCACCTTCAAAGATACCCTTGGCCTTAGCGGAAGGACGTCAAGTTCTCGGTCGTAGGTCACTACTACCTACTAAAATTCCTCAAGCCCCAATTCCAACTCCTAATGGAACGCCCATAAGGTGGGAGAAATCTCTCGAGTCTTTAGCAAGAAAAACACCACCCCAAAACCCTCTCTGGGGAAAGGGAATACTTAATCTAAAGTAAAAGACTCCAAATGTACTCCCTTTTCCAGAAGTGTCCTCAAAGATGAGTTGTTATGTCATTTCCAATAGTCGCAGTTCACTAAAAACACTGAAGCAACTGACCCCAAGGATCATTTATGCAAGTTTGAGAATATCGCATTGCTACATCAATACACTGATGTCATCAAGTGACGAGTCTTTTTAACAAGCCTCTCGGGCTCGGCACAGAGATAGTTCAATCAGCTTTCCACTTCCTCCATTCGATATTTTGAAGATTTCAAGACTGCTTTCTTGCATCACTTCGCCAGCAATCGAAGGTACCACAAAACTCCACTCAATTTATTTACCCAAAATAGAAGCCGAAGGAGACTTTGAAGAGTATATTTAGCAGTTCAATCGGGTGTCTCTAGATGTCTCATCGTCTACTTTGGATATGCTAGTGAGTGCTTTATCACAGGGCTTGATAGAAGAAGACTTCTTCCGATTTTTTGTGAAGAAGTCCCCAACAGATTTTGATAGTTTACTTGGTTGATTGGTCAAGTATGTCAATGTTGAGGAAGTCCAATCGGCGAGGAGAAAATAAGTCCATGCTCCAACCCCTGCAATCACTCACTCGGAGTGGAAGGTTCCCCCGCCTTCCTTATGGAATCGGGAGCCACGCCCAAGTCATCAATAGTCAACAATGTTGGTGCAATATTCCCTAGGTCAAGGTTGACCTGGTTGACTAAGCTTGAGAAGGCTCAAGCTTGAGTCTTGATGTTTGGGTTTCGATGTTTGACAATACATGGAGACTAATAATACATGGAGATTGCAGGCGCAATCGTTTATTGGGGAGATTGTTGGTACAATTCTCCTCTGATCAAGGTTGACCAGTTAGATGTGAAGAAGAGTCAAGTATGTCAAGACTGACTGGATACTTGACTGAGAAGTCCTGGTGAGTGAAACCAGGTGAAAGACCTAGTGAGTGAAGCTAGGCAGAGGAGAAGTCCTGGTGAGTGAAGCCAGACAGTTGGAAAATCCTGGTGAGTGAAGCCATGTGAAAGACCTAGTGAGTGAAACTAGGTAGAGGAGAAGTCCTGGTGAGTGAAGTCAGACAGTTGAAAAATTCTGGTAAGTAAAGTCAGGTGAAAGACCTAGTGAGTGAAGCTAGGCAGTATGAAAATCCTAGTGAGTGAAGTTAGGTGAAAGTCCTGGTGAGTAAAGCTAGGCAGATGGGAAGTCCTAGTGAATGAAGTTAGGCAGAAGGGAAGTTCTGGTGAGTGAAGCCAGGCACGTGGAAATCCAGGTGGGTCAAGGTTGACCGGACACCAAGTATTGAGAAGTCCAGGTAGGTCAAAGGGTTGGCCGGATACTTGGCACGAGGAGAAAAGTTCAAGTGGGTCAAAGGGATTGACCGGGCACTTGGTGAGAAAGTCCTAGCAGGTCGAAGGTGACCGGATGCTATGCATGATATCCTAACAGGTCATGGTTGATCAGATGTTGGGTTTTAGGGGCTTGGGACTTGATTAGGGCAAATCAAGTTGGATCAATCGATCAACCGATCGATTGACTCATGCCCAATCGATCGGTTGATCGATTGGGTGAGGTGTCGCGATAAAAACATTTCTCAATCGATTGGTGGATCGATTGGGGAGAATCGGCGCGAGCATAGAAAGCCTCCCAATCAATCACCCGATCGATTGGTAGCTTCCAATCGATCGGGCGATCGATTGGAGCGTTGGAAATCGCACAAGAATCCTGAATTAATCGGGCAATCGATTCAGGCGATTTCCAAATAGCACAGAGATGCTTTGGATCGATCGACCGATCGATCTAAAGCCTCCCCAATCGATTGGGAGCAATCCAATCGATTGGGATCCGACCGTTGGCGCTGGATAAAGCCGTTGCGAGCGTTTTCTTCAGCAGATCTTCACCCAATTCATCTCGAATGATACAGCGATTTCTCCACAGCTCACAACCAGTTCTGGGAGACTCTTGGAAACAAGTGTTGGTGCACTCCCAAGGTTCAAGAGGCAACAACAAGCAAGAAGAAAGGCAAGCTAGGGTTTCTACCGTGTAAATCTTGTAAGGTTTACTGTTTTATCAGCTTGTAGTTTGTTCTTCTTGTGTATCTTTGTGTGTGAGTCCTGTACAGGCTTCTCCGCATTCAGTAGTTATCGTAGAGGAGTGTTTTTATAGTGAAGAGTGTGTGTCGTGTGTGGATTCTTGGATTAGTCACCTCTTCTTGAGGTGGATACCAAGTAAATCCTTCGTGTTAGCGTTGTATTTGTGTTTCTTGTATTTTCCGCTGCATATCATCACCAAGAAACAAACGACGATAAGACGATGAGCGGACGACGAGCTATTCACCCCCCCTAGCATATTTCGACCGTAACAAGTGGTATCAGAGCGAGGTCGCTCTTCACCGGAATCATCGCCGGAAGGAGCAACAAAGCTAGAGGGTGAAGAAGTTGAAGCAAATTCAAAAATCGAAGACTTCATCAAAAGGCTCAACTTTAAGATGGAATTTCGAGATGGACTCGGATTCGACGCGAGGGTGCCTCCAGCATTCACTATGACGAGCTTCGATTCTTGGAAATCAAGAATAAAAAATTTCTTGATGATGGAGATAGAGCAATGGTTTGCTCTAATGGAAGGCTTCGAAGCTCCAAAAAATTCAAAAGGCAAGATTCTTAAGAAGAGTAAATGGAGCCAAAAGCAAATTCAAAGGAGCGAAGCAAATGACAAAGTGACCGAGCTATTGGTCAATTTATTGTCAAGCAATATTTTGGCTCAAATTGGAGAATTTGAGGATGCCAAAAAGCTTTGGAGCAAATTGACAAAGATTCATGAGATCCCCTCCACTGTACCAAATCAAGAAGAATCCAAAGAGGGTAACTCCGTGGACCAAGAACAAGAGCAAGAGGACTCCGAAGTTGAGAGATTTTCAACTTTCGAAGAGCTTTTGAAGAGGAAGTCCAAGAAGCCTCATCTTCAAAAGAATGCAATGAAAAGAGCAAAGAAGGAGCATATTCCTTGTTTCATGTACAAGATGAAGATGAAGAAGCCTCCACCTCTAGGATTGAGGGGGAGAGACCTTCATTAATACCGGATCAAGAAGAAGGAGAAGCTTCTACATCTGAGTCAAGTGGAGAAGAAGATGATGCATCCTCCAAAAATCAAGAGACATCAAATGAAGGATCAAGTGTCATCCCTACACATAAAGGTATAATTATGCCAATTAAAAATAAAAATCATATTATATATTTTGAGTGTAGGGAACATGGGCACTACAAGAGCAAGTGCCCTAAATTGGCCAAGAAGAAGGGCCAAGTAGTACAAAAGGACAAGGAGAAGCCCAAGGAGACCGCTCCGACAACAAAGAAGAACAAGGAGCACATTGTGTGCTTTTCATGCAATCAAAAAGGGCATTACCGAAGTCAATGTCGTAAGGGGAAGAAAGCGGTCAAAGCTAAAGGAGGAAGCACAAGTGAAGGGGGAGCTTCCAAGGTAAAACCCAAGATATCATTTATTGAGCATATCCCCATGAATTATGGTAAAAAACATGCTAATTATAATTTATTTCATTTTAATGCTATTTACCATAAAAATAGAAAGCATGATAATTGTAACGCCCGAAAATTCTCAAATTATTTTTAGAAATATTCTATGATTTTTCTGGAATTATTAGATATTTTTCCAGAATTTTCCGAGTAGCGAAAGTAGCAAAAATTATTAGAAAAATAAAATGGCTTAAGCGGGAATCGAACCCGGGACCTTTTGGGTCCGTTAAACCTTTAGTTAGCCTTAGTAACCGGTGAATCCAGCGGGGCCGTGCTGAAAGAGAAGGGAAACATTTATATTTATAGTTGAGTTGGGCCTAGTTACCCACTTAATATAAATTAAAAACTTAAGTTGGTTTGGGTTATTTTATGTTGGTTCGGCAACTTTCCTCTCCTCACCCTAACTCATGCCGACCCCCTCCCCTCCTTCCTTCTCTCGGCGCCAACACCCAAGCAAGCCTAGGGTTTCATCCCTAGGGCCAAAGGAGTGCCTTCCGGTGACATCTCGGACACAAGGACGTTCCCCTCCGCGAGTAGAGCACGTGGACGTGAGCGAATCATCGAGAAGTCATCTCCACCGGAATTTTTAGCGATTAGATTTGTAAGAAATCTAGCACACAAGGTAAGAAACCCCTCACCTGCAGTATAAGTAGCTCCGTTTGGTTTTATACGCACTAGTTTAGCCATATGCTGTTTTTATCGACGCATAGGGTGAATTTGACCCTCCTCGCAGATTTAGGGATTTAGTGAGTACTTCTAGATGGGTCAGACACGTATTCCCTCTTCAAGGGGGGGTTCCTAGACGTTGTCGGGTGCCTAGAAGTGGTCTCCCTAATAGAGGGGAGAGTTGGGGCACACTAGGTGTTCGATAAAATAGCTAGTTAAGTTAAAATGCAAATTAGGCATTTTAATCGCTCAGTTAAATGCATTAGAAGCATTTAAATCAGTAAATCAGTTTATTTTAGCTTATATGGGACTACGGTCCAATGGGTGGGCTCCCACAGTCGCCTCTAGGTTCAGACAACCTAGCTCTAGGTTCAGACAACCTAGCTCTAGGTTCAGACAACCTAGCTCTAGGTTCAGATAACCTAGATTCGGCAAAATAGTATTAGCTATTTCAGTATTTTACTTTTCAGTGGCACTGTACTGGATTAGATATCCATTGGGTTGGACTCTCATAGTCGTCCCTAGGTTTAGCTAACCTATTAAACCCTACTAGATTCGGAACTTGCAATCCCGGGTCTAGTTAGGGATGCGCGCACAGCAAGTACAGTTGCCAGGGCCCATCAGCAGCATGTTTAGTATTTTCACTTACTATATGTATATGATTTTCAACCTTTTACAAATTAGTTCGTGAATTCAGTACAGTCCTAGCAGTAGCTCAGTTTTTAGTATCAGCTTAGTTCTTCATTGATACCATGTGATTGATATCATGTTCAGCTTTAGATATGTCATGATTGTATGCTTATATGTCATGCCATGTTTAGTTTATTCAGTATATTTAGCATATCCTTTCAAACAGCATGATTTAAAATCATATTTGCATCGTATGCATGTTTTAGTGAGGTAAATGGTTTCTTACTAAGCTTTTTAGCTTACAGATACTATTTTCCTTATACTGCAGATACATGTAAAAGGAAAGTGGACTAGCAGTGGAAGCTGGAGGTCAATGCAGATCAAGATGTGTGTGCAAGGAACTGGAATAAAGATCCTAGGGATCTAGTTTTATTTTATTATGCATTAGAACGTGTTTAATATGCATTAGTACTTATAGCAAGCGTTATCTTATGTTTCTGTTAGTTAGCAAGAGAACAGTTTAAAACCTTGTTAGTTTTGGTTTTCATATGTTTACACGCCATGAATTAGTATTCTATGCCTTAAGCATGTTTAGTATGCTAGTCATTACCTAGTAGAATGTTTCTCTTAGCTTGTATAGTGTTGTGTAGTGACTTTGACACGCATCAGTTCTGATATCAGGGGTCTGATACGAAATCAGAAACCCCTGATCGGTCGGTAGACCGATCAGGGACCTGGGTTCTGCGAACAGAAGCTTCTGTTCGTTCCCTGATCGATCCGTGGAACGATCAGGAGCTGGGTCGCGAAAAATGGCTCACTGATCGGTCAGCAGACCGATCAGTAAGCCACTGATCGGTCTCATTGACCGATCAGGGACCAGCGGGATCGGTCGGCAGATCGATCCAGCAGCGTACAGAATTGCAGTGTAGTTTGTGGATCGGTCGGTTGAACGATCCGAAGTTTCCTACCGTGCCAGTATTGGTAGATCGGTCTGTGGATCGATCCGAAGTTCATTATCAGTTGTAAACACCTCCCCTAGCATGTGTACAACTCCTAGGTACACTTAGAACACTAAGTTGAACTTTACAGCGTTTAGTTCAGTAAAATTTTAAATTAGCCAGTTTTCATTCCGCATTAATAGTCCAGCACAGCATAACTGTAGCGATCGGCCTCGCAGCCTAGTACGTAGGAGGCGGGTCATTACAGAGTGGTATCAGAGCAGTGTTCCATATTTCCTACACACACATCAGCATTGAACCTGCAGCTTCCAAGTAAGAATACCTCTACTTTATTTATGTTTCTTGCTTTCTTGTTATGGTTCATGTTTATAGATAACTGATGCATGTTAGTATGTGATAGTATATAACATGATAACGATAGTTATACAATTATGATTGTAATAGTTATTCATGTTCTGTCCTCTATGTCTTTAGCAATGGCACGAGGACGCCCAGCTAGAAGGGCACTGGCTACTGAGCCGGGCAGTTCAGTGCCTCCTCCCGACCTTACAACATTAGTGGCTCGATCTAGCTGAACAGCAACACGAAATAGCCACCTTAAAGGCTAATCAGAGTACCCCAGTCACCCGAACCGAACGACGACTCGAAGTCTTAAAGGTTCCACGAGCCGACTGCGGCCAAGACCGGCCCGGTCAGTGAGCCAAGAAAGGAAGCCTATCGATCCGGTGGCGGTGAGTCAAGCGAGAACTTCTCGGGCACTAGTGAACCATGGGATGCACAAGCTGGTTCAAAACACTAGAGAGCACGATGGAGCTGACCGGCGAACACGAGAAGGTGAAGTGTGCCTCCTACTGCCGAGACACACGCATGTGGTGGAAAGAATCGAAGAAGCGCCCAATGAACCAGATGTCATGGGCTGACTTAGAAGGAATTCTTGAGGAGTTCTTTCACATACGGGTTACAAACCGCCACTCGACGAGTTCACCGAGTTTTGTCGGGCAACCTTTCGGTTGAGGGCTGTGAAGAAATTCAACAGGTTGGCTCGTCATGCCCGAGCTAGTCGGCCGAGAGAAGGAGCGAATCCGGTTGATGCTCAAGATGTTGAGGCCGGATAGCAGTGAACGTGGCCGATGGCATACATAGGCCACAAACCACGGAGGAGTTAGTGAGCGGTGCCTTGACCAGCATTACCAGAACAGCATAAAGCAGAAGCAAGTCTCCTCGAGTCCAAAGGCCAAGGAAACTCTCACACTCAAAAACAGCAAGGTCACAACTCTAGCTGGAAAGGGAACTCCAGCAGCAAACGGGAGTGACCCAAAGGAGGACCATCTAGCAAGCGACCCAGTTATCCAAAGTGTGCTACTTGTGGGAAATTCCACCCGGGGGTTTGTCGCAAGGCACACGAGGATGATTGAATGTGGACAAGAAGGGCACATGGCCAAGCGGTGCCGAACAAGACCGGTCTTCCTCGGCCACAGCAGATGCAGGCCAGCCAACTCAATTATATCGATGCAGGCGCTCTAGAAGGTCCACTTATCGGCCAAGGCAGCCCCCTCATCCACGATGAATGCGAGGATCTACTCACTCACGAGAGGGCGTAGTCAATGCCTCAACGATCGTCACAGTCGATTAGCATTTTACAAAGATAGTGCTCGTTCTATTTGATCTTGGGGCAACCCATTCATATATAGCCGTTGTTATCCGAAAAATTAGAAATACCCTCGGAGGTACTCGTGGTCAGTTTTTGATGACACTACCTTCGGAGAGATCATGGCATCCACGGACTGGCTCAGAGCATTATAGCAGACAGAGAGCTCTTTTGTGATCTGATAGTGCTAGAGATGACCGACTATGACGTTATCTTTGGAATGGACTTTCTGATCAGATATGGTGCTACCATAGAGTGCCGTAAACAGAAAGTCATCTTCCAACCTGAAGCGGCAGTGCAATTTGAATACAGCAGGGAACCAAAGAGAAAGGCCAAGAAGTTTCTCTCAGCTATGAAAGCACAGAAGTTACTGGATTCAGGATGTACAGGATTCCTAGCACACGTAGTCAACGCCAGCCAGGACAAGAACCAACAGCTAGCAGAGGTTCGAGTCGTATGTGACTACCCAGCAGTCTTCCCTGAGGAGTTACCAGGCTTAGCACCAGACAGGGAGATTGACTTTGAGATATAGCTCATTCCCGGTACAAACCCTATCTCCAAAGCGCCTTACCGCATGGCTCCAGTAGAACTGAAGGAACTTCAGGAGCAACTACAGGAGCTGCTTGACAAGGGTTTCATACGCCCAAGTCATTCACCATGGGGAGCGCCTGTATTGTTCGTGAAGAAGAAGGATGGAAGCATGCGACTGTGCATAGACTACATATCACTGAATCAAGTCACGATCAAGAACAGATATCCCCTTCCCAGAATCGATGACCTGTTCGACCAGCTGAAGGGAGCAGCAGTGTTCTCTAAGATAGATCTCAGATCAGGTTATCATCAGGTGAAGGTCAAAGAAGGGGATATACCCAAGACAACATTCAGAACCAGATACGGACACTACGAGTTTGTAGTCATGCCCTTTGGCGTGACCAATGCTCCAGCTACATTCATGGATCTCATGAATAGAGTATTAAGGGAGTATTTAGATAAGTTTGTTATTGTGTTTATCGATAACATTCTTATCTACTCAGGAACTCAGGAAGAACACTCAGAGCACCTGAAACTAGTGTTGCAGACCCTTCAGCAGAACCAGCTATACGCCAAGTTCACGAAATGTGAATTTTGGCTAGATCAGGTGTCCTTCCTGGGTCACATCATCTCAAAGGATGGTATTATAGTAGATCCCAGCAAGATAGAAGCAGTAAGTAACTGGAAGAGACCTAAGAACGCCAGCGAAATCAGGAGCTTTCTGGGATTAGCAGGATATTACAGAAAGTTTGTAGAGGACTTCTCCAGGATAACCTCCCCACTGACAGCTCTTACCAGAAAGAACAGGAAATTTCGGTGGACAAAGGACTGTGAGAAGCTAAAAGGAGATTGACCGGTGCTCCATTTTGGCTCTACCGACAACACAGCAACTTTGACATCTATAGTGATGCCTCTAAGTTGGGACTAGGGGCGTTGATACAAAACGGCAAGGTGATCGCCTATGCCTCCAGACAACTCAAGGATTATGAGAAGAATTACCCTACTCATGACCTTGAGCTTGCAGTAGTAGTGTTCGCTCTCAAAATTTGGAGACATTACTTATATGGAGCTCAGTGCAGAGTGTATACAGATCATCAGAGTCTGAAGTACTTCTTCACTCAGAAGGATCTGAACATGCGACAGCGCAGATGGCTTGAGCTGGTCAAAGACTACGATATAGACATCCTCTACCATCCAGGGAAAGCCAATAAGGTAGCCGACGCACTTAGCAGAAAATCCAGTGCTACCTTATTATCTCTTACAGCCATGTCACCGCCCCTACAGAAGGAGATCGTAGATTTCGGTCTCGAACTCATTGTTGGACAGCTCTCTACTATGACCTTAGAGTCTACCTTGCTTGGTGATATTCAGTCAGCTCAGGAGCAGGACCCTGAAATTCAGAAAATCAAGCAAGGGCTAGCAGAATCAGAAAGTAGATAATTCAGAGTGTCCGATAGCGGGGTGTTGTATTTTGGTGACAGACTCTGTGTTCCAGATCAGGAGGAGCTACGGAGATGGATTTTAGATGAGGCTCACAAGACTCCCTATGCGATGCATCCAGGTTCCACCAAAATATATCAAGACTTGAAGAACCAATTTTGGTGGCCCGGGATGAAGCGAGACATCGCCAGATATGTTAGCATCTGCCTCACCTGTCAGAGGGTCAAGGCAGAACATCAGCGACCAGGAGCCTATACAGATTCCAGAATGGAAGTGGGAGGATATCTCTATGGATTTCATAGTGGGACTTCCCAGAACCACGAATGGTTTTGACGTCATCTGGGTAATAGTCGACAGGTTGACTAAATCAGCCCACTTCTAAGCTATCAAGATAGCCTACTCCATGGAGAAGCTAGCTCAGTTGTATCTCTAGGAGATCGTCAGACTACATGGAGTCCCACGAACCATCATTTCAGACAGGGACAACAGATTCACATCACACTTTTGGGAGTGTGTACAGTCAGCGTTGGGCACTAAGTTAAAGTTCAGCACAGCATTCCATCCTCAGACAGATGGTCAGACAGAGCGAGTGAATCAGGTACTCGAAGATATGCTCCGAGCGTGTGCCCTAGACTTCAAGGGAAGTTGGTGCAAATATCTGAGCTTAGCAGAATTTGCATACAACAACAGCTATCAGGCCACTATCGGCATGACACCTTACGAGGCTCTCTATGGGCGGAGGAGTAGATCTCCAATCTGCTGGTATGAGAGTGGTGAACAGAAAGAGTTAGAACTTCAGACAGATCTAGTAGCAGATACCACAGCAGATCCGCCAGAGGATAGAGACAGCTCAGAGCCGCCAGAAAAGCTATGCTGATACACGGCGCAGACCCTTAGAGTTTTCAGTCGGGGATACATTGTTCCTCAGAGTAGCTCCCATGAAGGGAGTGATGCGTTTTGGGAGGAAGGGCAAACTTAGTCCCAGATATGTGGGACCATACCTCATCAGCAGAAGAGTGGGCAAGGTAGCATATGAGCTAGAGCTACCCCAGAGCTGTCCACAACGTATTTCATGTCTCTATGCTGAAGAAGCATACCCCAGATGCCACCCAGGTGATTGAGCCCCAGTCGGTACAGATCCTCGAAGACCTCAGCTATGATAGTTGGCCTATTCAGATAATAGACCGAGCAGTTAAGAAATTGCGGAACAAGGAAGTACCATTAGTCAAAGTCATTTGGCACAGTCACACCGCAGAAGAGGCAACTTGGGAGACAGAAGCCAGCATGAGACAGAAGTACCCTGAGTTATTATAAGTTCGAGGACGAACTTTTTATAAGGTATGAGGAGTTGTAACGTCCGAAAATTCTCAAATTATTTTTAGAAATATTCAAATATTCTATGATTTTTCTGGAATTATTAGATATTTTTCCAGAATTTTCCGAGTAGCGGAAGTAGCAAAAATTATTAGAAAAATAAAATGGCTTAAGCGGGAATCGAACCCGGGACCTCTCGGGTCCGTTAAACCTTTAGTTAGCCTTAGTAACCGGTGAACCCAGCAGGGCCGTGCTGAAAGAGAAGGGAAACATTTATATTTATAGTTGAGTTGGGCCTAGTTACCCACTTAATATAAATTAAAAACTTAAGTTGGTTTGGGTTATTTTATGTTGGTTCGGCAACTTTCCTCTCCTCACCCTAACTCACGCCGACCCCCTCTCCTCCTTCCTTCTCTCGGCGCCAACATCCAAGCAAGCCTAGGGTTTCATCCCTAGGGACAAAGGAGTGCCTTCCGGTGACATCTCGGACACAAGGACGTTCCCCTCCGCGAGTAGAGCACGTGGACGTGAGCGAATCGTCGAGAAATCGTCTCCACCGGAATTTCTAGCGATTAGATTTGTAAGAAATCTAGCACACAAGGTAAGAAACCCTTCACCTGCAGTATAAGTAGCTCCGTTTGGTTTTATACGCACTAGTTTAGCCATATGCTATTTTTATCGACGCATAGGGTGAATTTGACCCTCCTCGCAGATTTAGGGATTTAATGAGTACTTCTAGATGGGCCGGACACGTATTCCCTCTTCAAGGGGGGGTTCCTAGACATTGTCGGGTGCCTAGAAGTGGTCTCCCTAATAGAGAGGAGAGTTGGGGCACACTAGGTGTTCGATAAAATAGCTAGTTAAGTTAAAATGCAAATTAGGCATTTTAATCGCTCAGTTAAATGCATTAGAAGCATTTAAATCAGTTTATTTTAGCTTATATGAGACTACGGTCCAATGGGTGGGCTCCCACAGTCGCCTCTAGGTTCAGACAACCTAGCTCTAGGTTCAGATAACCTAGATTCGGCAAAATAGTATTAGCTATTTCAGTATTTTACTCTTCAGTGGCACTGTACTGGATTAGATATCCATTGGGTTGGACTCCCATAGTCGTTCCTAGGTTTAGCTAACCTAGTAAACCCTACTAGATTCGGAACTTGCAATCCCGGGTCTAGTTAGGGATGCGCGCACAGCAAGTACAGTTGCCAGGGCCCATCAGCAGCATGTTTAGTATTTTCACTTACTATATGTATATGGTTTTCAACCTTTCACAAATTAGTTCGTGAATTCAGTACAGTCCTAGCAGTAGCTCAGTTTTTAGTATTAGCTTAGTTCTTCATTGATACCATGTGATTGATATCATGTTCAGCTTTAGATATGCCATGATTGTATGCTTATATGTCATGCCATGTTTAGTTTATTCAGTATATTTAGCATATCCTTTCAAACAGCATGATTTAAAATCATATTTGCATCGTATGCATGTTTTAGTGAGGTAAATGGTTTCTTACTAAGCTTTTTAGCTTACAGATACTATTTTCCTTATACTGCAGATACAGGTAAAAGGAAAGTGGACTAGCAGTGGAAGCTGGAGGTCAATGCAGATCAAGATGTGTGTGGAAGGAACTGGAATAAAGATCCTAGGGATCTAGTTTTATTTTATTATGCATTAGAACGTGTTTAATATGCATTAGTACTTATAGCAAGCGTATCTTATGTTTCTGTTAGTTAGCAAGAGAACAGTTTAAAACCTTGTTAGTTTTGGTTTTTATATGTTTACACGCCATGAATTAGTATTCTATGCCTTAAGCATGTTTAGTATGTTAGTCATTACCTAGTAGAATGTTTCTCTTAGCTTGTATAGTGTTGTGTAGTGACTTTGACACACATCAGTGCTGATATCAGGGGTCTGATACGAAATCAGAAACCCCTGATCGGTCAGCAGACCGATCAGGGAGTCTCTGATCGGTCGGTAGACCGATCAGGGACCTGGGTTCTGCGAACAGAAGCTTCTGTTCGTTCCCTGATCGATCCGTGGAACGATCAGGAGCTGGGTCGCGAAAAATGGCTCACTAATCGGTCAGCAGACCGATTAGTAAGCCACTGATCGGTCTCATTGACCGATCAGGGACCAGCGGGATCGGTCGGCAGACCGATCCAGCAGCGTACAGAATTGCAGTGTAGTTTGTGGATCGGTCGATTGAACGATCCGAAGTTTCCTACCGTGCCAGTATTGGTAGATCGGTCTGTGGATCGATCCGAAGTTCATTATCAGTTGTAAACACCTCCCCTAGCATGTGTACAACTCCTAGGTACACCCAGAACACTAAGTTGAACTTTACAGCGTTTAGTTCAGTAAAATTTTAAATTAGCCAGTTTTCATTCCACATTAATAGTCCAGCACATCATAACTGTAGCGATTGGTCTCGCAGCCTAGTACGTAGGAGGTGGGTCGTTACAATAATATTAAGGAAAAACATGTAGTTCTTCATGCTAAAACTACTACACATAGGATTAAGAAGGTAGATAAAAATTTAGGCAAAAACTCTAAGGATTTTAGTTATAAGCCTAAAAATAAAAATGCTCAATGACACAATGAAAAATCAAAATCTAGAGATTTATGGAAAGAAAATCAAGTCTTGAGGTCAAGACTTGATAAAATGAAAAAGACCCTAAAAATGATGGAAAATATCCTAAAAAGGGCAAAATGAGCATAAACTAGGTCTAGGAAAACAACAAGGGTCATCCAATGGTCATAGGGGTTTGGGATACAAACCTAAAATAAAAAAGGATATAACTTCTTATCATAGGGTTCCATATAGCTATGGAACCAACCCTAGGTCTAGCGGTCAAGTCAAGGATACAAGGGAAGTTATCCCTAGGAGTATCTTTGCAACAAATGTGACTAAGACATCTAAGAAGTCTAAGAAAGTCACTAAGAAGGTCACGAGGGAGGCAATCCCTAGAGTTGACCTAGAAAAAGTGACCAAGCCTTCTAAGAAGCCTAACAAGGTCATTAGGAAGGTATCTAGGGAAGTTATCCCTAGTGAGTACCTAGAGCATCCAAGGAGCACCAATAGGTTTTGGGTTCCTAGGAGCATTTTCTCTACCCCTTAGATGGGTTAGAGAGTGGCAACTCTAATTGAAAGGGTAGTTAACCCAACTTTGATAAAGTTGACACTCGGAGAGCATTTTCAAAGTTATTAGTAACCTTTGAAAATGAAGTGGATTTTTGTTTACTCTTTCGAAGAGTAAAACGTGCCAAAATTTGAGGAATTACGGGTAATTTTAATTGGCACAACAAATTAAGAGTAAAAGAAACGACAAGTTGGGCTTGGGCATTTTCTTAAGAAAATAGGGGCAATTTAGGTTAATTTTAGGTTTAGCTAAGGATTTAAGGACACTTAGATAATCTAGGTACCTTATTTAAGCTAAACTACCATGCTTTGTTTGCCGATCACATGTCATGACATCATTTTTACATTCATGTTTTATTATGAAAAACACAAAAATACCATGTCATGTTATACATACATCATGTAGTTCTAGCGAATTTTCTTTTGAAAATTATTTATTTTGATGTATGTCATAGCTCATCATGCATCACTTTTAATTCCTTGCAATTAAAGACAAATGACATTTATTAACAAGTAACATCCTTGGTGGATGTTCAAAATTCTTAGAATGCCTAGATAGAAATGCATGATCCCTAGTTTAGGGCAAAACCAAACTTTACATCTCACAAAGACTTATAAAGTGACTTGTATGTGTTTTAGTGCACATTAGATACAAGTGCACATTATACGTAAAAATTAAATTTAAAATTTTAAAACTTAACAATCGAAATTAAACTCAACTTAAAATTAAAATTAACATTAGAACTCAAATTAAGAGATTAATTAAAAAAAATAGAAAAAAAGGGCCGAAGATGCCTCCTATACATTCGGAGGCACCCTCAGAAGGGCGGAAAATTTCCCGCCCCAATCGACTGAAGGTGCCTTCAGTCAGTTCTAGGCGCCCTCTATAACCCATAGAAGGCACCTTCCATCAGGCTGAAGGCACCTTCAACCCAACTTTTCACAGTGAACAAAGGTAAGCTCTGTTCACGTTTTCTTCTCGTTCAAGGCGCCTTCCAGCAGCGAATCTCCACCATCTTCTTCCTCTTTTCCTCCCAAACATCAACAATGCCTCTTAGGTACCCGACCTCTAACTAGATCTACATAGTCATTTCCTTATGCCTTTGTTTTTAAATGTCTACTTTAGGAAATGACGTAATGTTATTCCATCACAGCCTAGTTCCAACAGTGCCCCCTCTACAGATGCTAGATTTCCCACTAAGCGATTTAGGCTATATTTTTTACAGTATTCATATATTGCACTTAAATCTAGGTTTTTGAGTAGGTTATTCTTCACCCGATACTATACCCCAATCATAGAGGTTATTGACTATTATCAGTTAGATAGGCTAGTTTATTGTAGTCATTCAGTAAACTTATATTTGTGTGCCCAGTTCTATAACAACCTAGTTAAAATTGACGACCTGACATATTCCACTAGAGTTGGTGGGAAGGACTTTAGCTTCTCCCCCACTCTATTGTATGATAGCTTAGGACTTAAGAGGTCCGTCTATCCATTTTTGTGTTACCCTAGTAGGGATTTGCCATTTGGCAAACTCTACTCCCACATTACATTGGATATTATCTATATGTACTTTTTGGGAGAGGAGAGACTACCAACTGTGACTGACTTTAGGTCGCTCTCTCTTAGGGTTCAGGATTATGTCCTGTATCGAGTCCTGACTACCTATATTTTGCCGATCACATCTCAAGATGTTGCAATGGTGCGACCCTCCCACTCCTTCTTCTTGTATGCACTATGCAGTGTCTAGACTTCGATATTGTATTACACATGTTTCATAATGTCGTTCATGCATCTAGTCTCGTCACTAGGCAACAGGTTATTATGCCCTATTGTTACATTTTGACATACATATTTTTTACCACAGGGGTAGATATGACCCGGGGTACGTCCACTTCCCTTAGCGCATATGACTAGATTGGTCAGCGTCAGTTTGCATTAGTGTATATAGACATCACCGCTTAGGAGAGTCTGGCTTGGAGAGTAAGACCGTAGCCAGACATTCCAGGCGAGGCCGAGGATAATTTTCCACCCATCATTCCAGTAGAGGGGGGAGGAGTTGCCGATATTTACGGTTAAGGAGCTCTTTGGACCTCTTCCGACCAAGCCCTCGACCTCGACCCAGCTCTCGACTTTGCTATCCGTCGAGAACCGACTTGCTCAACTTGAGGAGTCTTCTGCATAGATCCGACAGTCAGTCTTGGACGAATTCAATGCTATTAAGAGAGACATGACCACCGGATTCTCCTCTCTTCGAGAGGAGATGGCCACCAAATTTTAACAGATTCTTCGAGCTTTTCGAGCACCTGAGTAGCCCCCACCTCCACCTACTGATGATGACCAACCCTGATTATT
Source organism: Zingiber officinale (assembly GCF_018446385.1). Classification (NCBI taxonomy): domain Eukaryota; kingdom Viridiplantae; phylum Streptophyta; class Magnoliopsida; order Zingiberales; family Zingiberaceae; genus Zingiber; species Zingiber officinale. Next base: position 109,215,300 of record NC_056001.1, on the reverse strand, counting down.
TTTCGTACATTGTTATTCATTGTATATTTGGTTGACTTGAGATTTATACAATTATCTACTATTTGCCCATTTATTTGGATAATCTAGGAAAATCCATGTTAGACTAGGACTGCTATTTTCAAAATAGTTTTCAAATAATTTGTAAATTCTAGGGATTTTTTATTTTCTAAAAATTCCCATTTTCTTAGTATTTTAAATATGTTTTGTCCTTAGACTAGATCAAATCTATAGAAAATATGTTCTTATATATCTAGATATTGAGCATCTCATAAACACACTTGGTTTACCTTGATTGTGTATTCAAAAATTTAGAATAGCATAAGATGTATAGGTCTATTGCCTAAACTTAAGATACTTATATCAGTGCATCAACATAAGTCTGGGTGAAAATATCAAAATCACAGTGATTAAGTTTAGTGATCCACTTTAATCAAACTCTAAATGGATACATTAACTTAACTTGACCAATCAAATAAACACTGTTATCTTCTTATAGTAAGTTAGTAACTAATAGTTAGACATTTAAGGACGTATTTTTTATATGAATATTTTTAAATATATCAAGTTTAGGGGAAGGAAATTTGAAAATGATTTTCAAAATAGTTTATTTCCTTACCTGTTGCAAATATCACTTTTAAAATTGCTTTCTTTTGCAAAATAATTTCAAAAATACTTTCAAATCCTTTACAAAAATTCTTATTTTTTATACAAGTGTTTTTCCACTTTTGAAAAATTTATCTTTGAAAATACATACAAAACTCTTTACAAATTTTTAAAAGAAACTTTGAACGATTGAAATTTCAAAACGTACTTTTCAAACAAACTATCTTTTTAACAAATCTTCTTGAATCTATTTTTTTTTGTAAAATTTATTTGTACAAAATGTTTTTGTTTTGCAAAGTCAAAATGTTGAAAACTATTTAAATGGATTCTACTACTTTCAAACTAGTTCTACTTAGCAAAATATCTTTCACAACACTTTAACTTATTTTACAATATTTGTGCAACATATTTTAAGTGTTTTAAAAACTATCTGCAAAATGATTTCTAAAACTTCTTTCATATTTTAAGTTTTACAAAAAGGTTTGATTTAGAAACTTTCAACATTTTAAATTAACAACGTTTTAGTTATTTTCAACGTTTTAGAAATTTTCAACATTTTGAAAACTCTTTTGAACCGTTTAAAAATTTCTTTAAAAAATTATATTAACTACTTCCTCCTCTCAAACCTACATATTTGTGTTGGGAATTTTTCCTAAAGTTTTATTACATTCTGCTATGCTTATCTGTATTATTTTTTATGAATGCCAAAGGGGGAGAGTAAGGGTTAGTAAGAAAAAAGAAAAAGAAACTAAAATTTAAATTTAACCCTAAAATGATCATGCCTTTACTATTTCACTCATGCTTATCTTTTCCTAACTCTAATCCAAGTTGTCATTGCATCAAAAATGGAGAGATTGTTGGTGCAATTTGTACTAATGGTCTAACTCAAGTTTTAACGAATGACAAGTGAGTTAAGTTAGGTGTTATTGTGATCTAATATATTTACCGAGTGTGTAGGGTTAACTAACTTGGCAAGAAGTCCAGTTGAGATGTTTGATTCCTGATTAGCAATCGGGATATTTAATTCCTGATTGGAAGGAAGTCCGGTAGGGATGTTCGATTCCTGATTGACGGTTGGGATGTTCTATTCCCGATTAAAAGGAAGTCCAGTTAGGATGTTCGATTCCCTATTGGTTGAAGTCTGAATGTGTGATTCCAGAAGGAAGACTCGGATGTTAGATTAATGATTGGAAATTGGGATGCTCGATTCCTGATTGGATGAAGTTTAGATGTATGATTCTGGAAGGAAGACCGAGATGTTCGATTCCTAAAGTCCGGATGTGTGATTCCATAAGGAAGATCGGGATGTTTGATTCCCGATGGGTTCACTCGACACTAGGTAAGTAAAGGTAAGTCACTGAAGGAGAGTGACTAAGTGAGGATGGATCCCAGTTGAAGGCACAGTAAGCATCAGCCCAATTTAGGTCTATTTCAGAAACCTAGATTGAGACCCTGACTATATCCTGATCTGAAAGACAGGGTCTAAGTCATAAATTAATCATATTAATATTGTACTAACTTTGTTTTACAGGTTAAATATTATCATATTTGACTAATCTAACTTGCATGACAAAAGCAGCAAAAAGGTCTCGGTTGAACAGTACTCAAGGTGCCTTCAAGCATTGGAAGGCGTCTTTACACTGTTGATGAAAGGTACCTTTGGTGCTATGGAAGGCGTCTTCCAATGGAAAAAATTTAGACTTCGTCACAGATAAGGAGCAACAAATTCGGGATCAGATTTTACACTCTGGAGGCACCTTCGAGGCTATGGAAGGCTTCTTCCACACCCTATAAAAGACTGTCTCGACCAAGCATTTAACATCAACTTCTGTACGAGCTCCTAAGCACCCGATTGTCCTTCCGACTGTTCCGGTTTCCTGCTGCTACTCTACTATGCCTGACTGTCGCCGAGAAGCTGTCCAAACATCGAGTTCAAGCTGATTATCCATAAAAGTGTTTGGTAACAAAACTTAATTACTATATCCATTTTCTACAAACGGAAAGTGTAGTATGTTACACTCTTCTGATTCTTGTGTACTCAATCCCCTCTTCTAGCAGTTCTGAAAGAGGTTTTTAATAGATTACCTATCGATAGATCCGCGGGACTTGGATCTTAGAGTAGGAATCACCGAAGGCTCCGAACCAAGTAAAATCTCTTGCATTCATGTTTCTTATTTTGACTTTCTTTTTTTGTTGCACGTACTTTGTTTTCAACTTAGAAAAATAAATTTTCTTTTTGGAAACCACGTGATTTACCCCCCCCCCCCTCCTTCCCTCGGGCGACGTGCATCTCTATCCAATAGAATCGAATCGGATAATATAAAAATATTAATATTTAAGTTTGAGCTCCAAAAAATATATATGATATTCGAAGCTCGATTTGAAGCTTGAAAATATAAATAGTTTTAGCTCGAATTCGATTTGAAATAAAATTCGAGCTCATATTCGAACCTTGATTTGACCATATTTGAATTATAATTCGAATTCAGTTCGAATTATTCAAATCTTAATTTGCATATATTTAAGTTAAAATTGTGTAAAAATAATTAAAATTCGATTCGAGTTCAGCTCATGAGCGGCTCATGAACAATCGACCAAAATAGTATAAGTTTAAATTTAGCTCGAAAAAATATTCGAACATGTTCGAATTCGACTCGAATTTGATAATTTCGAATACGAATCGAATATTTTTCAGATCGACTCGAAAAGCTCACAAACTAGCTTGATTCATGTGCACCCCTAGTCCTCACCAACAACACTCTAGACGAGTGCTAATCAATCCATAAACCTTGGGAGGTTAATTAAATGGATTATTGAACTGAGTGAATATGATATTTAATACCAACCCTGAATAGTCATCAAAGCTTAAGGCTTGACAAATTTCTTGAGTGAAACTCAAGGCCAACAATCAAAAGAAACATGGAAGATTTTTATTGATGGATATCTACCGACAAGGCAGCAATGTCTGGATCCTGTTAATCTCTCCTCGAGAGCATACGCTCCAGCTTTCCGCGATATTCGCAATGTTTCTAGGATTCCGGCAGCCAGCGCGGTGGCGGTGGCTTCTTCGTCTAGCACGGTTGTTGGCGCCAGAAGCCACGAAAGCGGTGGGCAACGTGCGGGAGCAGGATCGCTCCCTCCCCATCGCTAACATCATTCAGATCATGAAGTCCCTGCCAATGCCAAGGTCCCCCCTCCTCCAGACATTCCATCGACCAGTTTGCTTGCTTGCTCTTCTTCCGCATCTGCCACGGATACAGACGCCATCGTGCACCACATCCTCTCTAGTCTGAGCAACGCTCGCGACGTCGCCGCCTGCGCCTGCGTCGTCTCACACTGCTGGAACGAGGTCGTGCCCTACATCCCCTCCCTCTATTTCCCCGCAACTCCTTGGACGATGCTTCTTATCTTTTCAACCCGTCGCTGCTCCCCTCTCATTGGCTTCGGTTCGATTGACGCAAAGCGACTCTTGTTGTAGCTCTAGCCATGGCTGCCCAATTCCAAACCCTTCTCCTGTCTTCCTCCTCTTCTCGCCCTTTCCACGCTGCCCTCCTAGCCCATCCCCTCGGTCTCTCCCTTTCGACCTCAGCGCTCGCCCCATGGGCAATCGCTACTACAGATCAGAGAACCCTGCATCAGGTGCGCACTAGTGTTGTGCTTCATATTCATCATCCTTATCTTCAGCATGCTATACACCATCTAATATTTGTCGTTTGGTTGGGATAAAGCAAATTTCAAGGAAACTGTATCTTAAGAGTAATCATTTTTTATCTGAATTATTTAGTGCCTGGTACACAAGCATAAACCAATCTATCCGAGTAGATTGGGCAATTGCTATGACAACTAGCTTCGCTCTTTTGATTGTTGTGGAGTGATTTAATTAAGCCTACATTATTCTTCATAAATTCTCCACTCTTTTCCATTCTTTGAATGTTTACTGTTTTAATAAATGATTGGCCTACGGTAGATCACTTGATTTTTGATAGACATATCTCCACGCTCTCTGCCTGCTCTTCTCTTTTTCTTCCCTGTTTAGCCGACCAAAGCTCTTTATGGTGTTCAGTAATTGTTTGTTTTTAACTTTCTATTCATCCACTGCCACCATGGGAATCTTAGTAGACTATGATCTAAGTGATGTTTGGGTCTTATATACAGTTATTTACAAGAAGATAATATTTTGGGGGGAAAAAATATGTCCACAACATCCAGATGCATATGAGATCTAAGAAATTGCAACTTTGTGGAAAACTAGAGACATTTTGAGATGTTTTATGGAATGCCACTGTTGTTGCCACATGCAGAAATTTGCCTTTGCTGGAAGCATCTAGGATGCATTAGCTCCAGGAACACTGCAGCTTGGTTAAAGCCTAGTAGACACTGGTGATTTAATTCAAAAATATCGCATATTTCATATACCAGGCTTGGATAAAAATTTCCCCGCTTATGGAATCTAATGTTCACTTCTACTTAGTAATCACAAATTTGAAATCTAGAGAAATCTTGTATTTTCCTCATAGATCAGAAAATACCCCCATGATCCTTTATGTAACAGGTGCAATGAGAAAACTGAAGGAGCTTATGCTCAAAGGTGATAATCACATCTGTGCAGATTGTAGTGCTTCAGATCCAAAGTGGTCGTAAGTACTTGCATCCTGCCGTGAAATGAATAAGAATATGGGAATAATTTGGAACATTTGAAACTGAAATTTACATTGAGGTGTAATGACCTTTTGCCGTAGTTAATTGATAGGAAGTTGCCCTCTTTTAAGGAAGCTTTTCATTTCACAATTTTCTTTATATTCCAAGCTAGTACAACATTACTGACTTGGCAAAGTGTTAATTTATGAGACTGATTAGATAGTAAATGAGTTCAACAAGCAGGCCGGTACTGATGTCTTAAATTCTAACCTGAATTCGTCATTGCAATTTGTAGGTAAACGAATATTGGTGTTTTTATATGCTTAAAGTGTAGTGATGTTCACAGGCCTCTTGGTACAGATGTATCAAAGGTACTATTTGAGATTCCAATATGTTACATATGGATATTTAATTCATTGCCTTTACACTTGACATTCCATTGTAAGTTGACATCAGCATTAACATTGAATCAATAACCTTTTTTAATGGCAAAACATTTCATGCATCAACTCTATGAAATTTCTCCCCCTAGCCTTTTTCAATTTTTCTCGTGCAAGTAATTGGCTTGATAGAAGGGGAGCCTTAGCTCAACGGTAAAGTTGTTATTTTGTGATCTAAAGATCATGAGTTCGAATCTTGAAAACAAGCTCTTGCAAAAAAGCAGGATAAAACTGCTTACAATAGATCCTTCCCGGGGACCCCACATGACAGGAGCTTCGTGCACCGAGTTGTTTTTTTTTTGTTTAAGTAATTGGCTTGATAATAAGATCCCTACTAGCATAGCCTTTTGAATGCCATTTGTGTCATTTATTTGTTCTATTTCTATGTACATGGCATTCAACTTTAGATGGTGTATATTGGTTCCTAGGGTGGAACCAATTGCTTATCCTGCTAAAGAGACTATTGCTTTTGCGAAATTTCAATTGGATAGATTGGGATATTTTGTGTTAAAATACTGTGTCGCTTCTAATTTCACTTGCTTTTTCACCTCTTGAACTGTTGAAATTTAGGTGCTGCCTTTGACATTAGAAGAATGGACTGAAAGCGACATTGATTCCATGATTGAAGTGGGCGGCAATTCATATGCCAACTCAATATATGAGGCTTTTCTTCCTAAAGGGCATCGAAAACCTAAACCAGATTCAAGTAATGAGGAACGAAGCAAATTTATTTGATAATTATTTCAGTGTTTCTCTTGAAATTGGTTACTAAAGATCAAACTCTTTGTTTCTTTGTAGGTCCAAGTATGAGTTGTAAGATTTCCTAAAACCAAGTTTGGGTATATCCTTCAAAACATATGAATTCAAGGGATTTAGATCACAAGCATCGACCCTGTAGTTCAAAGAAGACAAACATTCAAAGAAGTAAATAAAGTGAATTCGTCTACTCCTATATGGTTGTCCAAGGGTCGTGTACACTATGATATACATTCTTAGGTTGTATTTAGATATTTGTAGATATATTTTTGAATGAAGTTGGTCAGACATGTCTAGTTTGAACTTGTGGATTTTATTTGTTGATTTCAACACTTTATTTGAGTCAGTTGGATTTCATTTTTAATTTTGTAGATATTTTATGGTATATTTGTTCAATTGGGTGAAGTTAATTTTTTTTTCTTTACTATTTTATAAAATTAGGTAGAAGTAAAAGAAAATATTTATTGCACCAAAATATAAAAATTATGAAGTCGTATAAATAATTTATTTCGTCAATATATGCTCAATTATTGTGGTACTTTTACCCAACCAATGAAGTAGCAGATCTTTTTTACTTCAAAATTGATCCAATTTTGAATCGATTAGGGATTGGATAAAGATTTTGGTATTTTTATGGTGAAATAATAATTGACCCTTTTATTTTATGTTCTTATATTTCAATAATTATCTATCCATTATTTCACTGAATATGTGAAGTCTATCAACCAAATTCATATAGTGTATCTCTACCCTCGATTCCTCAATTAAATTTCCCGCATTCACTCCTCAATCAAATTTTTTTGTCTTTAACTTAGCAAATGGAGCTTGTCATTGCACCCCCGAGAAGTTGATTACATCTCCATCCAAGATTACAAGAAAAAAGCAGGGAAACACAACTTGGGATTCAAAAAGTGTCATTGCATTTTTTTTTTAAAAGGTTGGTTACATTAGTTTCGGGGTGCAAGACAAAGATATCAAAGGAAGCAGAACTACTCTAGGTCGGTCAAGTCTAGGGATGTAAACGAGCCGAATCGAGTCGAACAGTATTAAGCTCGAGCTTGTCTCATTTAAGTTATATTCGGGCTCGAGCTCGAATCGAGCTTTTGTCACAAGGCTCGAGCTCGGCTCGTTTTAGAATTATCAAGCTCGCGAACAGTTCGAGCTCGGCTCGTTATTAGCTCGATTATCAAAGTTAACGAGCCTAACTCGTTAAGCGAGCTTGGACTCATTTTCGGGCTCGTTTAGAACACGTTTTAGAGTTTATTTTTTGGCTCATTTTAAAGCTCATTTTAAGACTCATTTTAGAGCTCATTTTTTTTGGCTCGTTTAGAGCTCGTTTTTTGGCGCGTTTTAAGGCTTATTTTTTTGGCTCTCTAGCCTATAAACGAACATGTTCGCGAACTCACGAGCCGAATATCCTTAAGCTCGAGCTCAGCTTAATAAAACTGTCGAGCTCGAAATCGAGCTCGACTCGATAAGATAAACGAACGAACTCGAACGAGCTTTTTACCGAATCGAGCTCTGAATAACTCGCGAACCGTTTGGTTCATTTACATCCCTAGCCAAGTCAGTCTTGAGGGCATCCTAAAGAATCTTCTTCATGCTGATAATGGGAGGAGGTTGTTAGTGTGTGCACTTATGTGTCAAGACACTCCTTATGTATTTTGTGGCTAATTATTTAATAAAGGCAAGAATTTATCATTAATTATTTATTTTTCTGTACGTATATGATTAATGATAAAGTCTCATAGATTAATGAGTATATTAATATGAAAATAATCCTTGATCGGATAGATATTTAAAGGGGACATGGATATCTAGATCAACGCTGAGTATGACTAGGTCGAGATAGACCAAGGGATGGATATCCAAGTTATACTTGGGGGTGCCTTGAGTTTAGAGGTATACTGGACACGACCCGCTCAAGAGGAAATCACATATTAAGCATCATTGGTTATTCCTCTTATGAACGAGCACTACAAGAAAAAAGCTAAACAACAACGCTTTTTTGGCGTTGTCGTATGTACTTAAAAAGTGATGTTGTAGATGGTGTTGTAGAAAGTCATATCAAAGACAACGCTTTAAAAGCGTTGTGGTTGGTCACAAAGACAACGCTTTTTAAGCGTTGTCTTTTCGTTCTTAAAAAGCGTTGTTATAGATGCTGTTGTAAAAATGCACATATCAAAGACAACACTTTAAAAGCGTTGTGGTTGGTCACAAAGACAACGCTTTTTAAGCGTTGTCTATTCGTTCTTAAAAAGCGTTGTTAAAGATGCTGTTGTAAAAATGCACATATCAAAGACAACGCTTTAAAAGCGTTGTGGTTGGTCTCAAAGACATTGTTTTTTAAGCGTTGTCTTTTATTACTTAAAAACGTTGTCTTTTTAAATTTATAAAAAATAGTGTTTTTCTTAATTAAATAGCAAAATTATAAAAATACTCAAAATTTACATATAATTGAATATCCACAACCACAATCATTTTTATAATAAGACTATTTAACAAATAAATAAAACTTTATATTATACAAACAAAATGTATACATATTGATCCACAAATTAAATTTGTATCATATGAGTTATCCTTAACTTCATGACAATAATTTTTCAAACACACAAGTTTTACAAAACCTCATCATTGACTAACTTGTTGTTGGTGTCCATCGCATGGAATTGCTTCTTTAAGTCCAACAATCTCTTCTTCGAAAGGCTTTCAGCTATCACTCTTAGAGCCATCTTCTTCAACTTGTCATCAGCACACCTGGGTTGTAGGCAATCAAGAAATTTTGTATGAAAACTTTCATACATGTAAATCTCGTACTAAATAATATGTCAATGTTATATATACATGTAATTCATACCGTAAGTGTGTTTATATCGTAACTGACAAGTTTTCTTTAGGGCCAACTTCTACTCAAGCTCTTTAAACACTGCATCAAAATAAAAAAATTGGCATTAGTTCTGTGCTAAATGAAAATCATATTTAGAGGAAAAAGCGGGAGTGTTGTAGATGGATATATTAACCAAGCATATTAATGTTTGACCTGTCTTTACAAGTTCTAAGCATATATATTAACCAAGCATATAACCTAAGAGGAATAAGTTACAAAATGCTACTTGATGTTTGACCTGTCTTTATTGGATTTTGCGGCCCCGGTCTTCTTGTAGCCAGGCACAATGTAATACTTGATGTTGACTCTACCTTTGCAGTTGTTTCGGCTTGAGGAGTGGCAAAGAATGGTGGAGTAGAGGATGGATTTTAGGTATTCATCCGTGCCATCGAGGAAATGACTTATTCCTCTTAGGTTGCCACAGGAACAGGATCTTCCACATCGAAGAAAAATATTACCCCATTTCCTTTTGCATCAGCATCACCTGCTGAACTGAGAAGAGCTAAGACGGCGAATTGAGATTCATCATGGGAACAGCTTACGGCTGTAAAAAAATGGGAACCATCAACAAGACAAAAGATTACAATCTTCTAACTACTCAAAGAGAAAATAGTATAAAGTTAAAGAAATATAAAAAATTCTATAAATATTTCACAAAATGTGAGCTTTGTTTGTAATCATACACCATTCGCAAAGCCACGGTAAGTTTATACTGGTCCAACAATGGACTGGTTCTTGCTGCCTATTTTGGACATTTGCAATTTATTAATATTAGTGCATGTATGCTAGAGACACTTGCAAAATAGAAGCTTTAGGACTCAAGATTGTTGTTGTATAGAACTGTTGACATGAACATCTAAAGTGCCAAAAATGGACTGGTTCTTTTTATTTCATTTTAATTTTCTGGTTCTTTTAGTCTTGGATTTATACTACGATCATTTAAGAGCCAAAAAATGCACACCTTCTGTAACAATCCCGTGAGACCAGTACAATGCCAAATTTGAAGTACTCCAAACTGAAAGTTGTGGCTTTAAACCGTGTGTATAGGACACCAGATATTCTGATTCCCCAACAAATGAAGGCTTTGTAATTGGCTGTACAAGAAAAAGGAAAAAAAAACAGATGTAAGGACATTCACTGCTATTTCGATTTGCCAGATAACAATATAGGCAAAATGATGATTACCGAAAGTGTATCTCCAATCATAGCCACAAGAATATTGGAATCTGGATCCCATAATGTAATTATAGTCTCAGCTGCAATAGCAAGGACTGATCCATCGGCAGAAAAAGCAGCAGCTGTTAATGATTTTCCCCTGTCATCAATTCAAAGAAATTAATTTCATGGGAGTTCCACTGTGCAACAACACTATATGATGGGAAAAGAAATATATGCAAGCAAATAATTTCAAAAAATAGTTTAAAGATTTCACCAATAATTCAATTAAAAAACAAGGCATCCTTTAAATTAAGAAACAGTATCTTTTTTTCATAATTAATGTATATACAAAATTGCAAGTTCCATACGCCCAATCAACTGGTTCAGCTCTGAGTAGCATCAAATACAAGTATTACTTTAAATATCTCTGCTTGATTTGAAAGCTGTCTGCTTCCACAAATTATTTCAATTTCATTCGATACAAATAATTTTTTATGTTAAAATAAATCATAAAAACTAAAAGGCATCAAATGAGCAATGATATTAATATAATAAAGGAAAAAACATTTCATTGGCAGCAAAATTTAATACTTGTATGAACCAACAGATTGGCATCTCCAACCAGTTCTCTGGATTGATTCATTATTTCTGTCGGCATGAGAACCATGAACCCAAACCTGAAAAATAGATTACTCATTTAATCATTATATACAATGGGGCAACAGAAAGAAAAGAGCCTAATAGACACTACCTTAAAATCACCACCATAAGATGATGTGACAGCCATGTTGTGTCCAGGGCGAAATGCAAGAGATGAAACTTGAGCATCACTACATCAGAAAGTAAAGAAAATATAAAAAGGTGGTTTATTTTATCTGTTAGAGTGGAAGGTGTAAAGGGTTAAAGAAGTGCAAAGAAAACATTAGTCAAGTAGTGAAAATCTTATAATTTGTCCTGGAGCTCCGAAGGATAAGATTCATGTAACTGATTCCAAACAGTTGGGACAAACATGGGATGGTAGTAATGATAACGGCAGCAGTAACAAAGAACCAAGAATTATTAAGCAGCAGAGAACAACTTGGCAACCAATCACTCAAAGAAGAGCTAAGCCAGCCCACAACCATATGGATCACTCAAGGATAAGCAACGTCAGCCCATAACCATATAGACCAGAAATGAAGTTTCAATATAAAATTGATCAACATTTAACTAATTCAAGATTGTCAACTTGAAGAATTTCTCTAAAATGAGTAATGGTAACAATCAAACTTATCACTCTTTTCCAACAATCAAAAGGTTCAATATGCTGGAATAAGATATGATCTGATCATTCAAGGATGCTTTTCATATTGCAAAAGAAATGCGTGAATGTGCGGATATAATAACCAAATCATAAGCACCAAAACTATATAGAAATTAAAAACCAATGAAACTTCTGTTACATAAAACTAAAGTATCTAGAAAATTGAAAAGGAAATATGTTTGTCTCACTGATATGAAAGACCACATTGGTGTGCCAAATTAAATACTTCTCCAATTGACATCATAGAAAATTAAAAGATTGATGGTCCCTATTCGCAAAGTTATGAAAGATTTATAGAATAAATAAACAAAAAAATAAAGAACAATAGATGAAGCTCTGTTTGTAGTCTTCTTACCTGTGAGGCTCATATATGACAGTGGATAATAAGTACTCTGCCACTAGGGAACCACGAGTCCAGTATTTTAGACAAACCAAACCCCCTAATTTTTCTTCAGGAATTGTCACATCAATGGTAGCCATTAAGGAGCCATCAAGAGAAATGGCTACAAGAGCCACATATAGCTGCAACCATTGAAGTACAAGTACATCCACGAAGAGTTAGCCAAAAATTCAAAGATCTAATTCATCATCTACAAGAATTATGATAGCTATCTATGTTGTAATGCAAAAGTAATTACATGCTTAAAACAAATTATGACAGCAACCAAGCAGATTTTAAGATTAACTCTCTCAAAATGCATCCCCAAGACATTATTTAAATAGGTGCAAATTTGTGATCTCGCTCTATTGAAACACAAACTACACACCAATCCTAGCATGGTAGTTTAGCATGAATCTCAGAAATTATTGAGCTTTAAACTAAATTAAATCTCTATCTTGTCCCAGACAATCCATGACTGATTACTCCAGCAATAGAAACATGTAATTGAATACCCCACAACTGCCACAAAGAGAGCCTGTGGGAGTTATGACACGTGCATTTCCAGTTTCCAGCAAATAGGAACCAATTGTGGTACTTTCTAGCTTATATCCCTGCCTTCTATGTGGCTGGCTAATCAGAATCAAAATGGATATTTTTGTACCCCATAACTGAGTTGTATCAAATATACTTGTTTCTAGTTAATGGAACCCAACAGTAACAGTGATATTTACAGAGCTAATTCCTGGAAGCAATAATGTCTTAGCAAAAAATGACCCAAAGAATCCATAAAAATGCAACTCCAATCAAGCTGTTTACAGAAATTTGGCAGTTGGTACAAATAATGCATTCTTTCCAAATGTCAAACTACAAATTAGAATTGCTTCTAAACTAACAGCCTACTAATGCATGGACGATTGACTCAAAGAGCTACGGATACAACAGAACAAAAGTTAAGGTAATAGTCATAACAGATACAGCACCGCAAATATATCTTGATTAGTTAATGGCGTACCATAACGTCATCTGCAGGCTGAAAATTTCTTTGCACACTTGGACCTAAGCAATAAAATAAATATCATGAGAACTTGCTTTTTCTTAAAAGGAAAAAAGAGATGTCAAGCTCTAGATGATAATATCAGAATGCAAAAATAGAGCCATCACCTCTGAAACCTCATGGTTGTCAAACAAGCTATAGAATTGTACACAATAATCTTCAGTGGAAACAGCAACTAATCCAGTTGTCTGCTCAAATGCAACTTGTGTGCAGGATCCTTCATGTTTGAGAGGAAACGAAAAAGGAGGCTGAAGATATACTAGAATATATCAACATACGAAAGTTTATCCAGGAAAGGTTTTCAGTAAAACTAAGCCAACAAAGCATTGATGTCTAAACCATATGGTATGACAAACCTTGATTCCCGATATGGATTTTGAGATATCCATTGTAGGCATTTTTAGCAGATGAATGTGATTATCTGAACAAGATACCTGGAAAAAAATATGAATTAACATTGGCTTCCAAATTTCAATTAAATCAAAACATCAAAAGCAGTACAAAGCAATAAAAAGTAGTGTGACAAGTAGAACTATAGAGGTTTATCAATTCTGTATAGGATCATCAGTTGCCAATAATATGCAAAATGCCTGTAGATTTACTAAACAGGACCTCCTTATTAAACATATAATAAAAAATGGAAAAAAACCTCATTTTCAATGAAAAAAATAATGTAATGATATATAAGAAGTCTCCTTAGTTAAGTTGGACATCCTCTTTTGAGTAGGACTTCCTCTTTGATTCCCACGTGATTGAGAACCAGGAATCCTAATTAAAGTGTTTTGGTATTTTAGTCAGATTGAGCCTCACTTTGACTTCAACAACTCTAAATATATAGTGCCTAGCACAAACTTCATCAGATTATGTACTCATCTATGCAAACCATATTTTTAATCAGTCTTCATCAGATTATGTACTCATCGATCCGTGCCATCGAGGAATGACTAAATCATGAGAAAATACAATCAGGGGAGGGGGAAAATTGATGCAGTATGAATCCGGCAAAATGGCTAGTTCGGAAAATAATCAAACATAAACAAAATCTTATTCTAGAGGGATGGAAGAAATTTTACCTTTCTTTCTTCCGTTCCTCCTACTCTCGAATCTGCTCTGCGAGGAAGGAACTAAGATCGAAGGGTTCAGAGGAGTTGAGGAGCCGTGAGAAGATTAGGAAGGGTAAGCTGACTTTGATTTTTTTTTTTTTTTTTTTTTTTGAGCAGACGACATTTCAAGAAATAATAATAGCATCGAATGCACATTTCATCTCATCCATGTGCCATAACACCACAGGAAGAAGCCAGAAACTGCACTCGTTTATATAATTAGACCACATGTAACACACTGCCATAAGATCATTAAGTAGGATTTTTTAACATGCTTATACAAACTTCAAACTGTTCATTTGGCATGGAAACAGCTGCTGACTCTGATTCTATTCTTCTTTTTTATCAGATTGTGTAGCAGAATTTTTATGAGGTTCCACAAGAGACTCTGTACCTGCATTTAAACCATCAACATTTTTTGAAGCAGGCTTGTATGGACAAGCAGCTGGCACCCTTGCAGGCTTTCTGTATTCCCAGCCGAAAAGCCTGTAGATCTTACCGACGATGAGATCGAAGAGCAGAGGCAAGGCGTTAACGACGGGGATCAAGAACAAAGGCAACAGGCACGCAATACAGACCATCCTGGCGATTGTTCCGCTCGGCGTCTACACTCCGCTGGATCTGCGTCGAGGGCTCGAGAGATTTGAGAAAGGATAAGCTGACTTTGATTGAGGAGATGGGGAAATGCGAGATTAGGGATCTCGACTTGGAGGAGTTGGGCCGGCGTGAGGAGTTTTGCGTGAGGAGTTTGGGTCAAGATTAGGGTTCAGAGGAGATCACGCGGCAAGGAGAGGAGAAGGCGCTCGTGGAGAGGAGTGGAGAGGAGAAGGCACTCGTGGAGAGGAGAAGGAGAGGAGAAGGCACTCGTGGAGAGGAGTGGAGAGGAGAACTCGTGGAGAGGAGTGGTGAGGAGAAGGCGCGCGCGCGTTGAGGGTTTAGAGTTTAGCAAAGCGAGGGCTGCGAATTTATTTTAAGTGAGTTTAGGGGAAACATACACAACACTTTAAAAAACGTTTTTTAAAAAAATGTTGTCTTTGACCATAAACAACAACACTAAAGACAACACTTCATTAAAAATCGTTGTCTTTAGTAAAAAGTAAATACCATAGACAACGCTTTTCACTAAAAGCGTTGTAAAACAAAGAACGACAACGTTTTTATTAAAAAGCGTTGTCTATTGGGTGTTGTTGAATGCAAAAATTCTTGTAGTGGAGTGTAACCGATCTTTTGACTTGAGACCTTCATTTATTCTATGCATGGAGTTATGTGCTTTGACGTCGTTAAAAGTAGTCTTTAATCGATTGTGATTAATACGACAGTTGGGTGTATGGAAAAATGTAGAGAGAATAGTGTTGAGTCAATAAAGAATTCATCGCTCTCTTGGATTAGGAGTTAACATCCTGGCCACTTGATAGAGATATTAGTGACTCGAAATCTATGGTCATGGGAGGAATGATTTATCATTCAAGAGGAGTCTATTATATCTTGGAAATCAAGTAAAATAATTAATTTGGTAATGATGCATAATGTATCGAATTAATTGGGATGTAGGCTTAGATGAAGAGATTGAATTACACAGTAATCGGTTCATGGTGATTTACAGTTTATGACTGATATTAATTTTATCGCGTTACGTGGCTAAAAACTGTTGCTAGATGGTTACCTTAGTCTGTGTATGGATTTACACTACATTCGTGTATAAAACTTAGAAGGTTGCACGCATAGCACATAGACATGAACAATGGTATCGGAAGCTAGTTGAGATCAAGATCAAATATGGATTTATTTGATACAAAGAAGAGAGAATTCAAATACTCATAATCATGATGATTAATGAAGAATTCGAAGAGTCATCATAATGATAATTAATGGAGAAGTTGAAGAGTCATCATAATGAAGCTCATAAATAAAGAATTTATGGAGAATATAACTCTTCATCTTCCTAATTAACGAAGATTATAAATGATGAATTTATTGAGAACTTAACTTTTCGTATTCCTTGGAGGCTATAAGTAGCCATCCTCGGAAAGATTCGATAGTATAATTTGTTCTCTCCATTTCTCCCTCATCAACTTCTTCTTCGTTTTCTTCCACCAGAAGAGATCGATTGCACTTCCAAGTCTTTGTCGATCCAAGATGCTAGCACCTAATGGATCTTGTCAAGTTCGTGATCTAGTACGCGTGGATACCACTAGAGGAGTTACACGTGGGCTATTATATGTCGAGTGATATCATTCAAACTTATCAAGGACTTGATGTATGTTTTTATGTTATTATGTGCAAAACTATATGTACCATGAAAAGATCCATGATTCATTATATCAGCTGCGCTCCGAACCCAACAGAGGTGGGTCGGCAGGTAGACTACTCCCAGCCTCTTGTAATTGATTAAGAGCCTTGTCTGCCCTAGGTTGGAGCATCTTCATAACGCGACCGCTGAGTAGATTGTAAAATTCTTGGAAGGGCAAGAATTCCTTTCTCTTGGTTGTCCAATGCTCCACTTCCTTGGCCAGATATGCTTGGTGTGAGGCGTTACTGAAGACGAAGGGTTCCCCTTCGTTACTCCTTTTGCTGCAAACGCTAAGGAGACGAAGCGGCGTCCTTTCCCCTTAGTATTCCTCAGACTTCCTATAAAAGCAGCGTCCAATCGCATATCCAAAGAAGGAGAGAGCAATGGGTGCGAACAATTGGTGTTGCAAAGGTGATCGGAGAGCGTAGCCATGAGGTAATCGTGTGTGAGCAAAGGAGAACATCCAACGGCTGGGATTTGGCTCATGAACCTTGAAGTACTTTTCGGTTGCTCCGTGATCGTTCTTCCTACAACGACAACCTCTTCGTCGACCGGCGGCGTCTTCAGCTGCGATATCTTCGGGAGATCACTGTGAGTGATTTTGTTTTGCTTCGCTTTAGTTTTCATGCTCTCAAATTACCAACAATGGTATCAGAGCACGAAATCATGGTTTTGAAAGCATGAAAATCGGCGTGAGAATAGCTCGCTGTTTTTTTCTGTCGCGAAGAAGATGAACAGTGCGCGTTTTTTTTTTGTTTTAATCGATTGTTCAATCTATTCAAATATTTGAATCGATTGAATAAGGAATTCAATTGATGGCACAGTGCCTCACTTATGTGTTGAATCGATTCATGAATCGATTAGAAAAAAAAGGGGATGAACAATGCTCATTTGACAAAGTACAGTAAAGAATTTAAAAAAAAAACGTGTATAAAAACTAAAGAGTGCATGGATGTTTTTTTTCTTTGCTTCTTCACGATCATGCACACTAATTAATATTTAATTAAATATTTATTTACTAATTAATAATACATACATATATGTATTTAGTTAATTAAAATAAATAAATATTAATTAATTTATGATTCAATTTACTAAAAATGGAACCCTACCAACTTGTCCTATCAAACTCAGGTCTGGTTTAAATTATTAGTTGATTTAAGCAGACCAGTTTAATTCAATAATACCTGAAGCTGGTTCAAATTATTTGTTGGTTTAACCGTTCGGTTTATTACTGAATTAATTGGGGTAAGTTTGATTACAGAAGTTGGGCTGATCAAATATGACCAGATTAGTTATGTTGTGTCAAATTTGATCATAAAGATTAGATTTGTTTTAATGGGTCAGACTTAATCCAATGAGCAATTAGACGAATCAAACGAACCTGAGTTTGATCAATAAGTCTGAGATTGACTCAAATGGGCTTAAATGATAACAGAACATAGATCCAATTAGATTAGTTCTAATGAGGACATTAAACTAAGTTTAGCATCTGGACTCCTGATTGACCAGTCTAATGGGTCAGTCGACTTAAACTCCTGAAAATCAAGAAGATTTGTTTTTCTTGATTTATAATGATGGTATGCCTGTGTAAATTGAATTAAACTGATTTTGTACTGGTTAGTCGGTTTTGTACTGACTTATTTAAATTCAATTTTTCAGATGACACGGACGATTACCACATTGATTTGTCACGAAGTGCGGCGAAACCAGCTCCGAGAGGAGATTCAGGAGATAGAGTATAAGTCTGCTTATGGAGTCGATGGACATGTTAGACAGCTGGATAGACTATTTTGGAAACTTGAGCAAGAAGAGTTTCTAGTCCTGGGCAGTTATAGGATCTGGACATTGATGCATTCATTGCTAGAGTATCCCAGGATAATAGCAGACTATGTATGGGGGTGTCATGAAGGGCGCGTCACATATTCAGTACTGTGTGAGGAACTACTTCACCATATGGGTGAAGAAATGCCTGAAGAGTCTGAAGAGGACCAGGAGATGCTCGAGGAAGATCTAGAAATGGATTTGATGGAGAATCCTAAAACTGCCCCATCTGAGATTATCCCAAATGAGTCCAAGTTAATAGGGATAGCGTTGGCTGCTATATTAGTGTTTATCCTAGTGGGAGTAGTGCTAGCTTATCTAGTTTATTAGTGTTATGTTTATTGTCATTATGTACAAACAGTGTAAGCTCATCTAGTTTTTGAGTCATGTAATAATTTCTGTTGTTCTGTACGAACAGAATTATATAATGAAAAGTTATGTTATATGTTAACAAACTTGGAAATGATTAGTTCATTTCATGATATGATTTGTTCATATATCCATATGATTAGTTCATATGAAAAATGATTAGTTCATTTTAATAATGATTCATTCATTAGATGGGATGTGTGTAATATGATTGATTAGTGTTGATTAGATTAGAACATACAAATGATGAGTGGAAAGAATGTTATCACTTGATTTTGTAAACTAACTCTAATTTACACTGAGTCAATAAATAATTACACATATATGAATTACACTGAAATAATACATAATTTATTTATTTATGTAGATCATGGCAACTAAAAACATCATAGCTGAACTCAATAAGGGTGAAAAATTATATGGGGATAACTATAAAATCTGACACCTCAAGATACAATACGTTTTGAGGAACAAGAAGTTCTAGAGGCTATAAATCAAATCATAGAAGAACCAGCTGATGGTTCTACAGCACAACACGGCACAAACGTGACCTTGATGCCTATAAGGCATGGAAAAGGAAAGACTCCATTGCTAAGGGTATATTGATTAGTTCAATGGTGGATGACCTGGTATTTGAATATGAGCCATTACCATCGGCTCATGCTGTCTGGGTAGCCCTTAGAGAGAAGTACAGTGGAGTCAGTCTGAGTAAGCTCCATCAGCTAACTATTAAGTTTGATAGCTGTAAAAAGCGCTCGAATGTTACCATGGCCCAACATCTCAGGGAGATGGGCAACATGAAACGAGAGCTTAAGACTGCTGGTTATGCGTTGACCGATGAACAACAGGTTCAGGCATTCATTCGTTCCCTTCTTGATTCTTGGGAAATGATGAAACTGAATCTGACCCATAGTGAGAGTATCAAGACTTTCACTGATGTCTCACGCCATGTGGAACTTGAGGCGGAGAGGGTTGAATTCGCAAGGATTTCTGGTTAAGCTTTTGTAGCTGAAGGTTCTGGTTCCAAGAATAAGAACAAATGGTTCAGGAAAGGAAAGGGAAAAGGAAAGGAGGCTAATATTGTTGCTGCGAAAAACCAAATCAAGAAGATAGAAAAGAAAAATGGACAAAAACCTAGGAGCAAGTTGACCTGCTTCAACTATGGCAAGAAGGGCCATTTTGCTCGGGAGTGTGCTGAGCCTAAAAAGATAGATCCATTTTCATCTTCTTTCCATGAGCAATATGTTGCAAGTACAGTGTTGTTAGCTGATTTGTATCCTTTGTGGATTGTAGATTCAGGAGCAACGAACCACGTAGCTCGTGATCAAGCAACATATGTGGAGTACCGTCGGGTACCAGCTGGCAACAAATGGATATATGTAGGAAATAATGCAAGAATTGAAGTCAAAGGAATTGGCACTTGCAAGCTCAACTTACGTGGTGGAGGCACCTTGTTTCTACATGATGTCCTGTACGCTCCTGAGATTCGACGGAATCTGGTTTCCGTTATTTGTCTTCTTGATTTAGGTTACAATATAAATTTTTATAGCCATTGTGTGGAACTTCGAATTAACTCTGTGTTAATTGGGTATGGTTATGTAACAAATGGTTTTATGGTTCTTGATGTAGAACCAAATAATAATTATGGTTATTTTTCAAACATTGCTCTTACTAGTAATGCTGATGTTAATGATGAAATTTTGCATGCTAGATTGGGGCATATAGGACAAGAACGAATGAATAGATTAGCTAAGGAGGGCCTATTAGGCACTCATGCTAAGATTAACTTGTCTATATGTGAGCATTGTCTTGCGGGAAAGACGACTAGAAAATCATTTGGTAAGGCTATTAGGACTGAATCGCCATTGCAATTAATTCATCCGGATATTTGTGGTCCAATGAATATGAAGGCTAGAAATGGGAGTTCTTATTTCATTATACTTATCGATGACTTCACACGTTTTGGTCATGTGTATTTGATTTCTCACAAATCTGAAGTATTGGATTGCTTTATTCGTTACTTGAACGAAGTTGAGAATCCATTGGAACGTAAGGTTAAAACCTTGCGTACTGACCGTGGAGGAGAATATTTGTCTGATCAGTTCAAGACAATGTGTAATGAGAAAGGGATTATTAGACAGCTAACTATCCCTGGAACTCCACAGCAAAATGGAGTTGCTGAAAGAAGAAATAGGACTCTTCTTGAAATGGTTAGGTCTATGATGTCACATGCTAATTTGCCAATTTCCTATTGGGGAGATGCATTATTAGTTGTGACCTATATACTTAACAAAGTGCCTTCAAAGTCAGTTCCATCTACCCCACATGAACGTTGGGCAGGCAGAAAGCTGGATTTAAGTAATCTGAGACCGGTCAGCTGCCTACGTTCATGATAAGACTCACGAATATGGAAAATTATGACCCAGAGGTAAGAAGTGTATTTTTATAAGGTACTCTGAGACTTTTAAGGGTTATGTTTTTATTGGTGAGCAACAAGATGGAACCATCTCTGAAATAGAGTCAAGAGATGCTACTTTTCTAGAAACTGAGTTCCCAACACGAGGAGAAGTTGATAAGACAATTCCTCTATATGAGATAGAGGAGGAGGATAATGTTCCTTTATCAACATATCAGGAGATGCCTGAATCTAGTCAACCGAATGGGAGTAATTTACCACTGAATGAGTCAGTTTCTCAACAGTCTAACCTTCGAAGAAGTAGTCGTCAGATTATTCCTCGGAGAAGGTTTGATATTGAGAATGAGGCATTGATGGTTCTCCCAGTTGATGATGAGGAACCTCGAACAGTTGAGGAAGTTTTGAGAAGCTCAGTTAGAAAAGAATGGAAAATTGCAATGGATGAAGAAATGGAGTCAATGAGAAAGAATCAAGTTTGGGATTTAGTCGATCTTCCTCCAGGCCGAAGGGCTATCGGGAATAAATGGATTCTCAAAGTAAAGAGGAAAGCAGATGGATCGATTAATCGATACAAAGCTCGATTAGTTGCAAAAGGATATACTCAAATGGAGGGTATTGACTTTGAAGAGACATTCTCCCCAGTTGTGAAGTTTGTGTCAATACGTGTCATCCTAGCTATAGTAGCACAATATGACATGGAATTACATCAGATGGATGTAAAAATGACTTTCCTTAATGGTTATCTTGACAAAGAAATCTATATGGTACAACCAGAAAGTTATGTTGCTGAAGGCCAAGAGAAAAGAGTATGTAGACTTCGGAAGTCTATATATGGGTTAAAGCAAGCGTCAAGACAATGGAACATGAGATTTAATGAAGCAATATTATCTTATGGTTTCGAAATGGTCAATGAGGATCATTGTGTTTACCTAAGAAAGGAAAAAAGAAAAGTTTGACATTTTATCATTATATGTTGATGATATGCTAATAGCTGGAAGTGACATAAAGTGTGTGATAGAAGTCAAAAGTTGGCTTTCATCACAATTTGACATAATAGATATGGGAGAAGCAGAGTATATCTTAGGAGTGAAGATCGTTAGAGACCGATCAAAGAGGCTTTTGGGTTTGTCTCAAGAAGCTTATATCACTAAGATGCTACAACACTTCAATATGTCAGATTGCAACATTGAACAGACGCCTATAGCGAAAGGTACTGTCTTGAGCAAAAGTATGTATCCCAAGACTCCTGAGGAAATAGCCGAAATGAAGAAGAATCCATATGCCAGTGCCATTGGTAGTTTGATGTACACTATGTTGTGTACTCATCCCGATATAAGTTATGCTGTTGGCTTAGTTAGTCATTTCCATTCAAACCCAGAATCGAGACACTGGAAAGCAGTGAAGAGGATATTCAGATATCTTAAAGGAACAACTGATTATTGCCTCTGTTTCCAAGGATCAGATATGAGCCTAAGTGGCTACTCAGATCCAGATTGGGCAAGGGACCTTGATGACAGAAAATCCACATCCGGCTATGTCTTCTTGCTGAATGGTGGCACCATCTCATAGAATAGCAAGAAGCAGGCTTGTGTAGCCTTGTCGACAATGGAAGTTGAGTATGTGGCTTGCGCAGCGGCTGTGCAAGAGGCTGTTTGGCTAAGAAGGTTCCTGAAGCATCTAAAGATTGCTGAGGATAGTGGGAGTCCTGTTACTATGTACTGTGACAGTCAAGCTGCGATAGTTTTTTCCAAGGATCTCAAATATCACAGCAAAGGTAAGCATATAGAAATTAAGTATAATTTTGTAAGGGATATTGTTGACAAGAAAAATATTATTCTTGAGTATATCCCTACACAGAATATGTTTGCTGATCCTTTTACTAAGCCATTGACAAAAGAGTCATTTTATGGGCATATAAAGTCTTTGGGACTTCGAAGAATGTAACAATTGTAAAGACATTATGATAAATGAGAAATGTCATGATTTATTCAGTGTAGATGTCTTTGTTACATTTGAATAAAAGTCTCGATAAACATGTTGGCAAATTGGGATTGGTCCACTCACATGGACAATCATCTCTATTTGTTAAGTACAAATAGAGGTAAGACCATTACTTATGGGATAGCTTATGTAGCTGTGAATAGAGACATACCCATAAGTTAAGGTCGCCTTGATATTTGTATCAAGATGAGATCATTTGTGTAATGATTAGAGTAAATGCACCCACCATTTACTGAATCTGCTTGAGGCCAGATTAGAATTCATATTTTGAATTCAGGGTTAGATATTAGGAATGTCTAGATCGAAATCTGTACGATGTTAAATTTTGAAAGAAACATGCGCTCTTTTTTTTGGTAAAGAGAATAACATCGTAGCATGTGATTCATACCACATGTGCTATGGCGACAAGAAGGGTAGTCGGAGAATGGATCTCTACTTCTCTACTATGTGAGACCCTTGAGATTATAAGTTAATCTCGATTTTACCCTCAGTGACTATTTAGCTGTCTACTTGAAATTCTGATCAGTGTCTGCTACTTTAGCATGTTTCCTATTGGCTATGGATGATTCGATCTATGGAGCATAACTAGGAAAGCAACTGATTAGAATGAATAGATTCTAGATAAAAAGGAATATTAAGATTGATTTACATCTGTGACATTTATTTACTAGTACCGGTTACATTTTTAGTTCAATATATAAAATATAATTGTGAATAATTTGTTTGATTGGAGATGTTGAACATGCTCTTGACATATGGTCAATATGAGGGATTAGAGATGTTCAGAATGATGTAAATAATTTAATCTGGGGTAAAGGCAAGCCATTTATGTCTTTGATTCGTTCTATGGACATTTATGTCTCTGATTCGTTCTATGGAGCAGCTAAGTAAGGTGTGACAATCTTCTTAGCAATTGAATGCTCACTGTGCTTGTTGTCGCACGAACCATTTTCCCTAATGTATGGAATGAATGTTCTTATTTGCTCTTTGTAACTAAATTTTGCTCTGGTCTTTGTGACTTGATCCTCATAAAGTCTACGTGACTTATTTAGTCTTTTTGACTAATTTCACTTTGGTTTTCGTGACATGATCACCTTATAGTCTATGTGACTAACATGGTTTATGTGACCATATTGATTGACTTGGACGAGTGGGAGATGTGAGGCGTTACTGGAGACGAAGGGTTCCCCTTTGTTACTCCTTTTGCTACAAACGCCAAGGAGACGAAGGAGCGTCCTTTCCCCTTCGTCTTCCTCAGGCTTCCTATAAAAGCAGTGTCTAAGCACATATCCAAAGAAGGAGAGAGCAGTGGGTGCGAGCGACTGGTGTTGCGAAGGTGATCGGAGAGCATAGCCGTGAGGTAATCATGTGTGAGCAAAGGAGAACATCCAACGGTTGGGATTTGGCTCGTGAACCTTGAAGTACTTTCCGGTTGACCCGTGATCGTGCTTCCAATAGCGGCAACCTCTTCGTCGACCGGCGACATCTTCAGTTGAGATATCTTCGGGAGATCTTCGGGAGATCACTGTGAGTGATTTTGTTTTGCTTCGCTTTAGTTTTCATGCTCTCAAATTACCAACACTTGGTGCTCTATATCCTTATCCTCCATTTGACCCCTCTAGATTTCCAGGGCGATCTGCAACTTCACCTTTGAAGCTTTTCAAGTTTCTGATTCGGCCTTTGCTACCTCCACTTCGACTTTAGTGGTCTCCAGCTCCCCCCTTCAGAATCTCAGAATCGACTTTCCTCGCCTCCGACTTAGCTCTAGCAGCTTCCAGTTTCACCGTCAGAGTCTCATAGTTGGCCTTTCTCATCGTCGATTCCACTTTAGCCATCTCCAACTCGATTTCCCAAGATTCAACTCGGTCTTTAGCTCCTTCGTGGCCCCAGAGGTCTTCCACTGTTGTTTCCTTTCTGACTTCAATTTCTCTTCGAACTCCTCTAAATGACCTTGGAGGGCCTTCAGATCAACCTCCAACTTGTCTTGGTCAAACCACATCAACATAACTCTGCTACTTGACACAAGATGGTGCACTTCAGCTGCTCCATTTCTGCCTTTATTGAGGCCAACTCTGGCCCATTCGAATAGGACTTGATTAGGAGGGGCCTCCAACTTGATCACCTGAGCTTCCACTGCCTCATGTGCTCTATTGGGAGGGGCCTATTGGGCCTCCAACTCGATCACCTGAGCCCCCAACGCATTATAAGAACGAATGAAATCGGAGCACCATGAGGTGAGTTCTATCAGCTCTGCTAAAAACTGCAATAAAGGTTAAGTGTCAATCATAGTAATTGGAAAAATTGACTTCGTTCTAATATGGTAAAAGAAAATATATACCCCGGTTCCGTCCCACGGCATCAAGTCCACTAGAGATTTAAAGGATTTGTGCCTCGACATGCACTAGCTGATTTCTTAGTGTTAATGTGACGGTGAGCCAGGGTGATGAAGGGGCCCTTGTTCTTGAGGCATGTCCTATGTGGGAGAAAGCGAGCCCTCATCTACCCCTTGATAGGAGTTCAACTCGATGACTAGCTGAAATTGTCCGGGGATCCCCTTGAGAAGGAGCTGGGGAAGCTAGTCCCAGGAGAAGATGTGTAGGACTCCCCTTAGCTAAAAAAACCCTCCACCTTGGAGAGAGAGATCAGAGTCGTGACTACATCTGGCTGAATCAGACTAATCGGGGGCCTAGGCAATCGGTGCCTTTTTTTATTTATTTTCAAGGGAGCCCCGACTTATAGGAGGGGGCTAGCTCTTTCAACCCTATAATGTGGACGAACTTTGTTGGCACCTGATCCCGTCCGAAGGCTGAGTCAGACGGAGGCTGGTCGCGGTGGCCTGGTTGTTGACGGAAAGTCGTAGGTGATCCGGCTCCCACGGGTGGCTGACGCTGCTGCAGGACCCTGCGCACACTCAGACAATCCCCCTCCTCACGTTAGAGACCAAAACCCAGGGAAAAAGTCCCCGGATCAGGCCCTCCGACGCTCAAGTCAGGTCCCTTTTTCCCCAGAAAAAACAGAGAGAGTCCAAAATGAAAAGTTGTGAAAGGAAAAAATGACGAGAATGCGCGTACCCGCGTACGAGGAATCTCCTCCTTTTTATGCACCCGCCTCGCTTCCAGAACCTGCCCTCCTGTCAGAAAACGTTAGACGCTGGGCTTTGTCGTGTAGTCCTGGACACCTGTCGTGCTGCTATTGGTCGTGAAGGCATCTTCCTGTTAAGGAACCTCCGCCTTTACACATGGGCTTTGTCTTGTAGTGAGGGACACCTGTCAGGCCACCATTGGTCATGAGAGCATCTTCTCCTTTAGAAACATCCACCTTCGCACCTCTCACTGGTATGTGATGATTAACCTTGACGGACAATTGTGATCCTTCCATTCCTGCACAGCTTGGCTTATCCTTTTTATCGCGGTTGGCATCTACCTCTCACCCCTCGACCAGATCTCGCCTCTAAGCGTTACTTGTTAGTCGGGCTAACCCTACGCAGCCCTGTCGCTTCTGACCTGTGACTTGTGGCTTGCCCTTCCGGATCTTCGAGTAGCAGACCCGCAGACAGAGCCATCTCTGCACAGCCCTGTTGCTTCCAACCTTTGATTCGTGGCTTGCGCTTCCGGGCCTTCGAGTCGCAGACCTGCAAACCGAGCCGTCTGTACCCAGCCCCATCGCTTCCGATCTATGATTGTTTCTTGCGCTTCCGGGCCTTCAAATTGCAGACCTGTAAATCAGGCTGTCTCTACCCAGCTCTGCCGCTCCTGACCTATGAGTACTTGCTGGCCCTCGACCGTAAGCCCGTAGATCGGGCTGTCTCTACCTAGCTCTGACGCTCCTGACCCATGAGTACTTGCTGGCCCTCGACCGTAAGCCCGTAGATCGGGCTGTCTCTACCTAGCTCTGCCGCTCCTGACCCATGAGTACTGGCTGGCCCTCGACCGTAAGCCCGTAGATCGGGTTGTCTCTACCTAGCTCTGTAGCTCCCGACCTATATCCGGTGTTCCGCCTGTCGTCTCCCCTTGTCTTTCGACTACTTTGCCTCCTTGATCAACAAGTCCGCCTGGCCTCTGACTACCCCACATGCTTGCCTTTGACTGCCTAGCCAACCTGACCATTGACTGCTGAATCACCCTGACTATTGACCGCCACGTCCTCTTGACTTTTGACCGCCATATGGCCTTGACCCTTCTCCCCTTTCCTTCTGGGGGCCCTCCATTACCAACCGTATCACAAGCCTCCCCCACAAGTCTAGTCGAAGGAGGACGACAGTCTGACTGACTAGACCTCCGCACATCTCTATGACCTCAGCATATCTCTGTGACCTCAACATATCTCTGTGTTTCTACCTCAGCATATCTCTGTGACCTCAGCATATCTCCGCGCGCTCTGCTTCCTGCCTCACGCGTCAACCTTTGTGCCGCGTCGCCTGGGATACCATGCCTCCTTTATTGCGTCGCCAGTCGCTTGGGGCGCTGTTCCCACGCAGTTGCTTTGACTTGGCCACCCGCCTTCTTTATAAAGAGTCTCACGGTCACTTCTTTACTCTATCCTTCTTCACTCCTGCTTTCCTACTTTCTTTGCTAACCCACGTTCCGCCAGCTTCCTCCCCACGCGATTCATTCTCCTTCCTCTGACGAAGTTGATCAACCGCCCTCCCAAATGCTGATAAATCAACTCACCTCGCTGCTTGTCGCGAGAGAACGTGAACTGGAGCGCGTGTCCCAGGATCGGGCTCGCCAGATGGCTGCCCTGCACTCCATGGAAGCTCAGTATCGTCTGGCAAAGCACTGCGTGCATGCGGAGAAGGCGAGGAAAGAGGAATGCCAGGCTAGCCTGCAGCACCAACTCAGCCTTCAGGAACGCTTGAAACAAGAGCATGAAGCGGAGCTGTCTCTCCTCCGGGCGTATCTTGACGACAAGCAAGACACGATCGCCCGGCAACAAACAGTCATCGACTCCCTCCACGCGCAGCTGGCTCGAGCCTTGAACGCCCTAGAGGCTCCTGAGTCCCCAGACATTTCTTCACACGGCAGTGCTCATACTCCATGACCAATCCTTTCCCCGAGTTAAGACTAGCTCGGGCCCTAGTTGTCTCAGTGGCTCCTTCCCCGCAAAACGTTCCCTCTTGTAGCCTTAGCTGTATCGCCTGCTTATGGAACTGTGCTGCTGTACCTGTATATCTGTCCTTTTCCGGCGTAGTCTTTCCTGCTCAAATTTCATCTAGCAAGCATTTTTAGAAACTGGCCCGTATGTAAGAGCCGAGAGTTGCATCATGACTCCTTTTTATGTATGAATTTTGGATGATAAAACCAACATAGTGCTTGAAAATTAAAACTGTAATGAACGTGCAAAACCTGATTCCGCGATTAATTCTTATGCTGTATGGATATGGTGGATGGCCTCCCGCACTCCATGTCTTGCATATTTGCTACCTATTTGCAATTTTTCATAAAGGAACGACAACAAGGCCAGATATAGCTAACCTAATTATTGGGAGATCTTCCGCTCCTCGTGAGGCATGTCCATCTGAAAGGTAGTTAGGCAGGGGCGCTGAGCTCGCTTATGATTTTCGCAGGGGGGATGATTTTTTATTTCCACATGGGAGCCGACCTGAAAGGTCGTTGGGCGTGAGAACAGAGTTCACTTATAACTCGCACTGAGGCGAGAGTCTGGGACTACCGACCTAAAAGGTCGTTGGGCGTGAGTACACTTTTTATTTCCACATGGGAGCCGACCTGAAAGGTCGTTGGGCGTGAGAACAGAGTTCACTTATAACTCGCACTGAGGCGAGAGTCTGGGACTACCGACCTAAAAGGTCGTTGGGCGTGAGCACAGGGCTCACTTATAATTCTCGCATGGGAGCCGACCTGAAAGGTCGTTGGGCGTGAGAACAGAGCTCACTTATAACTCGCACTGAGGCGAGAGTCTGGGACTACCGACCTAAAAGGTCGTTGGGCGTGAGCACAGGGCTCACTTATAATTCTCACATGGGAGCCGACCTGAAAGGTTGTTGGGCGTGAGAACAGAGCTCACTTATAACTCGCACTGAGGCGAGAATCTGGGATACTCCGGTCCGAGACCGGTGGCGATGGCGCTGGTCCGAGACCAGTAATGATACTCCTGTCCGAGACCGGTGGCGATGGCGCTGGTCCGAGACCAGTAATGATACTCCGGTCCGGGACCGGTGGCGATGGCGCTGGTCCGAGACCAGTAATGATACTCCGGTCCGGGACCGGTGGCGATGGTGCTGGTCCGAGACTAGTAAGAACTTCAAACGGCAAAGGCATAGATGCATGGCTCTTCTTCGCCTTCATTCGTCTCGCCCATGCCGACCTGATCGCTTTGGTTGATCTGGTCGTTATTGTTGGCTTTGCGCGTCGCATTTCTTCCTGCAATTGCGCTATGTACAATATAGAATTAAGAATAGAGGTGGGAGCGTAGAGACCTTACTCAACCCCTGGGCCACAGTGCCCTTGCAGCTTATGATGACCCCACGGTTCCCGCGATGCGCCCGGTCAGCTGCTCAGATCAGGGGCTGTCTACGCAGGGCTACTCGCCTGCTTGATACTCCTCTGATCTGACATCCACTTATGCTGACCTACCTTGCCTCATTCGCGACCCTTTTGAATTGCCCAGCTTCTGCAACTTCATGAAACTTCCCGCCTAGCCTTGAACCTTTCACGAAGAATGCTTCTTTTTTGAGGCCACACCCCTTCATGATTACCTTGCCTTATCGATCTTTAATGCGCTTCTTCTCGCGGTGACACCTGTCCAACGCCTTTACTGTGCACGCCCTCTGACGCCAGCCTCTGACCCTCTTTTTTCACCCTTCGGCGCTTATTTCCATCCGGCGGCGTTGAGGCGCGTTACCCAAAAAGATACTCGGCTCGACTCTCGAGGTTTCCTAGGAATGAATGGGCTTTATAAACCCTAAAGGCAGTCCGCTTTCCTTACTTTGACGCTTCGTTATCCTCCTCCTCTCGTTCGCGGCCGTCTCTGGCAGTGCAACTACTCGTTCCCCTGCTTGTGCCCGACCTGTGACCCCTCTCGCCTGCTTACTCCTCGTAATCATGGATGGTAAGGAACTCTTCTGATATTCCCGTTACATCTCTGATTTAGACCATCACGACCTGTCTTCATTGCAATCCAATCTGGGGCTAGGCGCCGCATATGAGTTTCGTCTTCCCTCGCCAGATGAGCATCCTTCTTCTCCTCCCGAAGGGTTTATCACTGTTTTTAGGGACCAAATCTAAGGTGGTCTTCACTTTCCTTTGCATCCTTTTTTCTCCGAGTTGAGTCAGTATTGCGGTCTTGGTATCTCTCAGTTCGCCCCCAATGTATTCCGAGCGGTCTGCGGAACCATCATCTTGTGCCGCATTTATCAAATCCCCTTGACCGCTAGACTATTCCATCACTTCTATTCCTTCCGGCGAGCCGAAGCAGGGGTATTCAACGTTCAGGCCAAGGCGGGCCATAAGTTTTTTGATGACCTACCTTCTTCCAATAAAGGCTGGAGGTCTCGCTTTTTCTTCCTCAAGCCCCCCGTCCCCTTAGCCGGGCCTTCCCAATGGCGTCCCCTCCTCGCTTTGGACTTCCCTTCGCATGTCCATGAACCAGCCTGCTCCGCGGCTGTGGACAAGCTGAGAGGTGTTGTTGTTCGCCTGTCTGTGCTGATGCTAGAAGGCATTCTGCATGCTTTTGGCCTTAGTCCTGTCTCCACAGAAATCGAAGCTCCTTTTGGTAAGTTGTTATCTTTTTGTATACCGCTCTTCGCTAAATGAGGTGCTTTTTCTTCTTATTTTTGTAGTGGCTGTCATCCTCCGTTCCTTTGCCAGTCAGGAGACACCCTCGGTGACCGTTCTGCAAGCTCTGAATGAGGAGCTAACACAGGGTCTACCTTCTGATCCCGCCGTCGCCGCCGGTCCGCAGCTTTCAGAACCCCGGACTTCTGATGCGGAGGACGCCCCGATGCTTATTGAGCCACCTGCTCTCAACCCTGCAAACCCAGCCCTACCCCGCATCTCTGATCAACCTACGGCTGAGCCATCGCCTGCAGGACAAGTGCCTTCTCTCCCTCCAACTATGAAGCTGCGCCTGACACGCAAGGGCAAAAGGACGGCCCCAGTCGCCGCGACTTCTCCTCCACCTCCTCGCCGTCAACGCGTAGTGAGCATCTCTTCCCCCACCAGGTCCTCGGACACGAGCTCGACCCATGAGACAAGCTGGGCCCGGGAGAAGGCCTCTGATCTGGAGGTGGCAGACCCGCCATCGGACCTGACCGCTCCGCTGCCAATCCAGAGTATATTACCTGCCCCGCCTTCATCCTCTGGCGATCATCCCCTGGGCTCGCTAACTCGCTCACCTTCTCCTCCTCTCGTGCCTATGAGCTCAGCCGTGCCGACTCTGGAACTGCCACCTGCGGACCTGGCCTTTGAGGCTTCTTGGAGGCTTCCCTCAGAGACCGATCCGGCCCACACATCCGCTGTCGACCTACCTCCTATCTTTGGTAGGGTCGATTTCCATGGGGACTTGGCTACCTCCTGGCAATCAGCCAATCGGCAGTTCTGGGAGAGAAGTTCCCCTTTGGAGGAGTTCGATCAAATTGCTCGCTCCCTGGTAGCGGTAAGCTCTTTCTCTTCTTCTTCCTGGTATCCGTGTGTTTCTGTAACCTCCTTTCCCTTCTTCCGGCTACTGGCAGACCTGCTCCGCGAGTCTGAGCATCGTGCAATGAGCGGTCGAGCTTCAGCGAGAGAACGCGGCGCTCAAGGCACGTCTTCAGGAACTAGAGCACCCTGCGACTCCCTCAGCTCTTCCTGAGCCTTCTCTTGGAAGCTTGGATGCTTATCTGCGTGCCGCCGGGGAGTCGGCGGCCTCTGCTCGGGCCATTTCCATGCTGCCTTCGCTAAATTTCAACAGTTGGAGGCGACTTTGAAGACGAGTGAGTCTTCCTTGGCTTCTGAAGCGGATCGTCATCAAGCGACAGTTTCTGAGCTGAAAGCCAAAGAGGCAGAGCTGCTCTCCCGATCAGAGGAGTTGACGCTGCTACGGCAAGGTTAGGAGCTCTTGCAAATGGGGTTGGCCGATGCCCAGGCCCTGGCTAGTGCTGCCGCTAGCCGGGAAGCAACCATGCGGACTCAGTGGGAAGCTTGCCAAGCCACTCTCCAATCCTTGCAAGCGGAGTTATCGAAGGCCCAGGAAGCGGTGTCTCAAGGCCAGAGCGATTTGTCCGTGGCCCGCGCCGAGGCTGCGGAGAACCAGAACAGTTTGGAGGTGTACCGGGCTGGCAAATCAGAGCGGCTAAAGGCGTACAGGCTGGCCTACGTCCGCTCTTCCTTCTTCCTCCATAAGCTGGGATGCTGGATGGTCTTGTTGCTCTGTCATGGGGCCGCTGGTGGGGTCAGACAGGCCTTTGAGCAAGGTTTCCTACGCTCGGCACCTCCTGCCACCTTCTTGGACACAGCTCGCCTGACCAGGGAATTACCGCAGGAAACCTTCCCTTCCTTCGAAGCGGATGAGGGACTTTTCCTCTTGGAGGCTCCTCCCCCTGCGGCCGGTCCAGCTCCCGGGGATATTTCTGCCCAGGCCCCTCCTGTTGCTGCACCTGATGCGTCCGCTGATCCTGCGTCTCCCGACATAGTGCCAGCTGACCCCGGGCTCCTTCCGCTGGCCTCCGTTGATTCTGCGCCTTCTCCCCCGGATGTCGTATGATGAGCGATGTATTGTAATGTTCGCCTTTTATGTGTTGATGCTGAACCTTCCGTGATTGTACTTATTCGCTTGGTCTTACTGAACTTTGGATGGTTGTTCTTAGCTTGCTCTTGCTTATTTTGCCTTTGCTACGTCGCTCTCCTCCCAATAGTCGCTTTTATACCGAGCCTGGCGAGGGCCAGTTTTCACTTTTTGTCTTTGACGCGTGTCCATGCAGTTCGCTGATCTGCTCCACCTTTCTTTCTGATGGCTGCTTCCGCCCCCGCTTGTCCTTACGAGGCAATCACTTGTTCGGCGAAAAGCTGGCTGAACTGAGTGCGCCCCTTTCTCCCCTTTTTTCTCTTTCCTCTTTTTTCGTACCTCATGAGGCGCCTCGTACCTCGAGCCCCTGCCTTTCCTATAATGCCCTCTGGTTATATTCTCGAGGCTCATCACAGGGCGCTCCCTGTCTGCTTCCGCCCCTGTATCAACCGTCCGTTGCTAACTTACGAAAATATCCTTCCCCCACCATACCTATAAGTACCTTCTTCCTCTCTCCCTTCTGTTACGATTCGCCATCACCACGGAACACTCAAACGTCGCCGCCGACTGACTTTTCCCGAGATTGCGCCGCGCTCCTTCCTTTTCTCCAAGCCTCTTCTTTTCGTCTGTTCTTTCTATCTCCTGGGATAATCTCCCCTGCAATGGCCTCTCCTTCTTGGGTTTCCTTGCTGGCGGAGCACTTCCCAGGCGCTTCAACTTTCGCTGAGTTGGATTGGGATGACCTACGGTACACTTACGAAATCCCTACCACCTTTTGCCCCATCATCCCTACTGGTGTGAACTTGTACTTCGATCCCCCGCCTGGTTTTTGTACTTTCTTTACTGAGCAATTTGTATCTGGTCTTCGTCTACCCTCGCATCCTTTTCTGTCTGGAGTGTGCCGCTACTTTAAGATCCCTTTAGGTCAGCTAACTCCCAATTCCATAAAGATTTTATGTGGCTTTGTAATACTCTGCGAAGTTTGCGAGGTTTCCTGGTCCGCTCCCCTCTTTCATTGCTTTTTTGCTCTTGCTCGGCACGCCGATGGTCTTTTTGACTTCCAGGCTAGTCGTCAGACTGCTTTCTTCTCTCCTCTTCCTCCTCCCAGCGCTAACTGGAGGAAAAAATTCTTTTTTCTCCGATTTCCCGAAGAAGTGGATTGGCCTCCGCGCTGGCAATCTGCGCTGCCTCTGACTCCGGCGTTGGAAGAATTCTATATGGACCTTCCTTATACTATGGCTGCGACCCGCATGGAGGATTGGCGCTTGAATCTGACCAGACTGCTGTTTGAGGACCTACTTTCCTTTTTCCGGCTGAGCCTCGTTTCCTCTGAAACACCGCACTCCTTAGGTAAGTTCAGGCTGAGCCCCCTTTCCCTCGCTTTCGACCATTTTCTTTGTGAGAATGACCTTTCGTGTTGGTGCCTACAGCGGAGGTTCTGCATCGCGCCTCAGAGGTTATGCCTTTGCCCCTCGATGATCTGGAAATACTGCGACGCGGTCGGGCAATCTTGGAGAGGAGGCTACTCCCTCATCTTGGATCCGCCTCATTTGGGGCAGCGACCCAGCCTGCTCCCAGCCCTGCCTCACACGCCGCTTCTCCTTCGCCTGCCGCCTCGAGCCGAGGTCGGGGTTGTGATCAAGTCGCTCGCCCGGTCGGACGTATCTTCCGAGGAGCCTTCCGGGCCTCTAGACGTGGTCGCGCAACTCTTCATCGCGCAGGTCTAAGCTCATCCGGCCGGGGCGCCACAGACAGGGGTGCGGCAGCCTCTTCACAGGGTCAGCCTCGCTCTGATGACTCTGACTCTAATAACCAGCCCCTGCTTCACAAGCGGCGCCGAAGACCAGGTCTAACTTTATTAACGCTTGATTCTGTTCCTTATACTACCACATTGCCCCATGCTGCCGTCGTGACTGGCTCCGACATCACTTCCCTCTTTATTTTTGTTTTCTCTATCTGGCAGCCTCTCCCAACCCCTACAGGGGACGACCAGCTGCTTTCCGCTCCGCCCCTACTATTGCAGAGGAAGACAGCCCAGGCGCTCATCAAAACCCCGCGCCCACTGAGCCCGTTCCCAAGTCACCTCCCGCTCCTCCTGGTGCTGACGCCGGCCCTTCTCAACCTTCCTCCTCCACCCGCCATCACTACCGGACCACCATCCCTTCTGAAGCTGCTTTGGCTCGGCGGTCTAACGCCCCTACGAGCCTTCTGATGATGAAAGGCTGCCTCGGCAGTTTGTGGCCAGAGAGCATTGATCAAATGGGTAACGCGCCGCCGTTAGTCCAGATGGATAGGTTCTCGAAGTCCTGGGCCAAAGTACGTACTCCTCACCTTACCCTTGCTATTGTATTGCCTTAACTGAAGGTTATATCTTCCG
The DNA here is from genome assembly GCF_018446385.1 of Zingiber officinale. NCBI lineage: Eukaryota > Viridiplantae > Streptophyta > Magnoliopsida > Zingiberales > Zingiberaceae > Zingiber > Zingiber officinale. The sequence goes on along the minus strand of NC_056001.1, from coordinate 109,179,976 downwards.
CCCAGACTCACGCCGAATCTTTGGTGCTGAACCAATCCTTCCACACCCTCCATCATGAAAGCAAAGAACTCCGGGAGAGAGTCTCCGAATTAGAGCTGCAACTGAACGACCCTGCCCAAGCCAGCTATGCTTTGCAGGCGGAGATTCAAGCCCTAACCAATCAGACCGACCGTCAGAAACGGTCCCTGATACAGGTGAAAGATGAGCTCCGAGCTATAAAAGAGGAAAGAGCTGCCTCTGTGGCGGGGTATCAGCGACAACTAGCCCATCAGGCTCAGGAAATACAATCCAAGGATACCCTTCTGCAGGAGAGGAACCATAAATTGGAGGTCCAGGCGGCTCAACTGGAAACTCAAGCAGCTGAACTGAGGGCTCTGAGAGCAGAACTATCCCAGTCTCGAGCGGCTTTGACGGGAGTATCTACCGCCCTGGCGGTCTATCAAGAAGGAGAGGTTGATCGTTGCCTGCGAAGTCGAAGGTCCTATCTGAGCTCTCCTGAATTTTTATCCCAGGCTGGGGCACGCTTTGCTGCGTCCGTACCCTACACGGCGGCTGGAGTTATCAGGCAACTGCATGCACAGGACTTCTTGAGGTCCGTCCCCTCCGCAGACTTTTTGAATCACGACCAAATCATTCAAGGCTTTCCGGATGAGATTTTTGCTCCTTTCAAATGATCTGTACCAGCCACTCAAACTGAGAAATTGTTACATGTACACATGTCTTTTCGAATTTTTACTTGACTATCCTATTGTCTCCACGCCCCTCGCCTGACCCGGCCTACGTCAACAGAGTCAGCCCCCTCAAACTCGATAGGGCTGTAGGTAGTTAGCACTCCAAGGTCGATCCAGCTTCCTTCCTTGAGCGTCCTGCAAATAATAGGCCCCCGATGCCAATTTCTTGATAACTTTGTATGGTCCGTCCCATTAAGGAGCCAACTTCGTCATTTCCCCTAAGGGCTTCATCTGCTTCCAGACGAGATCTCCTTCTCCGAAGAATCGGGGGATCACCCTTCTATTATAGTTTTGCCTCATTCTCTGTCTATAGGCCTCCAACCTGGCAGCTGTTTGTTCACGGATTTCGCTGATGAAATCTAGCTCAGCCAGCCGTCGCTCTACGTTCCCTTCATCATACATCATTCTTCTCACGGACGGTATCCCGACCTCCAGAGGTACCACTGCTTCATTGCCATATACTAAATGGAAAGGTGTCAAACCTGTACTTTCTCGGTGTGTCGTACGATAGGCCCACAAAATGCTCGGCAGCTCGTCCACCCAACTGCCTCCCGTGTGATCCAGCTTGACTTTGAGCCCCCGCACTATTTCTCGATTGACTACCTCTGTCTGACCATTGCTTTGCGGATGAGCCACCGAAGTGAAGGCCTGAGTTATGCTGAACCCCTTGCACCAATTTTGTATTTTGCGTCCTTGAAATTGTCTGCCATTGTCCGACACCAATTTGTGAGGCAAGCCGAATCTGCAAAAGATATTTTTTCATAAGAACTGGATCACCGCATCTTCAGTGATTTTGTCCAGAGCTTCCGCTTCCACCCACTTGGAGAAGTAATCTACTGCTACCAGCAAGAAACGTCTTTGCCCGGTAGCCATCGGGAAAGGTCCTACGATGTCCATACCCCACTAGTCAAAAGGGCAAGACACTATGGAAGTTCTCAGCAGCTCTATAGGTCGGTGCGTCAGGTTCTGGTACCTTTGGCATGACAAACAAGTATTCACCAGCTTCTGTGCGTCCCTCTGCAAGGTAGGCCAGAAATACCCGGCCAATAGCACCTTCCGAGCCAGTGTTCTTCCACCTGCGTGGTTGCTACAGCATCCCAAATGTATCTCCCGCAAGGCCTGATCTGCTTCTTCCATATTCAAGCACTTGACAAGAGGTCTGGAGAAAGACCTTTTGTACAGTTGATCTCCAATCATAACATAAGAATGGGCCTGTCTCTTGAGCATACGTACCTCTTCTAGGTTGGCGGGTACAATTCCCTGCTGGAGGAAACTCATTATGGGCGCCCTCCAATCAATAACTCCTCCCAGATTATTTTACAGATCGATCTGAGCTATAAGGAAGGTCTGCGCTATAGATCTGTCAAGTACCCAAGTAGTCAGGGAGCTGGCCATTTTAGCTAGTTCATCTGCCCTTTCATTTTCCGACCTGGGAATCTTGGTGACTGTGACTTCTTTAAAATCTTTCCTCATCTTCTCATAGACTTCCTTGTAAACTTACATCTTTTCGTTGTTTGCTTCAAAATGTCCGGTCACCTGCTGAGTTACTAGCTGTGAATCCGAGTATATTACGACTCGGCTTGCCCCCACATGCCGAGCTGCTTGCAAACCTGCTAATAGGGCTTCATACTCTGCCTCATTGTTGGTAGCTCTGAAATTTAGCCGTACAACCAGCTGCATAATGTCTCCCTGCGGAGATATTAGAAGTGCACCTACACCACTTCCCCGCTGGGTAGCTGATCCGTCTACATAAATTTTCCAGACCTCCTCCGAGTCTACTTGATAAACTTCTGTCAAGAAATCCGCCAGAGCCTGTGCTTTGATCGCGGTTCGGGGCTGATACTGTATATCATATTCCCCTAGCTCGGTCGCCCATTTGATAAGCCGACCCGCTACCTCCACCTTGGTGAGAGCTCGGCCCATTGTACTGTTTGTCAGGACAGTGATGGGATGCGCCAAAAAATACGGTCGGAGGCGCCGAGCCATTAGAACAAGTCCGTAAACCAACTTTTCCAGGGCCGTGTACCGAGACTCAACCCCCTTCAATAGATGACTGAAAAAATACACTGGCCATTGTACACTGTCCTGTTCTTTAACCAGCACGGCCCCCACGGCCTCGGGGGTGGCTGACAAGTAGACCCAAAGGGGCTCTCCCACAACAGGCTTGAACAGTGATGGCAAGGACTCCAGGTATTGCTTTAGCTCCTCAAAGGCCTGTGTGCATTCTTCCGTCCACTGAAACTTGGCTGCTTTCCTGAGCACTTTGAAGAAGGGCGCCGCTCGATCTGCAGATTTGGAGATGAATCGGAACAGTGCTGTTATCCTGCCGACCAGCTTCTGTGTTTCCTTCAGATTCTGAGGGATCTGCATGTTCCGAAGTGCTTGAACCTTCTCGGGATTGGCTTCTATCCCTCGTTCAGTCACCAAGTAGCCCAGAAACTTCCCTCCTTTGGCCCCGAACAGACATTTCAGGGGATTCAGCTTTACCCCATATTGCCTTAGAGTCCCACAGGTTTCTTCTACATCTTTTATTAGACTGGACGCCAGGGGGGACTTGATCAGGATGTCATCAACATAGACCTCTACGTTCCACCCGATCTGACTCCGAAAGACTTTGTCCATCATCCTTTGGTAAGTATCCCCAGCGTTCCTGAGTCCAAATGGCATGACCGTATAGCAAAAAGTACCGTCGGTTGTTATGAAGCTGACTTTCTCCTGATCCTCCCTAGCCAAGGGTATTTGATGATATCCTTGATAAGCGTCCATCATGCATATCCTCTCACAGCCAGCTGTTGAATCCACCACCTGATCGATCCGCGGGAGAGGATAACAGTCTTTGGGGGTGGCCCTGTTGAGGTCGCGAAAGTCTATGCACACCCTCCACTTGTTGTTAGGCTTCTTCACCAATACAACGTTAGAAAGCCAGGACGGGAATTGCACCTCTTGAACATGTCCTGCCTTCCTGAGTTGATCCACTTCAGCTCGAATAATCTTATTCTGGTCGGCAGAGAAGTTTCTCTTCTTCTGCTTGACTGGCTTGGCCTCGGGTATAATATGCAGCTTGTGCTCAGCTACTTCTGGTCTGACCCCGGGCAGCTCTTCCGGTGACCAAGCAAAAACGTCCCTATTGCAGATCAGACACTGTATCAGCTCCAACTTAAGCTCCGGTGGTAAGTCACTGGCAATGCGAGTGATGCTCTCTACTCTATCCGCATGCAGCCGAATTTCTTCCCAAGGGATAGGCTCCTCGGCAATAGGCAGAGGCTCTTCCTGGATAACATGTACACCGCCATCCTGAGTCCGCCGGCTCTTGCGCGCCTCCACCCGGACCATATCGATGTAGCAGCTTCGAGACACCTTCTGCTCTCCCTTAACTTCTCCGACCCGCTCGCCGACCGAGAACTTGATCTTCTGGTGGAAAGTGGAGACGGCGGCCCGGAACTCATGCAGAGCTGGCCTCCCCAGGATGACGTTGTAGGAGGAAGGCGAATCCACCACAATGAAAGTGCTCCTCCGGGTGCGCACCAGTGGCTCAGTGCCCATAGAGATGACCAGCTTGATCTGACCCATGGGCTTGACTTCGTTACCTGTGAACCCATACAAGGAAATGGTTACGGGTTGGAGCTCAGCGGCATCAATTTGCATCTCCTCGAACGCAGCTCTGAATAAAATATTAACCGAGCTCCCGGTATCCACAAAGACCCGAGCCACTCGGCTGTTAGCAATAACGGCTTTGATTATGAGGGCGTCGTCGTGGGGCAGCTCCAGACCCTCCAGGTCTTGAGGCCCAACTCTAATAACAGGGCCGGAGGCCTGCTCGTGGTTGCATCCCACGGCTCCCACATACAACCGCCGAACGTGTGACTTGTGGGCTCGGCCTGAGTCCCCGTCAGTGGGCCCTCCTGAAATCATACCGATCTCTCGCACAGCAGTGTTGCCCCGGTTCTCCAGTTCTCCAGCGTCTCTTCGGTCTTCCCCGAGGCCAGCTTGGTTAGATGGGCCGGCTAGGTCGGGCCAGGTCTGACGAGCACGTCCCGCTGCGGCCCGTTCCTCCTCCATCCTCTGTATCTGGGTCGCTAACTCCGGGGGGGGCAGACCCTGCTCGGCAGCTCTCCTGGAATCACGTGTCACGCCCCGGAGGGGTCTCTGTCCGAAGAAATTTCGGCAGCATCTCCCCTGTACGGCGGACAATCTGAAACTTTTCTACAAACACTATATACCTCAGCCACATGCGACTGGAATAATAACAATAAAAGAAAACAAACACCACGCAGTTAATATCAAATTCAGCCTCTGGCTGACACAACCACACAGTTAAAAATAAAGCAGCCCACTCGGCTGTACCAAAACCAAAACACAAAACTGCTAGCCGGCTAGACTTACACAACCAATAACATAAATACAAAATACCACATAACAACGTCAACACTCCAAAAATAAAACCAGAGTACAGAGTTAAACAAACTGATACATAAAACAAACAAAACATACGTGAAACCGATAAGTCTTCTGATGTGACGTGGGGACCAGCAGACAGGATGCTCCAAGCGACACCATAAATAACCTGGTACCTGAAAAAGATAGTGTCAACGGGGGTGAGTTCAACAACTCAGCGAATACCAATGGACATGAGTAGTAAGATATATCTAACAGCAACAAACATGGAATACAGCTTCCTAATCATATATAGGGAATATGTAAAACTGAAAGGTAACTGAGGAAGCTGTACTCACCAGGAACTCCTATCCAGACAAAAGGGTCGTCAAACCGAAAGTGTCAATAATCCTGTATGCAGGTCAAAGGTATGCATCCAACCAAAATGCAGCAACCAAATGCAGCAAACACAATCACAATAATATAAATACATCAATGCATATGATGCTAATGATGCGTCCTGGTCACCCCTGACGCCAGTCAGTCCTCTCACACACAAATGGCGAGACCGAGTGGGTAGGGCTATGACAACCGTGCACTCTGTCGTCACTGCTCCTGATGAGTGACCGAGTGGACGGGATGCTGTCGGAGTACTCCTGTCCTGTGACCCCAAATCATAAATGGGGGAGCTCAATGCTCTCAACTCCCGGTACACGATGACGGGGGAGGTATCTCTGCCGGCTACCACGCTGAGTCCGCCGGCTACTACGCTGCTACACTAAATGCCAGCGGAGCCAAACAGAGCGGAACTGACTGCCGGCTACCACGCTGGGTCATATGACCAACGGAGCCAAACAGCAGAACCGCCACACACCTGCCTGATATACCACTAAACCATGAGTGGGGGTGTGTGCAGTACATGTAACTGGCGATGGGCTCAACCATAGTGGAGCCGACAATCGCACAGCATGCAATCATGATGCATGTCACTATGCATAACAAAAACTAATCAACATAACCATATCCATATATACAAAATGGGTACTGTAAAAATGATGGTCACATACCAAAATCTATAGTACACAGGTCAGATAGAATATCAAAAACCTATGTCCTGAACATAATAAGTATGGAATATCCTGATCAGCATAGATAAATCCATATATACATAATATGGGTACCACAGTATCAGTAGGTCAATCCACGGATCTAGGACATACAGGTCCTCTATGGTATAGCAACCTAGATCCTAAACATATCTCCTTCCATAACATATGTACCAACAATATGCACATATCAAGAATCAAGGTCTAGGTACACGAATCATATACGATATACAAATAGAGGTACACAAGCCAGTCATGGCATAAAACCTAAGTATCAGACAATCTCGATACACATGACTGAAACCAAAAGTCCAGAACCTAGTCCTAACCTCAGTAAAACATGGTATGTCACTTATTCTAGAAACTAAGATACTCATGGTAATTAAGTACTCATGGCAACAAGATACTCATGGTAACAAATCACAAGATATAAGTACGGATACTTCACAGGCGACAAATCTAACATGCTATGGATATCAAACAGTGACATACCAAAGGCAAACATGTTCATTGCTTGTAGTTATAAAATACTATGCATATCTAATGACAATATCATAAAAGATAAGTCAATAGGTACCCGCATCCTATCGGAAGGTCCAAATCCAATCAAATCCAATGTCGAGATGCTCTTCTCGCATCAAGGTCATGTAATACATGATATACAGATTTAGCTAATTACATATAAATTAATTAGTTAAATTACATCCTCAAACCTATTTAGGATAATCATAATTGAATACGACTATTGATTAACCTCCTATTTATCAACCTACTACAACAAACAACCTATCTGTGGCAGCACGCCAACATAATGATCAATCAACCTCATTTATCAACTCGGTGTAATACCTTTACATTAAATCTCAAACTTCTACAACTTTATCAAACTTTAACACATCGTCCCCAAAATCCCTTACTCAGTTTATTTCAATACTTCACATATACATCACAGAACCAGCTACAATAACTGTAAAATTACTCCTTCAAGTTTAATCACTTTATTCTTTCACGCTCTACATCAATTACTCTCACTAGTTTTCAATTACTAGAGTGTAATCTAAATCCTCAATCAATGAACACACTTAGCATTCAAACCTCAACAAACTTATAAATCAAAAATCAAAATGCCTTACCCAATCCTTGTGCCGGCACTAGGGCTGAGGAGGAGCGGCAACCGGCACTGCTCAGGGTTCGGAGGAAGGACTCGGACAGTGTTCTCAGCCATTACTCCCGGCGTCACTTGTCCTCCGGAGAGGAAAACGATGGTCAGGACAGCAAGGGGGGCAGTCCTTTGGAGGGCTCGGCCGGTGATAGTTCTAGGGCACCGGCAACAGATCCATTCGAGTGCTCGGCTCCTGTCCCTGACTCGAAGAAGCGAAGACTCGGGTGATACTCAGACGCCGGCGGTGATGAAGACACGAGGAATGAAGAAGAAGGGCGCGTCAGCTCTGGGAAAGAAGAAGGAACCGTCGGCATCGAAAAAGGGGGAGGGAGACGCGGGTCACTAGGGCACAGGCATCGACACTGATTTCCTGTAGCCGGTGATCGGCGCGCGGCTCGGTAAAGTGGCGGTGCAAGATGGCGCCGTCGGGTGGAGGACGAAGAGCTCGGGAGGATTGAGGAGGAGAATCGGCGCCGGAGGGGTTAGGGCACGCACGGGTTCGGCGGGGAAGAGAAAGGAAATAAGTAAAAAGAAAAAGGAAAAGAAAATGAAAAGAAAAATAACTTTTCCTCACTTAAAAGGGGTAGCCTAAACAGGCTTTCCCGGATCCCGTTTTTATCCCCGTTAATTCGTCCGTACGAGCTCCGAAAAATTCCCGGAAAATCTCAAAAAATTCCGAAAAATTCCCTTATTAATATTCGCCTATATTCGGTATTTTACATTCTCCCCCACTAATAAAAATTTGGTCCCCAAATTTCGTTATCTACTATCAGCAAATATTAACAACAGGTAACGAGTATAAATGCTGAACGCTAAATAAAATCACATATCTCTAATGAAAAATGGGGTATCAACCTCGGATAGTATCCTCGAGCTCCCAAGTAACCTCCTCGTCCAAATGATACTGTCATCCGACTTTAACCAGTCGGATAGTCCTGTTCCGCAACTGACGCTCTTCCCGGTCTAGAATCCGTACCGGAATCTCCTCATAAGTGACGTCAGGATGAATAGGAACTGAGATATCAGACAACACGTGAGCTGGGTCTGCTATGTATCTCCTCAGCATAGATACCTGAAATACGTCATGAACTCCTGCCAGGAACGATGGTGGTGCCAACCGGTAAACTACCACCCAATCCTTTCCGAGATATGGAAAGGTCCAATGTATCGCGGAGCTAGCTTACCTCTGAAGCCAAATCTCTTCGCTCCTTTTGTGGGTGAAATTCGCAGAAATACATGGTCGCCAATAGAGAACGCTAGGGGTCTGCATCTTCGATCAGCATAACACTTCTGGCGATCCTATACCTCTAACATCATCCGTCTGATAATACGGACCAACTCTTCGTTCTGCTGAGCTCTATGAGGTCCCATCAACTGGGTCTCCCCAACCTCATCCCAGAGGGTGGGTGCCCTATAAGACCTACCTTACAACGCTTCAAACGGTGTCATCCGGATAGCCAAAAGAAAGCTGTCGTTGTAGGCGAACTCTACAAATGGCAGATGGTCCTCCCAACTGCCTCCAAAATCCAACACACACGATCTCAGCAAATCCTCTAGAGTCTGAAAGGTCCGCTCTGACTGTCCATCTGTCTGCGAATGGAAAACTGTACTGTAACAGAGCTCAGTGCCTAAAGGCTGCTGTAGACTCTGCCAGAAACGAGACGTGAAACAGGGGCCTCTATCCGAAATAATAGTCAACGGGACACCATGTGATCTGATGATCTCCCGGCAAAACAGATCTACCAATCGATCCAGGAAATCAGTCTTCCGGATCGCTAAAAAGTGCGTGGATTTGGTTAATTGATCAACGATTACCCAAATCGCGTCTTGGTCTCGTCATGTCCTTGACAAACTCACCACAAAATCCTTAGTAATATGTTCTCATTTCCACTCAGGATTAGAAATCTGCTGAAGTAAGCCGGCAGATCTCTAATGCTCGGCTTTCACTTGCTGACAGACGAGACATCTAGCTACAAAATCCGTGATGTCTTCCTTCATGTCGTTCCACCAATAGAAACACCTCAAATCTTGGTACACACGGGTACCGCCTGAGTGGACAGCAAATCATGAGCGATGAGCCTCCGGAAGTAACTCTTATAAGACCGGATGAGACTGAGGTACGCATAATCTAACTCGGAAGTATATAATACCCTCCTCGTCTTGTGTGAACTCGGTCTGCTGCCCGGAAACTATTCGGCTGCAAATAAACTGTAAATACTGATCAGCAGCCTAGGGCTCTCTGATCCTGTCTTGATCGACGACTGAGCAACCCTAGTAACAATAATACCCTGCTCTGTCTGTCCCTTCTCCTCAAGGTCTAACTCGGAGAAGCCCTGAATCAAGTTTGTGACCACAACTCCGTGGCAAGCTAAAGTCCCTCCGGACTTCCTGCTAAGCGCATCGGCAACCACATTAGCTCTCCCCGGGTGATAGCTAATGGTACAATCATAATCCTTCAGGAACTCCATCCATCTCCTCTGTCGGAGATTAAGTTCCTCCTAAGTAAACAGATATTTGAGACTTATGGTCAGTGAGAATCTCAAATGTAACGCCATATAAATAATGTCGCCAAATCTTCATGGCAAAAATAATGGCGACTTGCTCCAGTTCATGTTCAGGGTAGTTCTTCTCATGCTCCTACAACCGACGAGAAGCATAGGAGACTACCATATCGTGCTGCATCAGAACAGCGCTCAACCCTGAATAGATGCGTCGGCATATCCGTCCTCTCCAGAAGGTAAAACCAAAACTGAAGCCGACACTAATATCCGCTTCAGCTCCTGGAAGCTGGTCTCGTAGTTCTCGGACCATGTGAACTTCACGCCTTTTCTGGTCAGACGTGTCAGTGACATAGCTATCCGAGAGAAACCCTCAACGTATCTCCGGAAATATCGAGCCAAACAAAGGAAGTTGCGAGCCTCTTCTATAGACTCCGTCTACTCCCAACGGTAACAACCTCAATCTCCTGTGGAACCACGGTATACTCCTACTCATGACCGTGTGTCTCAAACATCTCACAGAAGACAACCAAAATACGCACTACTGATCTTCACATCTAGACGTTTCCATCGAAGCATCTCTAAAACTATGCAAAGATGAAGTGCGTAACTCATCGTGGATCCGAAATAGATCACAACACCATCAACAAAGACAATGGAAACCGATCCAAACATCCTGGGAATACCAAAATCATTGAGTCCATGATAACATCTAAGGCTCCGCAAGCCTTACTGGTAAAACCAAAACACATAATGTCTGTATCACAACATTCCTAACCATAAGATCCTCGACAATAAACAGATCTGATCACTAACGATATAAATCACCAAGCATAGATCCTCCAGTGTGAGAGCAACGCTCCATCACAGAAAATACCACATATGTGGGAGCAACGCTCTACCACAAGAAATCCTCAATATGTAGGAGTAACACTCCACTACAAATAATCTATAACATGTATCTGCAATAGATATGGGAGCAATGCTCTGCTACCAGCAATCCGAAATATGTATATGTGGGAACTCCGCTCCACCACAACCGATCCATAAATGTCCAAGGCACCTAACTATCCAACTAGAGGCTGCACGAGATCACTCAACCACATATCATTGTAGGCAGCCAAAGGTATAAACAACCTAGTAAACAAATCAAATCCATAGTCAACTCTATCATCATCCTAGTGGGTCGGTCACCCACTAATGGGAGAATTAGTTGACAGGGTAAAACAACCAATATCATAATGTAGACATTTAATATTCTACATTTAACATAGGTAGAATCATCATGATGCTACCAACCATACATCTGACACACATGCACACACAACATATGTATGATCGACATAATCCTCCAATTGGTACACACCAAAAATACTCACATCATAGGTACAAATCACCGTGATACCTCCAACATGACATTCACACCCATGTGCACATACCACTACACAGATTTAAATCAATAAGATAGCTCCAATATGTCAATCAGACACGTACAGCTAACTAAAAAGCTATAATCCACAAGGAACATACAATAACCATATCTAGATGTGAATACTCACACTTCCTGCAAATGAACCAACCATCAGAGAACTCCTACAACTCATTACAATCATATGTACACGCCACATAAATATGCATAATCAACATATTTTAAATCCAATCTACCACACAAACCCTACGCCACCTTCTAAGTTATCCTACAAGGTACATACAGTCTAAATTTAAGGTACCCACGGAATAGGATAAATCAATCCTCTAAAGACTGACCAAAATCGACAATGATATACGATCAACTCAGTCTTTTCCACGTTAGTACAAAACATGTACTCAAATGTGCTCTAGATACCAAACTAAGCACAAACAACCCAAAGATCAGCATCTCCATAAAATAGGGTATGATTGTCCTCTACTGATCGGTCCAACAAAACTAAATCGGTCACCTATCAACTGATCAAGATTACATTAATCCTCCATAAGCATTTAAGGTAAATACATTCACGACCACTAAATCAACATGTGTAAATCAGTTTTCTATTGACCGATCTAACCAGAGTACATTAATCATCTACCGACGAAAACTAATTAAAGTATATCTGTATTCTACTGGCTGGGTCATCTAGAATATATAATTACTAGTCACTACCTAGCTAATAATAGCAGAGGCTGGTATGTGCCTCAATCTGCTAACCAACTAGTAATAACAGAAACTAAAACTACTGGTGTATGATATGAAAAATCGCCAGAAACTGTAATCCCTCAATCTCTATTAAGGTCAATCAAGATCAGTGGCTAACCCATCACATATAATATATGCTACAACAACCAGACATGTACTAGTAAAGAGTGCTAATACATGTTATAGACTGTAATAATGAACAGGGCATAAACTAATCAAAAAGGTAGGATAACATATACCAATATACCTCCTATAGCTTGGAGATGTCCTGCTTCTGCCAAGTCCCAAAATCCAAAAAGTCACATCGAGAAGACTAAAACATGAAATCCGAAACACGAGAAATAAAACTCGTAAGCCGATCTCTGATACCAAATAAATTGGTATCAGATAAATCTAAAAAATCCGAACACATAGCAAGTATCGTAACCTGCCGATACCACTAAATTGTCACGCCGGAGGAGTCTCCGTCCAAGAAATTTCGGCAGCATCTCCTACAAACACTATATACCTCACCACATGCGGCTGGAATAATAACAATAAAAGAAAACAAACACCACGCAGTTAATATCAAATTCACCTCTGGTGACACAACCACGCAGTAAAAAAAATAAAGCAGCTCACTCGGCTGTACCAAAACCAAAACACCAAAACTGCTAGCCGGCTAGACTTACACCACCAATAACATAAATACAAAATACCACATAACAACGTCAACACTCCAAAAATAAAACCAGAGTACAGAGTTAAACAAACTGATACATAAAACAAACAAAACATACGTGAAACCGATAAGTCTTCGATGTGACGTGGGGACCAGCAGACATGCTCCAAGCGACACCATAAATACCTGGTACGAAAAAGATAGTGTCAACGGGTGAGTTCAACAACTCAATGAATACCAATGGACATAAGTAGTAAGATATATCTAACAGCAACAAACATGAAATACAGCTTCCTAATCATATATAGGGAAATACGCAAAACTGAAAGGTAACTTAGGAAGCTATACTCACCAGGAACTCCTATCTAGACAAAAGGGTCGTCAAACCGAAAGTGTCAATAATCCTGTATGCAGGTCAAAGGTATGCATCCAACCAAAATGCAGCAACCAAATGCAGCAAACACAATCACAATAATATAAATACATCAATGCATATGATGCTAATGATGCGTCCTGGTCACCCCTGACGCCAGTCAGTCCTCTCACACACAAATGGCGAGACCGAGTGGGTAGGGCTATGGCAACTGTTGGTGCCATATCCCTCAGGTCAAGGTTGACCTGGGTGACCGAGCTGAGTCTCGGTCCCCAAATCATAAATGGGGAGCTCAATGCTCTCATCTCCCGGTACACGATGACGGGGAGGTATCTCTGCCGGCTACCACGCTGAGTCACCTGACCAACGGAGCCAAACAGAGTCCACCGTCTGCCGGCTACTACGCTGCTACACTAAATGCCAGCGGAGCCAAACAGAGCGGAACTGACTGCCGGCTACCACGCTGGGTCATATGACCAACGGAGCCAAACAGCAGAACCGCCACACACCTGCCTGATATACCACTAAACCATGAGTGGTGGTGTGTGCAGTACATGTAACTGGCGATGTGCTCAACCATAGTGGAGCCGACAATCGCACAGCATGCAATCATGATGCATGTCACTATGCATAACAAAAACTGATCAACATAACCATATCCATATATACAAAATGGGTACTGTAAAAGCGATGGTCACATACCAAAATCTAGAATACACAGGTCAGATAGAATATCAAAAACCTATGTCCTGAACATAATAAGTATGGAATATCCTGATCAGCATAGAAAAATCCATATATACATAATATGGGTACCACAGTATCAGTAGGTCAATCCACGGATCTAGGACATACAGGTCCTCTATGGTATAGCAACCTAGATCCTAAACATATCTCCTTCCATAACATATGTACCAACAATATGCACATATCAAGAATCAAGGTCTAGGTACACGAATCATATATGATATACAAATAGAGGTACACAAGCCAGTCATGGCATAAAACCTAAGTATCAGACAGTCTCGATACACATGACTGAAACCAAAAGTCCAGAACCTAGTCCTAACCTCAGTAAAACATGGTATGTCACTTATTCTAGAAACTAAGATACTCATGGTAATTAAGTACTCATGGCAACAAGATACTCATGGTAACAAATCACAAGATATAAGTACGGATACTTCACAGGCGACAAATCTAACATGCTATGGATATCAAACAGTGACATACCAAAGGCAAACATGTTCATTGCTTGTAGTTATAAAACACTATGCATATCCAATGACAATATCATAAAAGATAAGTCAAGAGGTACCCGCATCCTATCGGAAGGTCCAAATCCAATCAAATCCAATGTCGAGATGCTCTTCTCGCATCAAGGTCCTGTAATACATGATATACAGATTTAGCTAATTACATATAAATTAATTAGCTAAATTACACCCTCAAACCTATTTAGGATAATCATAATTGAATACGACTATTGATTAACCTCCTATTTATCAACCTACTACAACAAACAACCTATCTGTGGCAGCACGCCAACATAATGATCAATCAACCTCATTTATCAACTCGGTGTAATACCTTTACATTAAATCTCAAACTTCTACAACTTTATCAAACTTTAACACATCGTCCCCAAAATCCCTTACTCAGTTTATTTCAATACTTCACATATACATCACAGAACCAGCTACAATAACTGTAAAATTACTCCTTCAAGTTTAATCACTTTATTCTTTCACGCTCTACATCAATTACTCTCACTAGTTTTCAATTACTAGAGTGTAATCTAAATCCTCAATCAATGAACACACTTAGCATTCAAACCTCAACAAACTTATAAATCAAAAATCAAAATGCCTTACCCAATCCTTGTGCCAGCACTAGGGCTGAGGAGGAGCGGCAACCGCCTTGGATCTGGAGGAAGGACTCCTGACGTTGGCTGTGTTCCCATTGTCCTCCTGGAGGAAAAATGGTGGTCGAGAGGGGGGACCTTGGAGGGCTCGGCCGGTGATAGTGCTAGGGCACCGGCAACAGATCCATTCGGGTGCTCGGCTCCTGTCCCTGACTCGAAGAAGCGAAGACTCGGGTGATACTCAGACGCCGGTGGTGATGAAGACACGAGGAATGAAGAAGAAGGGCGCGTCGGCTCTGGGAAAGAAGAAGGAACCGTCGGCATCGAAAAAGGGGGAGGGAGCCGCGGGTCACTAGGGCACAGGCATCGACACTGATTTCCTGTAGCCGGTGATCGGCGCGCGGCTCGGTAAAGTGGCGGTGCAAGATGGCGCCGTCGGGTGGAGGACGAAGAGCTCGGGAGGATTGAGGAGGAGAATCGGCGCCGGAGGGGTTAGGGCACGCACGGGTTCGGCGGGGAAGAGAAAGGAAATAAGTAAAAAGAAAAAGGAAAAGAAAATGAAAAGAAAAATAACTTTTCCTCACTTAAAAGGGGTAGCCTAAACAGGCTTTCCCGGATCCCGTTTTTATCCCCGTTAACTCGTCCGTACGAGCTCCGAAAAATTCCCGGAAAATCTCAAAAAATTCCGAAAAATTCCCTTATTAATATTCGCCTATTTTCGGTATTTTACATCACGAGTGAATTGGAGGCAATTACTAAGATCGTGCGTCCTGGACCGATGATATGTGCAATATGGTGCTCCCCTCGGTCCAGGTCTGGGTGCGTGTATAGCAGCAACTCGCGGAGCTGGTCTGACTCCCTGAGCGGGCTGAGGGGCAGGCCTGGGTTGACCACGCTGGAAGGGCTGAGCCGGCTGTGGTGCTCTCCTTTCAGGTCGGTTGCCTGGAGCCACCGTCTTTTCAGCCTTCCGCCTAGCGGCCTGAGCTTCCTCCACCTTGATGTAGCAAGAAGCTTTCTCCACCATATCATCAAAACTCCGGGCGGGGTTCTTGATGAGGTCCCTAAAGAACTCCCCTTCTCGCAATCCGTGGGAGAAGGCGCTCATCAATATTTCTGAGGTGGCGGAGGGGACGTCATTGGCCACCTGACTGAACCGGTTGATGTAGCTTCGCAAGGGCTCGGTCGAATCCTACTTGAGAGCAAAAAGACAGTGGTTGGTTTTTTGATACTTACTTCTGGCGAAACGACGTAGGAAGGCCGCTTTGAAATCCATGAAGCGATTGATGGACTCGGGGCAACCCATCGAACCACTTCACACCGACCCAGTGTGTAGGAATACTCGCATTTGACAAAGATCAGATTGATACAAGATAGCCGTTCTTGAACTTCCGCAGTGCTCTTCCGATCCTTGCTCCCATCGATTCTCCAATGTTCGGGCCCCAGAACCCCAGCGTGCTTTCCTCGTGATCCGAGCCGAGAAAGGTACTTGTCGTCCGGATCTTCGTGCATCTCCGCAGGCTATAGCTTTTCCCCCGCATCCCGGTGGATGTAGAGAGCTCTCGCCACCCACGCTGGTGGCTCCTCTTTCTTCGGACTATGCTCGCGAGGTCCAGCCGATGATAGTTGCGGCGAGGCTCTCGAAATGAAGTACGAGGGAGTTCTTCCTGCTGCTTCCACCGGAGGCAGGAGCTGGTTCTTTAGACGCTTCAGGCGCCAAGCGAGGTCGTGAAACTGTTCCTTGTTTTTCGTGAGGCGGCTTGCTTCCGACCTCCTTAAGAGCTCAGACTCCCCGCGTCATGGTGACATTAATCCTCCCGCTGAACTTGCCGAGTCCTCCATCATCACGCTTGATCAGGCTATTGTGTTTCCCATGACGGCGCCAATTTGATCCCGTCCGAAGGCTGAGTAGGCTGGTCGCGGTGGCCTGGTTGTTGACGGGAAAGTCGAGGTGATCCGGCTCCCACGGGTGGTCGACGCTGCTGCACACTCACACAATCCCCTCCTCACGTTAGAGACCAAAACCCAGGGAAAGTCCCTGGATCAGGCCCTCCGACGCCAAGTCAGTCCCTTTCCCGAAAAAAGAGAGTCCAAATGAAAAGTTGTGAAAGGAAAAATGACGAGAGCGCGTACCGCGCACGAGGAATCTCCTCCTTTTATGCACCCGCCTGCTTCCAGACCCTGCCTCAAAAACGTTAACACCGGGCTTTGTCGTAGTCCCGACACCTGTCGTGCTGCTATTGGTCGTGAAGGCATCTTCCTATTTAGGAACCTCCGCCTTTACACATGGGCTTTGTCTTGTAGTGAGGGACACCTGTCAGGCCACCATTGGTCATGAGAGCATCTTCTCCTTTAGAAACCTCCACCTTCGTACCTCTCACTGGTATGTGATGATTAACCTTGACGGACAATTGTGATCCTTCCATTCCTGCACAGCTTGGCTTATCCTTTTTATCGCGGTCGGCATCTACCTCGCACCCCTCGACCAGATCTCGCCTCTAAGCGTTACTTGTTAGTCGGGCTGACCCTACGCAGCCCTGTCGCTTCTGACCTGTGACTTGTGGCTTGCCCTTCCGGATCTTCGAGTAGCAGACCCGCAGACAGAGCCGTCTCTGCACAGCCCTGCTGCTTCCAACCTTTGATTCGTGGCTTGCGCTTCCGGGCCTTCGAGTCGCAGACCTGCAAACCGAGTCGTCTGTACCCAGCCCCATCGCTTCCGATCTATGATTGTTTCTTGTGCTTCCGGGCCTTCAAATTGCAGACCTGTAAATCGGGCTGTCTCAACCCAGCTCTGCCGCTCCTGACCTATGAGTACCTGCTGGCCCTCGACCGTAAGCCCGTAGATCGGGTTGTCTCTACCTAGCTCTGCCGCTCCTGACCCATGAGTACTTGCTGACCCTCGACCGTAAGCCCGTAGATCGGGCTGTCTCTACCTAGCTCTGCCACTCCTGACCCATGAGTACTGGCTGGCCCTCAACCGTAAGCCCGTAGATCGAGCTGTCTCTACCTAGCTTTGCAGCTCCCGACCTATATCCGGTGATCCGCCTGTCGTCTCCCCTTGTCTTTCAACTACTTTGCCTCCTTGATCAACAAGTCCGCCTGGCCTCTGACTACCCCACATGCTTGCCTTTGACTGCCTAGCCAACCTGACCATTGACTGCTGAATCACCCTGACTATTGACCGCCACGTCCTCTTGACTTTTGACCGCCATATGGCCTTAACCCTTCTCCCCTTTCCTTCTGGGGGCCCTCCATTACCAACCGTATCAGCACCATAGGGGGGATGTCAGTACATTCCCCACGAGAGCGACCAGGTCTTGGGTCAGATCAGTAAGCGCCAAACTGTGCCTCTTTAGCTCAAGCTTGAACAACTTCAGGAAGTTGTTAGGTGTGACCTTCAATATGGTCTGAGCTATACAAGTAAAAAAGTTTTTAGTTAGAAATCACAATAGGAGTAAGAAAATTCTTACCAAAGGAAGTTTCAAGCTGGGCAGCAATCGAGCTCAACCCAAATCGGAAAAGAAGTCCCTCCTTGATCAGCAAGTTGCTATCAAACTCGAGGTCCTCTAGCTTCCGATAGGACTCTAAATAGGTGGGCTCCAACTTATAGTTCCTGTTAGGGGGAGGTCGGGATAACTTCCTTGCCATTTGTAAGGCCATGACACCGGAGTAGGAAGCTTGATAAAAAAAGAAATGGAACTTCTACCCCCTATGCGAAGAGGGCAATTTTTTCAAAAAGCTACATCCGATTCAAGAGGAGAAGTAAAATACTCCATCTTCTATTTCCTTCAGATAGAAGAAATGTCACTCGTCCCTCGGATGCACTAAACCCCTCGACTCCCTTTCTACACTATCCTTTTCGTTCGCTGTATCTTCTGCTCGATTTTTTGTGCTCCTAAGTCCCTACACACTCAGACACAAAACATCAAATACATAGGGACTAACTTAACTCGGTTGATCAATATCAAAACTAACCCGGGGTACTTATAATCTCTCCTTTTTTGATGTACATCAACCTGAGTTAAAGCCAGGATAAACACATAAGAAATTATATATAAAAATAATAAAAAATACAATCGTAACATTAATGTTTTGCAATTAAGTCTTCCCTCTTAATTTAACACTATTCTCTCACTTTGAACACATCAAAAAATATGAAAAAAATATAAAAATTAGCAGAGGGAAAAAATAAAATAAAAAACCTTAGGAGTTGTACACAGATGATCTAAGATTCTATATTTTTATTTAATTATTTTCTAAATAAAATAATTTTTAAGAACTAACCTTATATTTGAAAAAAAAAATTCCATTTTTGAAAAATTTTAAAATATTTTATCAATGCCAAATAAAATCAATCTAATAATAAAAAAATACAAGAAAACTATTTTTTTATAGCTAAAATAAATATTCCAAATAGTTTTTTTAAAAATCAAATACTTAAAAATAGATTCATCGTCAAAGCAATTTGTTGATTTTTTTTACTATGTGAAATATAACGGATATCTACCAAAAATTAGGTTTGTCAAAAATCTATCACCAAAATATTTTAATTAAAAAACATTTTTTGTTAAAAATTCATAGAAAATTATTTAATAGTCAAAAATTTTCAAAAAATAAATTATGCTAACAAATAAAATATTTTTCTATCAATGAAAAATTTTAAACAAAAAAAATCGAATAAACAAGCTATGAAATCTAATTTTTCCAATAATGATTAATAATAAACAAATTAATTTATAGCAATTTAAATTATTTTTATTTCTATCAAAAAAAATTAATGAGTTAAAATAGATTTTGGAATCCAAAATAAATTTTTACCTATTGAATTTATCAAATATCTTCGTGGAATATCATATTTTGACACTTTTATAATTTGACCCATATGATTTCTAATATACCAATTAAACCCTCCATTATATCTAACATTTCTTTCTTGAGCATATGAGTTTAAACACATAGAATCTTTTCATAATGTCAATGTTTCTATATGTTTCTTTTATTTTACATTTTCATTCTTAAGTTTATCAAAAATCTTCCAATACACATACATAGTTATTCTTTGAATTTATATATTTGGTCCTAATTTTACATAAGGTTCTAGATAGTATTTTTATAGCATCATACATTTGGTCAGAGGGTAAGAGTCGTATCTCACTTACCGTATCGAATTTATAAGTGAATGCTCCCCCTTCTTCGATACTTTCTCCTGAAGTGTCTTTGTCATCTTCTTCTTGGTAATTGGTCATTAGTGCTAGTCCAGTGTATTCCTCTATCTCGGAATGTCCTGATGATGACTCATTGTAAGTTGCTTTGAGGTTATTTGTTTGGACCTTCTTTATCATTTGTCTTTTTATATATCATTCCTCATTGCAATTATAGCACCTCATTTTCTTTATTCCTCATAGAATCTTTTGGGCTTGTGTCTTATCAAAGATATGAGAATTGTTTTTTTTTATTTCCTTACCATATAAGCTCCTTCATTTTTGTCAAGAGATGATTCTGAATCTAGTTCAATCTTTTTGGATTTTAGTGCTAGATTGTGTTTTGGCTCTTTTTCTTTTCTGAATTTTGCACATCGAAATTCTTAAAGTTCTAAAGTTGAAAATAAACTTTCCAAAGTACTTATTTTTGGTGCAATTTGACTAAGCTTGAGTCTTGATATTTGAGTTTTGATGTTTGACAATGTATGGAGATTGCAGTTGTAATTATCTGTGTAGGGAGATTGTTGGTGCAATTCTCCTCTGGTCAAGGTTTGACCAGTTTGATAAGACGAAGAGTCAAGTAGGTCAAGGTTGACTGGATACTTAATTGGGAAAGTCTTGACTGGAAGTTAGACAAGGAAAAGTCCAACAGGAAGATTAGCAGAAGATGAAAATCCAAGTGGATCAGTGTTGACCGGATACTTAGTAGGGAAGTCCTAGTGAGTGAAACTAGGCAGATGGAAAGTCCTAGTGATTGAAGCTAGGAAAAAGGAAAATCCTAATGAGTGAAGTCAGGTGAAAGTCTTAGTGAGCGAAGCTAGACAGTGTGAAAAGTCCTGGTGAGTGAAGTCAAGTATGCAGAAATTCAGGTGGGTCAAGGTTGACCGGACACCTGGTGATTGGAAGTCTAAGTAAGTCAGAGGATTGACTGGATACTTGACACATGGAGAAAAGTCCAAGTGGGTTAAAGGATTGACCAAACACTTGATAAACAAGTTCCAGTAGGTCAAGGTTGACCAGATGTTGGGTAAGGGAACCCTAGACTTAGGTTTGGAAGTTAGGGTTTGGTAATCGACTAGGTTAGTCGATTACCGAAGCGTAATCTATTATGGTAATCGCTTAAGCTTGGAATCACTAGAAAAGCCTTCTAATTGATTGGTGTAATTGATTAGGACACCGTAAGCGATTAGGATAATCGATTAGAACACAGTAAGTGATTAGGATAATCGCTTACAGTGCCTTTTGCTTCGAACAAAATGGTTCTATTCGAAGCTTAAGTGATCAGGTTGATCGCTTAAGCTATTTCTCGCGATCGAATAGAATGTTGCTCAATCGTTCTGGCTAATTGATTTAGCAAGACCTAATCTACTAGAGTAGTCGATTAAGGTTAAAAATATAGCCATTTATGCAGATTGCTGACGTGGTAATCGATTAAGGGGATTCTTAATCGATTAAGGCGCCAACAGTAACCCTAGAAAAGGATTTTTCGAGCACTGTTTCATTGCCCTTCACTTCCACTCTCTTCAACGAGCACATTACTTCACACTAGATTCTTGGAGACTTAGAGAGAAGTGTTGCTACGATTCCAAGTTGATTAAGAGGTGTCTACAAGAAAGAAGTAAGAAGTTAGGATTTCATTTATTGTAAATCTTGTACGATTTCACATTGTATTAGCTTCTTTTTGTTCTTCTTCTTGTATTTCTGTGTGTGAGTTTGTAAGAGGCTTCTCCGCCTCCGAATTATTTTCGAGAAGTAGTGTTTTTTATAGTGGATGTATGAGTAAGGGATGGATCCTTGGATTAGTCACCTCGTTTGAGGTAGATACCAAGTAAATCTTTGGCGTTAGCATTGGAGAAGTTTGCTTCAAGTATTCCGCTGTAAAAGATCATCATCAACGCGAAGTGAGCTATTCACCCCCCCCCCCCCCCCCCTCTCTAGCTCTAAAGTGTCCAAACAAGTGGTATCAGAGCAAGGCTGCTCTTCACCGGAAGGGCAATGAGCTAGAGGAAGAAGAAATTAAAGCACAAAAGTCAACAAGTCAAAGATTTCAAAAGATCAACTTAAAGATGGAATTCTGAGATGGACTCGGATTCGACACGAGAGTGCCTCCACCATTCACAATGAAGCTTTGATTCTTAGAAATCAAGAATCAAAAACTTCTTCATGATGGAGATAGAGCAATGGTTTGCTCTAATGGAGGGTTTTCAAGCTCCAAGAGATTCAAAAGGCAAACTCATCAAAAGGAGCAAATGGAGTCAAAAGCAAATCTAAAGATGTGAGGCCAATGATAAAGTGACCAAACTATTGGTCAATTTATTGCCTAGCAATATCTTGAGCAAGATAAGAGAATTTAAGGATGTCAAGGAGCTTTGGAGCAAATTAACAAGAATTCATGAAGATCCCTCCACTATACAAAATCAAGAAGAATCTACAGAGGGAAACTCATTGGATCAAGAAGAAGAGGAATCCGAAGTTGAGAGATGCTCAACATCGAAAGAAGAAGAAGAAGGTGCATCCTCTAGAGAGCACGAAGACAGAGGCAAAGGAGTATACTTCTTATTTTATGTGCATGAGGAATAAGATGAAGAAGCCTCCATCTCAAGGATTGAGGGGGAGCGTGAAACATCAATGTCGAATCAAGAAGAAGTCTCTTCATCCAGATCAAAAGGAGAAAGTGTTACTCCTACAAGTAAAGGTATAGAAATTTTAATTGTAAATAATAAAGATCATATCATTTGTTTTAAGTATAGGAAAAAAGGATACAACAAGAGTAAGTGTCCCAAATTGGCCAAAAATAAGTGTCAAGTGGCACCAAAGGATAAGGAAAAGCCTAAGGAGGTCGGTCCCGTGGTACGAAAAGACAAGGAGCACATTGTGTGTTTTTCTTGCAATCAAAAAGGATATTATCAGAGCCAATGTCCAAAGGGGAAGAATCCGACCAAGAGAAAAGGAGAAAGCTCAAGTCAAGGGGGAGCTTCTAAGGGGAAACTCAAGGTATCATTTATTGAACTAATTCCTTTGACACATGATAAAAAGTATGATAAGTCTAGTTTCTATCATTTTAATATTATTTATCATGAAAATAGGAAACATAATAGGGTTAAGGAAAAATATGTAGCGTATTATGCAATGACTATATACCTCACCTAAGGTTAGGAAGGTAGATAACAAATTAGACAAGAACTCTAAGAAGTTTAGATATATGCCTAAAAATAAAAATGCTCATAAGGATCAAAAAAATTTCAAATCTATGAATTTATGGAAGGAAAATCAAGTTTTGAGGTCAAGGCTTGATAAATTGGAAAAAACCCTAAAAAGAATGAAAATATCTTTAAGGGGCAAAATGAGGTTTAGGAATAGATAGACAAGAGCCCTCCAATAGTCATAGAGGTTTGGGATGCAAATCTAAAGTCAAGAAGGATGTGGCTTTATACCATAGGGTTCCATATAGTTATGGAACCAACCCTAGGTGTAGTGGTCAAGTCAAGGAAAAAAGGGAGGCTATCTATAAAGTTAACCTTGCAAAGACTAATGTGACTAAGGATTCAAAGAAGCCTAAGAAAGTCACTAAGAAGTGTTGGTGCAATGTCCCTCAGGTCAAGGTTGACCTGGTTAACCAAGCTGAGTCTTGGTTTGAGTTTAGATGTTTGACAATAAGATACTGATTGAAGGAGAGTCAAGTAGGTCAAGGTTGACCGGATACTTGACTGGGAAGTCCTGACTGGGATGTTAGGCAGAAGGAAATCCTGGTGAGTGAAGCCAGGTGAAAGTCCTGACTGGGATGTTAGGCAGATGGAAATCCTAGTGAGTGAAGCTAGGTGAAAATCCTAGTGAGTGAAGCTAGGTGAAAGTCCTGGTGAGTGAAGCCAGGCAAGGGAAATCCAGATGGATCAAGGAAGATCGGACATCTGGTGTTGGGAAGTCCAAGTAGGTCAAGAGAGTGACCGGATACTTGGCATGAAAGAAAAGTCCAAGTGGGTCAAAGGGATTGACCGGACACTTGTTGGGGAGTCCTGGCAGGTCAAGGGAGTGACCAGATGCTAGGCATGATGTACCAACAGGTCAAGGTTGGCCGGATGTTGGTTTGGGAGGTTCGGGACTTGGTTTTGGGCAAAAACCAAGTGCTGGATCGATCAGTGGATCGATCCAGATCTTTCCCAGCGAACAGAGAGCCTCTGGATCGATCGGTGGATCGATCCAGAGGTCCCAATCGATCAGCCGATCGATTGGGACGCTGCTGCTTCGCGCGATAAGCGCTGGATCGATCCGTGGATCGATCCAGGCGCTTTCCCAGAGCACAGAGACGCTCTGGATCGATCCGTGGATCGATCCAAAGTCTCCCCGATCGATTGGGAACATTCGAATCGATCGGGATCCGACCGTTGGCATCGATAAAAGCCGCAGGCGCACGATTCCTTCGGCATCTCTTCTCCGATTTACTCCAGCTCTTCGCCAGCTCCTCTACAGCACTCTCCAAGCTCGTGATCGCCAGTTCTTGAAGGTTCTTGGAAGCTTTCCAAGTCAAGAGGCGGATCAAAGCCAAGAGGAAGAAGTTAGGGTTAGGGTTTTTACTGCACATCTTGTAAGCTTTTGCTTATCTTGTATTTCCCTTTCTTCTTCTTGTACTGAGAGTATTGTAGGGCTTCTCCGCCCTTGGTAGTTACCATAAAGGAGTGTTATTCATAGTGGAGGGTGTGTGCGTTGGTGTGGATCCTTGGATTAGTCACCTCTTGTGAGGTGGATACCAAGTAAACCAATTTTGTTAGCGTTTGTTTTTGTTTCTTTGTATTCCGCTGCGCATCCAAGAAGAAACAAGCAAAGAAGCACACCGAGCGAACGCGACGAGCTATTCACCCCCCCCCCCCTCTAGCTACTTTTGGTCCTAACAAGTGGTATCAGAGCAAGGCCGCTCTTCACCGGAATCATCGCCGGAAGGGTCGAGCATATCAAGAAAAGCTAGAGGGTGAAGAAGTTGGAGCAAATTCTTCAAGTTCAAGACTTTATCAAGCTCAACTTCAAGATGCAATTCCAAGATGGACTTGGATTTGACACAAGGGTGGCTCCACCATACACTTCCACGAGTTTCGATTCTTGGAGATCAAGAATCGAAAATTTTCTTATGATGGAGATAGAGCAATGGTTTGCTCTAATGGAAGGCTTCAAAGCTCCAACAAACTCCAAGGGCAAGCTTCTAAAGAAAAGCAGATGGAGCTCGGAGCAAATTCAAAGGGGCGAGGCAAATAACAAAGTGACCAAGCTTTTGGTCAACTTATTGCCTAGCCACATCTTGGCTCAAGTTGGAGAATTCGAAGATGCCAAGGAACTTTGGAGCAAATTGGCCAATAAGAGATCCCTCCACCGTACAAGATCAAGAAGAATCCAGAGAGGGTGACTCGTTGGAGCAAGACCAAGAGGAGGATTCCGAGGTTGAGAGATGCTCAACCTCCAAGAAGAAGAAACCAAGAAGCTTCATCCTCAAGGGAATGCAACGAAGGGAACAAGGAGGGAGCATACTCCTTGTTTCATTTTCAAGATGATGAAGCCTCCACCTCTAGGATTGAGGGGGAGCAATCCTCGGTGACACCGGATCAAGAAGAAGGAGAAGCTTCTACATCCGGGTCAAGAGAAGAAGAGGAGGAAGAAGCTTCTACCTCCACAAGTCAAGAAAAATCGAATGGAGGAGGATCAAGGGTTGATCAAGAGGAAGCTTCTACCTCCGGATCCAAAGAAAAAGATGCCACCCCTACAAGCAAAGGTATAAATATTTCAATTAATAATAAAAATCATATCATATGCTTTGAATGTAGGGAACATGGGCACTACAAGAGCAAGTGCCCTAAATTGGCCAAGAAGAAGGGCCAAGTGGCACAAAAGGACAAGGTGAAGCCCAAGGAGACCATCCCCAATACAAAGAAGAGCAAGGAGCATATTATATGCTTCTCTTGCAATCAAAAGGGGCATTACCGGAGTCAATGCCCCAAGGGGAAGAAGGTGGTCAAGGCTCAAGGAGGCACTAGTCAAGGGGGAGCCTCCAAGGTAAAAAGGAAGGTAACTTTCATTGAGCCTATTCCCTTGCAAAATGGTAAAAAACATGCTAGGTCAAATTTTTATCATTTTAATGCAATTTACCATAAGAATAGAAAGCATGAGGGCTTTAAGGAAAAGCATGTGGCCCTACATGCCAAAACTACTATCCCTAAGGCTAGGAATGTAGGTAAAAACCTAGGCGATAACTCTAAGGATTTAAGATACAAGCCTAGAAACAAAAATGCTCATGGATCAAACACTAAGGACTTAGTGAGAGAAAATCAAGTCTTGAGGTCAAGACTTGATAAAATGGAAAAGATCCTAAAAAGGATGGAAAATATCCTATTAGGGCAAAATGAGCACAACTTAGGGTTAGGAAAATCAAAGCCATCCGATGGCCATAAAGGTTTGGGATACAAACCAAAGGCTAAGAAGGATGTGCCCTCTTACCATAGAGTTCCATATAGTTATGGAACAAATCCTAGGTCTAGTGGTCAAGCCAAGAATACTAGGGAAGTCATCCCTAAGAATATTTTTGCAACCAAAGTGACTAAGACTTCAAAGAAGTCTAAGAAAGCCACTAACAAGGTCACAAGGGAGGTTATCCCTAGAGTTGACCTAGAAAAAGTGACCAAGGCTTATAAGAAGCCAAACAAGGTCACTAGGAAGGTATCTAAGGAAGTTATCCCTAGTGAATACCTAGAGCATCCAAGGAGCACCAATAGGTGCTGGGTTCCTAGGAGCATCTTCTCTACCCCCATAGATGGGTTAGAGAGTGTCAACTCCGATTAGAAGGGTAGTTAACCCAACTTTAAGGAAATTGACACTCAAGGAGCATTTTCAAGGTTTTTGTTAACCTTTGAAAATGAAATGGAACTAATATTTACTCCTTGAAAGAGTAAAATGTGCCTATTGGTGGAATAATTGATTTTATCTTAAAATGGCACAAATTGGAAATTCATAGAGAAATACCAAGTTGGGATTTTGGCGTTCTCTTAAAAATGTAAGGCAACCCAGGCCTTAATTTAAAAGTGCTACTCTTGTGGAAAAATAAAATATGCCAACATTTGAGGAATATGCTTAATTTCAATTGGCATAAATTAATCAAGGGAATTAGAAATGCCAATTTAGGCTTTGGCATTGTCTTGAAGCACTTTAGGGCAATCTAGGTTTAACGTTTTTAAGTTAAAAACAAGTAGTATATTTTGAGTTAGCTAAGTGATTAAGGATACTTAGATAGGTAATCTAAGTATATTTTTATTCATGCTAAACTTTGCCATGATTGTTTGCCCATAACATGCCATGACATCATATTTTATTTGTATTTTGCATTCATGACTTATTATGGAAAATCCAAAAATACCATGTCATGACATTCATACATCATGTAGTTAAAGGAATCTTTCTTTTGAAAGTTATTTTACGTTGATGTATGTCATAACATTATCATGCATTAGTTTAATTCCTTTTAATTAAGGACAAATGGCATTTAACAATACTTATTAACAAGTGACATCCTAGGTGGATGTCTAATATCTCTAAAATGCCTAGATAGATATGCATGATCCCTAGATTAGGGCAAAACCAAAATCTACATCTCACAAAGACTATAAGGTGACTTGTATGTGTTTTAGTGCACATTAGATACAAGTGAGATGTTAGGATGATGAACAAAACTCAAAGATGTTGATCTAGTGCATTCCTTTGAGTTTTAAATTCATCAAAACACATAGTTATGTGTTTTCCCATCATTGGGAAAGCTAATGTACAAGTCATGTGCATTATGCCCAAGGAACATGATGGGATATTGGTTTTGAAAATGTTTTCAAAATGATTTTGGAAAACCTTGGTGAAGGCTATCTTTTGATAGTAATCACCATTGAATAGTTAGACACAAACTTGAAGAAAACACTAAATTTTTGCAAGCCTTCAAGTTTGTGTCAATCTTTGAAAATATGAAGTATTTTCATAGAAAACTATTTTTCCTTGATTGTATATACCCTAAATAATGTCTACACGAAATTTCATAATTTTTGGATTTTTGTAGAATTTTCTAGGGGTTTCTGAAGTTGACTGAAATGGAATTTCAACAACTATCAGAGCTCCGATCGATCCATGGATCGATTGGAGTACCTGAATCGATCCGTGGATCGATTCAGAAGGCAATTCCCGCGAGCAGAAGCTCGTTGGATCGATCAGCCGATCGATCCAGGGAGTCTGAATCGATCAGTGGATCGATTCAGAGAGGTTCAATCGATTGGAACCCAACTCCAATCGATCCAAGTTGCTGATTTTGGCTGGAAAGGCCTGATTTCAGCATCTTTGAACCTATTTTAGTCTAGGGAACCATTCCAAACCCCTTAACATACACTTGTATATATAAAAAAGGTGTTTTCATGTGAAAACAAGGATGGATTGGTTAAGAAAGGCTAAGTTGAAGTTTAGGTTGAGGTTTGTTTCAAATTTTGAATATTTGAACCTCAAAACTTCTAATTTTGGGTTTCCTAAAGGTTTAGGGATTCCAAGTCAGTGTTGGTGCAATGACACCATGTCTTTAGGGGGAGGGACTCTTTAAAGACATGAAAAATTTATTTTTCATGAACCTTGGAAGGTGGTTAACCTTCTTTAAAGAAAATGCTCATGTATGAGCTTTTGAACTTGAAATGGGGAGTGGATATCCTCATTATATCATGTGGGAACTCACGTGGTTAGAAAATGCTCAAGGTTGAGTATTTGTCTACATTGAGGGAGAAGTTAAGGATAAATGAAGGGTATGGGACCTTCATTATCGTGTTTGGTCACAACAAGTGATGTTATGAACAACGATGAGCAACTCTTCAGGGGGAGAGTCTTCAACAAATGGAGTTGTTGAAGTGTGCCCAAAATTGGAGCACAATTTGATGTGTGTCCAAAGATGGGTTGATGTGTTTTATTAGTAGGGGTTGATGTGTGCCAATAGGGGGAAAATGAAAGGACTTGTGAATGGGAGTAAGTTAGGCTTTCATTACCTAGAGGGAGTTTGCCCTCTTAGGGGAGAATAAAGAGTCTAACTTATGTGTTCATTACCTAGTGGCATGAAGAATGAGGCTATGGGATTAGCCTAACTTACATGTGGTATTGTAAGTGTTATTGTGGTATTGTCAAACATCAAAAAAGGGGAGATTGTTGGTGCAATGTCCCTCAGGTCAAGGTTGACCTGGTTAACCAAGCTGAGTCTTGGTTTGAGTTTAGATGTTTGACAATAAGATACTGATTGAAGGAGAGTCAAGTAGGTCAAGGTTGACCGGATACTTGACTGGGAAGTCCTGACTGGGATGTTAGGCAGAAGGAAATCCTGGTGAGTGAAGCCAGGTGAAAGTCCTGACTGGGATGTTAGGCAGATGGAAATCCTAGTGAGTGAAGCTAGGTGAAAATCCTAGTGAGTGAAGCTAGGTGAAAGTCCCGTGAGTGAAGCCAGGCAAGGGAAATCCAGATGGATCAAGAAAGATCGGACATCTGGTGTTGGGAAGTCCAAGTAGGTCAAGATGACCGGATACTTGGCATGAAAAAAGTCAAGTGGGTCAAGGGTGACCGGACACTGGTGGGAGTCCAAGTGGGTCAAGGAGGACCGGACATTTAGCATGATGACAAAATGCCAAGTTGGTTTAAGGGATTGATCGGACACTTGGTGAAAAAGTCTTAGCAGGTCAAGGTCGATCCGGATGCTAGAGCCTCTGGATCGATCGGTGGATCGATCCAGAGGTCCCAATCGATCAGCCGATCGATTGGGACGCTGCTGCTTCGCGCGATAAGCGCTGGATCGATCCGTGGATCGATCCAGGCGCTTTCCCAGAGCACATAGACGCTCTGGATCGATCCGTGGATCGATCCAAAGTCTCCCCGATCGATTGGGAACATTCGAATCGATCGGGATCCGACCGTTGGCATCGATAAAAGCCGCAGGCGCACGATTCCTTCGGCATCTCTTCTCCGATTTACTCCAGCTCTTCGCCAGCTCCTCTACAGCACTCTCCAAGCTCGTGATCGCCAGTTCTTGAAGGTTCTTGGAAGCTTTCCAAGTCAAGAGGCGGATCAAAGCCAAGAGGAAGAAGTTAGGGTTAGGGTTTTTACTGCACATCTTGTAAGCTTTTGCTTATCTTGTATTTCCCTTTCTTCTTCTTGTACTGAGAGTATTGTAGGGCTTCTCCGCCCTTGGTAGTTACCATAAAGGAGTGTTATTCATAGTGGAGGGTGTGTGCGTTGGTGTGGATCCTTGGATTAGTCACCTCTTGTGAGGTGGATACCAAGTAAACCAATTTTGTTAGCGTTTGTTTTTGTTTCTTTGTATTCCGCTGCGCATCCAAGAAGAAACAAGCAAAGAAGCACACCGAGCGAACGCGACGAGCTATTCACCCTCTAGCTACTTTTGGTCCTAACAAGAAGGTCACAAGGAAAGTTATCCCTAGAGTTGACCAAGAGGAATCTAGCATGACCAAAGCTTCTAAGAATCCTAGGAAGGTCATTAGGAATGTATCAAGGGAAGTTATCCCTAGTGAATACCTAGCACACCCAAGGAGCATCAATCGATTTTGGGTTCCTAAGAGTATGTTCTCCACACCCTAGATGGGTTTAGAGAGTGTCAACTCTAATTGAAATGATAGTTAACTCAACCTCAGTGAAGTTGACACTTGGAGTCATTTTCAAGGTAGTCGTACTCCTTGAAAATGAGAAGGATTAATTGTTTACTCTTTGGAAGACTAAAATGTGTCAAAATTTAAGGAATTGAACTTAATTTAAATTGGCATAAATAAGAAAAAGGTAAAAGAAATGCCAAGTTGGATTTTGACATTTTCTCAGAAGGAAAAGGGAGCAATCTAGGACTAATCTTAAGTTAACAAAATTTTTTAAGATACTTACATAAATAATCTAGGTATATTTATTTATGCTAAATTGTCATGATTACTTGCCCATCCTATGCCATGATATCATATTTTGCATTCATATTTATTATGAAAAATAAAATACAAAAATATCATGTTATGTCATACATACATAACATAGTTATAATAACTTTTTCTTTTGAAAATATTCATTTTGATGTATGCCATGAATCATCATGCATTACTTTTGATTCCTTGTCATTAAGGACAATGACAGTTATTAACAAGTGACATCTTAGGTGGATGATCAATTTAACAATGCCTAGATAGATATGCATGATCCCTTAGATTAGGGCAAAATCAAAATCTACATCTCACAATGACCATAAGGTGACTTGTATGTATTTTAGTACACATTAGATATAAGTGAGATGTTAGGATGATGAACAAGACCCAAGATGTTAATTTAGTGCATCTATTTGAGTTTTAGCTTTATCAAAACATATAGTTATGTGTTATCCAATCATTGGAAAAACTAATGTACGAGTCATTTTCTTTTAGCCCAAGAAATATGGTTGGAAATTGGTTTTGAAAATGATTTCAAAATACTTTTGGAAAATTTTGGTGAAGACTATTTGTTATTAGTAATCACCATTGGAAAGTTAGACACAAACTTGAAAGAAATATTGAAGTTTTCAAGAGTTTCTAATTTTGTGTTAATTTTTGAAAGTAAGATATTTTTTCTTAGAAGACTATTTTCCCATAATAGTATATGCCTTAAATAATGTCTACAAGAATTTTCATAATTTTTGAAATTTTATAGAATTTTTGGGGCATTTCTTAAATTTAGCTGAAATCGATTTCAAAAATCAGAAATGGTAATCGACTAGGCTAGTCGATTACCACATCATAATCGATCAGGTCAATCGATTAGGCGAGTTTTCATTAGCACAGTAGCTCACGGAATCGATTACAACAATCGATTAAAGGCCTTAATTGATTATTGATTACAACAATCGATTGACACTCGGGAATTGATTAAATCCTAACTTTAATAGACTATGACTGTCGGCTGGTCTTAAGCGACTAAGGGTCTTATTTAAGTGGTTAAGATCTTGATTTCAGCTTAAATAAGTTTATTTGAGTTGAATAAGTCATGTTTTAGTCGTGCTAACTATTTCTAATCCTAGAAAGTGTTGGAACCCCAAGGTTGTTTTGGTGTAATCAACAAGTTAAGTTAGATCCTGTGTGTTTTTAACCTTATGTCTAAGTGTGCAGGAGCTTAGGAGCACAGGTAGTCAAGCGGAAGATACAGCTAGCGAGAAGGACGGCATGCGATGTGTCTGAGGGACGAGGCGTTGCAGAAGAGTACACCGGCGGGCAAGAAGGAAGCGTGCAGTGGTTCCGAGGAACGAGAAGCTGGAGCGGAAGACTGCTTGAGGAGCAAGAGACGTAGCTAGCGAGAAGGTCGGCACGGGGTGCGATCGAGGGACAAAGACTGCAGATGAGTACGCTGGCAGACGAGAAGGAAGCACGCGGCGATTCCGAAGGACGAGAAGCCGGAGCGAAAGCCCGCTTGAGAAGACCGGAAGTTAGGTTTGGGTGAGCCCTATTCCGGATGGCCGAGATCACCCAAGCGAGCAGATCTGGAGTTGAAGACCCGGACTGAGGCGAGCTGAACCGGAGCGGAGGTCCCTGACGGAAAAAGTCAACTATAGTTGACTTTTGGTGTCCTAGCGCCTGGAACAGCCTGGGGCGCCCGAAATGCTTCTAGGCGCCCGGACCAGACTTTTTGACCAGATCGAGTTTTGACTCGATCTGAATGAAAGGGGATAAAGTTTATCCCCCCAAGACGCCCGGAACCCTTCGAGGCGCCCCGACCAAGGCTATAAATAAAGCTTTGGTCCAGAAGCTTTTCAACAATTCCAAGCAATTCATTTCAGACACTTGTCCGTTTCTTTTTAGAGTTAAGCTTCTATTTTTTGTACGTCAACGCTGTAAGAGGCTTCTCCGCCTAGAGGAGATTTGTTAGTACGTTTTTCATCTGTCTTAGATTAACAACCTCCCTGGTTGTAACCAAGTAAATTGTGAGCCTCGTCCTTTCTGTGTTATTTACTTACTCTTTATATGTAAGTGTTAGTTTAAGAAGTCGAGAAGGGTTGTGCTTTTTGTTTTTGCAGGCTATTCAACCCCCCTTCTAGCCGGCCACCGTGATCCAACAGAAAGTGCTTAGATAAGTATTTAAGGGTAGTTTTCATGATGAAAATAAGATTAGAATGGTTAAGAGAGACTACGTTGAAGTTTAGGATGAGGTTTGCATTCAATTTGATTATTGAACCTCGACACTTTAAAAATTTAGATTTCCTAAAGTTTTAGGATTTCTAAATCATTATTGGTGCAATGACAAAAGTTTAGAGCATGTTTTGAGGTGGAGCTACTTCTTAAAGACATGATTTTTTTTTCATAACAAAACAATGGAAGGCTTTAAATCTTCATTGTTATGTATGCTCTAGGATGAGCATTTGGGCACAATGAAGGGTATGAGACCTTCATTGTGATATTGTTAATAACAAGTGAGGCTGTAAATAATATGTAGGAGACTCTTCGGGGGGAGAGTTTTTTATGTGTGCCAAAGGCGAAGAATGTAGAGTTTAAGTTAGGAAACCTTTATTACCCAAAGTAGGAGGCTACCCTCTTGGAAAGGGGAGAATGAAGGAAACCCTCATTCATGTTTTGGCATGACGAATAAGTTTTAAGACTATGGGATTAGCCTAACTTAAACGTATTGTCAAATATCATAAAGAGGGAGACTGTTGGTGTAATTTGACTAAGCTTGAGTTGGCTTAAGCTTGAGTCTTGATGTTTGAGTTTTGATATTTAACAATGTATAAATATTGCAGTTGCAATTGTTTGTGTGAGGAGATTATTGATGTAATTCCCCTCTAGTCAAGATTTGACCAGTTTGATGAGAAGAAGAGTCAAGTAGGTCAAGATTGACCGGATACTTGATTGGAAAAGTCCAACAGGAAGGTTTGTAGAAGATGAAAATCCAAGTGAGTCGGTATTGACCGGATACTTGGTGGGGAACTCCTAGTGAGTGAAACTAGGCAGATAGAAAGTCCTAGTGAGTGAAGATAAACAGAAGAAAAATCTTGGTGAGTGAAGTCAGGTGAAAGTCCTAGTGAGTGAAGCTAGGCAGTGTGAAAGTCCTGGTGAGTGAAGCCAGACATGTGGAAATCTAGGTGGGTCAAGGTTGACCGGACACCTAGTGATTGGAAGTCCAAGTAGATCAAAGGATTGACCAGATACTTGGCACAAGGAGAAAAGTCCAAGTGGGTTAAAGGATTGACTAAACACTTGGTGAACAAGTCCTAGCAGGTTAAGGTTGACTAGATATTAGGCAATGAGGAGTCCCAATAGGTTAAGATTGACCGGATGTTGGGTAAGGGACCCCTAGACTTAGGTTTGGAAGGTAGGATTTCGTAATCGACTAGGTTAGTCGATTACCGAAGCTTAATCGATTAGGGTAATCACTTAAGCTTGGAATCACGAGAAAAGCCTTCTAATTGATTGGTGTAATCGATTAGGACACCATAAGCGATTAGGATAATCACTTACGGTGCCTTTTGCTTCGAACAGAATGGTTCTGTTCAAAGCTTAAGCGATCAAGTTGATCGCTTAAGCTATTTCTTGTGATCAAAGAGAATGTTGCTAAATCAATCTAGCTAATCGATTCAGCAAGGCCTAATCGACTAGGGTAGTCGATTAAGGTTGAAAATATAGTCATTTATGCAGGTTGTTAAAGTGGTAGTCGATTAAGGGGATTCTTAGTTGATTAAGGCGCCAACAGTAACCCTAAAAAAGGGTTTTTCGAGCACTGTTTCATTGCCCTTCGCTTCCACTCTCTTCACTGAGCACACAACTTCACACTAGATTCTTGGAAACTTAGAGAGAAGTGTTGCTACATTCTAAGTTGATCAAGAGGTGTCTACAAGGAAGAAGTAAGAAGTTAGGGTTTGATTTATTGTAAATCTTGTATGATTTCACATTGTATTAGCTTCTTCTTATTCTTCTTCTTGTATTTCTATGTGTGAGTTTGTAAGAGGCTTTTCCGCCTCTGGATTATTTCCGAGAAGGAGTGTTTTTGATAGTAGATGTGTGAGTGAGGTGTTGGTGCAAGCACCAGACGATCGAAACTGAGTTTTGATTATGTCAAAAGGTCCAAAGTTAAGTTGTCTTGTGATCTAACAAGGTTGATTGAGCTTGCAGGAAAGTCTTAAGTTGTCTTAGCTAAAAGTCCTAATGGATTCTAGGCAGGTGGAAACCCCTAGGGGGAGGTAACCCTAAGTCGTAGGGGGTGGTAACCCTAGGTGATGAAAGTCCTAGTTGCGTTTAGATAGGTAGAAAACCCTAAAGGGTGGTAACCCTAGGTTATGGAAAACCCTAGGGGGAGGTAACCTTAGGTCATAGGGGGTGGTAACCCTAGGTTATGAAAAACCCTAGGGGGTAACCCTAGGTCCTAAGTGTTGGTTGCTACTCGAAAAACCTAGAGGTTCCACTGTACAAAAATTTTGTACAAAGGTCTGAACCTTTTCCTAGCTACCATGTGTTCTTTTAAATTAAATTTTGGATCGCCTGCGGAACTTAACACGTTTGATCCAAAAACTTAATCTATTTGTTCTTTTAGGTTTTGACTTGGATCTCCTGCGGAACTTAACACGTTCGACCCAAGTCACCTTAAGTTATTAATTTCATTAAATATTAATTTCCATAATTGGTTCCCAGTACTGACGTGGCGAGGCACATGACCTTCTTGGATATGGGAGCAACCACCACCGACTAGACAAAACCTTTTATGGAAAGCTAATATTTAATTTCCTAAAATAACTTTAGGTTAACCGAAAAGAACAATCAAATCACAAGGAAAAGAAAAACAAAAGAACACTATATCGAAAACAAATTTGAAACTCTAGAATCATATGCCTCTTGTATTTAGTATTATTTCCAAAAATAACTAGTATGATGCGGAAAGAAAAATACTAGTTATACCTTTTAGAAAAAACCTCTTGATCTTCTACCGTATTCCTCTTCTAACCTCGGACGTTGTGTGGGCAACGATCTTCCGAGATGAGAAACCACCTAAGCACCTTCTCCTTTCTTCAAATTTCGGCCAAGCACAAAGCTTCCAAAAGATGAAGATCTTTTCCACCAACCAAGCTCCAAGGGATGTAGGCTTTCTCTCCTTCTTCCTCAAGCTAGATCCGGCCATCAATTAAAACCCCATAAGCATGAAGAGGTTCGGCCACAAAGAGAAGAAGAAGAAAAGAAGGAAGGGCCGGCCACACTACCAAGGAAAAGAGGGAGAAAAATAGAATAGAGTCCTTCACTTTGAAGCCTCCTCTACCCCCTCTTTTATAATCCTTGGTCTTGGCAAATAAGGAAAATTTAATAAAAATTTCCTTAATTCTTTTTCCATTGAAAAGAAAAATTATTTAATTAAAAATAATTTTCTTTTTCAAATACAATGGCCGGCCACCTCAAGCCACAAATCAAGGAAAGTTTTAATTAAAACAAGAATTAAAACTTCCTAATTTGTTTCCGGAAATTTATAAAATTTCTCCAATAATTTAATCCCTTCATGATTGGTTTATAAAAAGGAAATTTAATAAATTAAAATATTTCTTTTAAACATGTGGATAAAAAGAAAGTTATCTCTAAAAATTAAAATCTCTTTTAATCTACAAATAAGGAAAGATATCAAGTCTTTTCTTAATCTTTTGTAGAAACTAATAAAAGAGAATTATTAATTTTTAAACTTTCTTTTAAATCATGAACATGATTAAAAAGGAAAATTTTCTTAAAATTTAAAATCCTCCTTTAATCAACAAATAAGGAAAGATTTCAAATTTTAAACTCTCTTTTAAACATGTAGATGATTTACAAATAAGGAAAGTTTTTACCAAAAATTAAAACCATCCTTTTAAACTACAAATAAGGAAAGAGATTAATCTCTTCTCTTAATCTTTTGTAGAAAGCTATAAAAGGAAATTTTTAATTTTTAAACTCTCTTTTAAAATCATGATATCCACATAAGAAATAATTTTAATAAAAATCCTTTTTAATATTCTAGTGGGCGGCCACCTAAGCTTGGGACCCAAGCTTTGGCCGGCCACCTACATGACTCATCCACTTGATCTTGGCCGGCCCTAGCTTGGGTTCCAAGCTATCTTGGCCGGCCCCATTGGATGGTTAAGAAGGTGGGTATGCGGTGGGTATAAATCTCTATATACTAGAGGCTACGATAGGGACCGAGAGGAGGAATTGGTTTTGGTCTCCCGATGAAATTAAGCATCTCGTGTTCGCCCTGAACACACAACTTAATTTCATCAATAATAATTCATTCCACTAAAGAACTATTATTGAACTACCGCCCAAATTACATTTTGGGCTCCTTCTTATTATGAGTGTGTTAGTCTCCCTGTGTTTAAGATAACAAATGTCCACTAATTAAGTAAGTTACTGACAACTCACTTAATTAATATCTAGCTCCAAGAGTAGTACCACTCAACTTCATCGTCATGTCGGACTAAGTCCACCTGCAGGGTTTAACATGACAATCCTTATGAGCTCCTCTTGGGGACATTCTCAACCTAGATCACTAGGACACAGTTTCCTTCTATAATCAACAACACACACTATAAGTGATATCATTTCCCAATTTATCGGGCTTATTGATTTATCGAACTAAATCTCACCCATTGATAAATTAAAGAAATAAATATCAAATATATGTGCTTGTTATTATATTAGGATTAAGAGCACACACTTCTATAATAACT
Organism: Zingiber officinale; assembly: GCF_018446385.1. Lineage (NCBI taxonomy): Eukaryota > Viridiplantae > Streptophyta > Magnoliopsida > Zingiberales > Zingiberaceae > Zingiber > Zingiber officinale. Next base: position 109,142,108 of record NC_056001.1, on the reverse strand, counting down.
GAGGTCTTTGTTCCTTTATAAAGTCAGTATAAAAGGAACGACCTCAAATGGTCCTACTCAATACACTCTAAGTGTACTAGTGTAATTATATAGTTAAGATAAACTAATACCTAATTACACTACGACCTTCCAATGGTTTGTTCCTTTCCATCTTGGTCGTGAGCTACTGTTTATAATTTATAAGGAACCGATAACATGATCTTCTGTATGTGACACCACACACCATGTTATCTACAATATAAATTAATTGAGCAACTACATTTATCATAAATGTAGACATTTGACCAATGTGATTCTTATAAATGTTTATACCAAAAGCTAAGCTTTTAGTATACACTCTAACAATCTCCCACTTATACTAAAAGACTAAGCTGCCATATCTGCTGCCATACATCTGATTCCCATGCCTTTCAAAAAACTCTTGCCTTAAGGACCTTAGGTTATCATCTGATGCAATCTAGGCGGCAACAACTTCTCCTCGTTATACAATTTCTCGTATTGGGTAGTACTTGCGATCTATTGTGTTTACTTGCCTTATAGACTCATGGTTTCTTCGAGTTTGTTACTGCACCATTATTATTACAATAAATTATAATAATCTTTGGATAAACTAGAAATCATATCTAAGTCTATCTTGAGGTAATTAAGTCATTCAGCTTTTATGGCTACCTCAAAGGCTTGCCATATACTCAGCTTCTATGGTGGAGTCCAGAAAAACACCTATGTTTATCACTCTTCCATAGTTATGACTTTTCCTCCTAAAGTAAACACAAAACCCCGAGGTCGACTTATTATTGTCACTATCCGATTGGAAGTCAAAATCCATGTAACCCACAGGGACCAAATTAACTGCCTTGTAAGCTAGCATATAATCTCTAGCGCCTCTAAGGTACTTTAATATATGCTTTACTGCAGTCCAATGTCCTTGTCTAGGGTTACTTTGATATCTGCTAACTATGCCCTTGGCAAAACAGATTTCTGATCTCGTGCATAGCATACATTAGGTTGTCTAACTGCCGAAGCATAAAGAACTGCCTACATGTCCTCAATCTCCTTTGATGTCATCGGAGACATCTCTTTAGATAAAGACACTCTATGCTTAAAAGGTAAAAAACCTTTCGAGGAGTTTTGCATGCTTAAAACGAGCAAGGATTTTCCGATGTATCAAGCTTGGGATAAGTAAAATATATTTTTTTTTCCGATCCCTTTTTATTTTGATCTCAAAAATATATACATTCTCCCAAGTCCTTTATATCGAATTATTTGGACAACCATACCCTTACTTCTGACAACATTTTGATATTGTTTCCAACTACCAAAAATGTTATCTACGTATAATACAAGAAATACCACCACGTTTCCATCACACCTTTTGTATACACAAGACTTATCCGTTTACTCAATAAATCCATAGGTCTGGATTACTTTGATAAACCGGATGTTCCAAGACCTTGAAGCTTTGCCTCAGTCCATAGACTGATTGAGCTTGCACACAAGATGCTCTTAGCCCTTTGCAATGAACCCTTCTGGTTGCTTTATATGGATGCTTTCATCAATACTTCCATTAAGGAATGATGTCTTGACATCCACCTGTCAAATAGATAAAAGAATCCGGATAGACTTAAGCATGGCTACCAGTGAAAAAGTTTCCTTTTTCATCAAGTCTTGCTTTGAAAGTTACTACCTTCCTTTCTATCCCTCTTTTCCTATTATGGACCTTTTTACACCCAAGGCTTTTACACCATTTGGTGTTTCTACAAGCTTCCAGATTTTATTAGAATACATATATTCTAATTCTGTTATTCATTACTCTTTGCCAAGATGTTGCATCTTTATCTTGGAGTGCTTCGTCATATGTCCGGAGATCAGGTTCATGTCCTCCAAGGATCGAGTCCAAAAACTCTCCCAAAACATGAATCCTTTTAGGTTGCCTAACAACCCTCCCACTACGACAAGGCACTTTCTGCAATTGTGTATCATTTGTGATACGTGTTGCAGTTTCCTTGTGGTATCTCATCTTGTACAATTGGTACTAGATTAGACATGTCTTTTATTATTTCCTTAAGAACAAATTTTCTTATGGGCACGTGGTTTATTACATAGTCCTTTTCTAAAAATCGGTCATTGATGCTAACAATGACCTTCTGATTTTTAAGACTATAAACCTACTTCCATTTCTCTAGGATAACCCACAAACAAGTGAATTCCTGTCCAACTTATCATTGTCTCTCTTCAGCATATGTGCTGGACTACCCGAATCTGAATATGCTTCGAAATAGGCTTACGCCTATTCAGCAATTCTATATGAGTAGAGAGTTCTGTCTTTGGAAGGTACTATATTCACTTCCGTTTCCAGAGTATATCCTTAAAATGATTTTGGTAATATTCTAAATAACTCATCAATCTACTTATTTCCATAAGAGTCCTATACCTTCTTTTTTCTACACCATTCCGTTGGGTGTAGTTAGTTGGAATTGAATCCCTACTTCTGATAAGTGACTCCTAAATTCTCCCAAGAGGTACTTGCCACTACGATCTTACCATAGTGACTTTTACTTTAACATTTCTCCGCATCAGCCTTGTACTCTTTGAACTAATCAAAGTACTTAGTCTTGCGGTACATTAAGTAAATTTATTTGTATCTTGAATAGTTGTCTATAAATAGACGAAATATTCAATACTACCTCTTGTCTGGATGGTCATAGGATTACACAAATCAGAATGAACCAATTTCAACATATCTTTGACTCCATACCCCTTAGACTTAAAAGCTTCTTGGTTATTTTTTCTTCCAAGTAAGACTCACAGGTTGGAAAGATTTCCACTACCAATGAACCCAAAAGTTCATCAGCTACCAATGAATCCTACTCAAGTTAATATAACCTAGCCTTAGATGCCAAAGATATTAATGGTTCATTTCCGAAGGTTGCTTTCTCTTAAAATTAGAAGATGTGTTACTAATTTCCATTTGTTGCATCGTGGAAGTTATTGGATTTATAAATTGCCAACCAACGTACCAGAACAGATAACTTCCCTCTTTTTCTTAATAACAACTTTGTTATTAAAAGAGGCAGAATATCAAGTTCTTTGAATAGTTTAGAAACTGAAAACTAGTTCTTTCTAAACTTGGTGCGTAAAGACAATTACTCAAAAATCCATGTTTTATTCTTATCAAAAGATAAACATCTCCCATTGCAACAGCTACCATTTTTTCAGTAGTAATTTTCATTTAGTTGCCGGATTTCCTGGAACCCTGCAATGAATTGCGGACATGATTAATGACATCTGTATCTACACTCCAGGTTCTGGTAGATAACACCACTAAACATGTTTCAACTAATAAATTAAATACACCTATATTGTTCTTAGTTCTAAGAAGACAGTTTACCTTAATGTCCAAGTCCTATTTCCAATCATTACAATTGAGATTACTAAGTCTTTCTTATAGTATGACTACTAGGGGATTGACAAACATTTTAAATCCTAAGAATCACAAAATACTTGGTCAAGATCAACTCCTTAAAAATCCCCATGAATTTTGTATGCCACGATAGTGTGGACGTATACAAAATCGAAGAGGAGATTTTATTCATTAATTTTATTATCTCGTCAACTTTACTTTATGACGAATAAAATTAATAGTTGATCTGTCTTTGATCAAATATTTGGTCAAAAACTTTTGAATTTAAAAAATATTGATTCCTCAAACAATATTATTTAAATTCACCAACACCTCAAACACCGTGAATTTTGCATGCCACGTTAGTGTGGACGTATACAAATTCAACATTTATAAAAGGAGGGTTTTAACCCATTAATTTTATTATCTTGTCAACCTAACTTTTTGACAAATAAAATTAATAGTTGGTATCATTTGGTCACACAAATAATAGCAGTGACTCCGATGGGGAGGATACTATTAGATGTGTCTAAGTGTATACCATTACTTGACACTAAGTCCATTAATATGATTATGCCCCTTCCGTTGGGGAAGATCACACGCTCTTAATTAACTTCCTATAGTCATCCAAAAATGGAAGTCTGTTCTAGTGATCCACAAACAAGCTCATCCGTTATGGAGGAAGACACTCAGAGCCAACACACAAGCTTGTTTGCATCACTTACAAACCAGTAATGGAGACCATGGGATTTACTTAAAAATCCCTCTCCCACTTAGTTATTTATAAATAAGGAATTTTAACTATGCTAGCCTACTAAATATGTAAACTAGCATGCACACACAGCACAATATAAAAGCAATAAATAAAAAATCTAATTTTCAACTATTATGGCTTTTATCTCTTGTTGTCCTCCGTGTGTTGTTATCCCAAGCTGCTGCCATATTTGGCCACTGCCACCGGGTCTAGCTGTCGCATCCATCTTGTTCCTAGTTCCGCTGCGCCTCTGGTCCTTAGAAGGTTCCACGCTTTACAAGATTCGACCCACGACATAAATAGAATTTTACATTTTGATCCTATATTCCTCGAAAGAATGTACATGTAAACTAGATCGAACATAAAATAAAATTTACATCCATCGATCCTATATTCCATAAAAGGAATGTACATGTAACTAGATCAAAAATAAAATCCTAATAAAACTAAATACAACTCCTGCTGTATTTTATAATACAATCATGCACACACAATAAAATGCCCTTGACATGTCCAAGGGTCCAATCACACACATAATAACTATAAGCCATAATAGTTGGATCCTGCATCCACAAAGTTAGCACATCCTACTATTAACCTGCCTAAATTATGTATGACATGTGCATAATTAAACTAATACCAAATACACAGAGGCAAAACCCTAGCTCTGATACCAATTATTGGTTGCTACTCAGAAAACCTAGAGGTTCCACTGTACAAAAATTTTGTACAAAGGTTTGAACCTTTTCCTAGCTACCATGTGTTCTTTTAAATTAAATTTTGGATCGCCTGCGGAACTTAACACGTTTGATCCAAAAACTTAATCTATTTATTCTTTTAGGTTTTGACTTGGATCTCCTGCAGAACTTAACACGTTCGACCCAAGTCACCTTAAGTTATTAATTCCATTAAATATTAATTTCCATAATTGGTTCCCAGTACTGACGTGGCGAGGCACATGACCTTCTTGGATATGGGAGCAACCACCACCGACTAGACAAAACCTTTTATGGAAAGCTAATATTTAATTTCCTAAAATAACTTTAGGTTAAACGAAAAGAACAATCAAATCACAAGGAAAAGAAAAACAAAAGAACACTATATCGAAACAAATTCGAAACTCTAGAATCATATGCCTCTTGTATTTAGTATTATTTCCAAAAATAACTAGTATGATGCGGAAAGAAAAATACTAGTTATACCTTTTAGAAAAAACCTCTTGATCTTCTACCGTATTCCTCTTCTAACCTCGGACGTTGTGTGGGCAACGATCTTCCGAGATGAGAAACCACCTAAGCACCTTCTCCTTTCTTCAAATTTCGGCCAAGCACAAAGCTTCCAAAAGATGAAGATCTTTTCCACCAACCAAGCTCCAAGGGATGTAGGCTTTCTCTCCTTCTTCCTCAAGCTAGATCCGGCCATCAATTAAAACTCCATAAGCATGAAGAGGTTCGGCCACAAAGAGAAGAAGAAGAAAAGAAGGAAGGGCCGGCCACACTACCAAGGAAAAGAGGGAGAAAAATAGAATAGAGTCCTTCACTTTGAAGCCTCCTCTACCCCCTCTTTTATAATCCTTGGTCTTGGCAAATAAGGAAAATTTAATAAAAATTTCCTTAATTCTTTTTCCATTGAAAAGAAAAATTATTTAATTAAAAATAATTTTCTTTTTCAAATACAATGGCCGGCCACCTCAAGCCACAAATCAAGGAAAGTTTTAATTAAAACAAGAATTAAAACTTCCTAATTTGTTTCCGGAAATTTATAAAATTTCTCCAATAATTTAATCCCTTCATGATTGGTTTATAAAAAGGAAATTTAATAAATTAAAATATTTCTTTTAAACATGTGGATAAAAAGAAAGTTATCTCTAAAAATTAAAATCTCTTTTAATCTACAAATAAGGAAAGATATCAAGTCTTTTCTTAATCTTTTGTAGAAACTAATAAAAGAGAATTATTAATTTTTAAACTTTCTTTTAAATCATGAACATGATTAAAAAGGAAAATTTTCTTAAAATTTAAAATCCTCCTTTAATCAACAAATAAGGAAAGATTTCAAATTTTAAACTCTCTTTTAAACATGTAGATGATTTACAAATAAGGAAAGTTTTACCAAAATTAAAACCATCCTTTTAAACTACAAATAAGGAAAGAGATTAATCTCTTCTCTTAATCTTTTGTAGAAAGCTATAAAAGGAAATTTTTAATTTTTAAACTCTCTTTTAAAATCATGATATCCACATAAGAAATAATTTTAATAAAAATCCTTTTTAATATTCTAGTGGGCGGCCACCTAAGCTTGGGACCCAAGCTTTGGCCGGCCACCTACATGACTCATCCACTTGATCTTGGCCGGCCCTAGCTTGGGTTCCAAGCTATCTTGGCCGGCCCCATTGGATGGTTAAGAAGGTGGGTATGCGGTGGGTATAAATCTCTATATACTAGAGGCTACGATAGGGACCGAGAGGAGGAATTGGTTTTGGTCTCCCGATGAAATTAAGCATCTCGTGTTCGCCCTGAACACACAACTTAATTTCATCAATAATAATTCATTCCACTAAAGAACTATTATTGAACTACCGCATCAATCCCAAATTACATTTTGGACTCCTTCTTATTATGAGTGTGTTAGTCTCCCTGTGTTTAAGATAACAAATGTCCACTAATTAAGTAAGTTACTGACAACTCACTTAATTAATATCTAGCTCCAAGAGTAGTACCACTCAACTTCATCGTCATGTCAGACTAAGTCCACCTGCAGGGTTTAACATGACAATCCTTATGAGCTCCTCTTGGGGACATTCTCAACCTAGATCACTAGGACACAGTTTCCTTCTATAATCAACAACACACACTATAAGTGATATCATTTCCCAATTTATCGGGCTTATTGATTTATCGAACTAAATCTCACCCATTGATAAATTAAAGAAATAAATATCAAATATATGTGCTTGTTATTATATTAGGATTAAGAGCACACACTTCTATAATAACTGAGGTCTTTGTTCCTTTATAAAGTCAGTATAAAAGGAACGACCTCAAATGGTCCTACTCAATACACTCTAAGTGTACTAGTGTAATTATATAGTTAAGATAAACTAATACCTAATTACACTACGACCTTCCAATGGTTTGTTCCTTTACATCTTGGTCGTGAGCTACTGTTTATAATTTATAAGGAACCGATAACATGATCTTCTGTATGTGACACCACACACCATGTTATCTACAATATAAATTAATTGAGCAACTACATTTATCATAAATGTAGACATTTGACCAATGTGATTCTTATAAATGTTTATACCAAAAGCTAGGCTTTTAGTATACACTCTAACACTAAGGGGTGGTAACCTTAGGCGAAAAGTCTTGACGGGTCGTGGAATGGACATCCAGCAAAAAGTCCAGTCGATCTAGAGGGTCGGTCTGGCAACAGGTAATCTCTCCTGAGAGGAGTAGGTGAGGACATGTTCTCCGTTGAGGGAGCAGTAGGCGTCGGTTCGACCTAGGATTTTTGGAGGAAATTCAAAGTCAGAACCAGACAGTCTGAAGGTTGTCAAGTTATTGATTTATATATTATTTGCTATTTTATCTAACTCTATTTTGTAGGAAACTAACAGTTTTGCAGGGTCAAACTTAGCCTTGATCGATCAACTGAACCGGAGATCGGTCGACCGAACCTCCAAAGCAAACGGATAAGATTTCCAGCCAAATGAACGGGTTCGGCCGAAGGGTCGGTCGACCGAACTTGGGGTTCGGTCGACCGAACAGTGGATATACAGTGACCAAAATCAAGCCGGATTGATCGGATTAGACCAAATAAGCTAGTGAGGATAGCGGGATCGGTCGACCGAACGAGGACTGATCCGAAGCTGAATCTAGATGGGAAGATGTGTTGGTGAAATGACCTCTAGGGTTTCGATGTTTGACAATGCACCCAAGTCTGGTCAATTTAACTAACGGTTAATCCAAATAGGACTTGATGTTTGGAAGAAAGTAGTCTAGTCAGGACTAGATGACTAGCAAGGAGAAGTAAGTCCTAACTGAAGGTTAGGCAAAGTGGAAGTCCTGGTGAGTGAAGCCAGACCCTAGTGAGTGAAGCTAGGTAGTGAAAATCCTGGTGAGTGAAGTCGGGCCCTAGTGAGTGAAGCTAGGTAGTGGAAGTCCTGGTGAGTGAAGTCGGGCCCTAGTGAGTGAAGTTAGGTGGTGGAAGTCCTGGTGAGTGAAGTCAGGCCCTAGTGAGTGAAGCTAGGTAATGGAAGTCCTGGTGATTAAAGTCAGACCCTAGCGAGTGAAGCTAGTGGAGGAAGTCATGGTGAGTAAAGTTGGGCCCTAGCGAGTGAAGCTAGGTGGAGGAAGTCCTAGTGAGTGAAGCTAGGTAATGGAAGTCCTAGTGAGTGAAGCTAGGCAACCCTAGGGGGAGATAACCCAAGGTTATATGTGACCGACTGGTTTCTGGTCGACCGCGCGCGGTCGATTGGACCAAAGAATCTTGAATTCTGTTAACACTGTTTCATCTTATCATTTTATCTATTGTGCTAAATCAGTGTTGCAGGGAAGTTCAGCTAGGCCGACGGACCGACCGGATAGTTGGCACAAAGTTCAGACTAGTCGACAGGCTGACCGGATGTCTAACAAAAGGTAAGTAAAGGTAAGTACTGGAGGAGAGTAACTGTGATGACGCATCCCAGTTGAGGGATAGTAAGCATCGATCCAGTTTAGGTCCATGTAGGATTCCTAAGCTGAGACCTTAACTAGTTCCTGGTCCTCGGAGGACAGGAACTAATTACTCTTTTTATTATTTGTCTCTATTTGTGCTAACATTTGTCTTGCAGGGTATTTGGATTAACACATGTTTACAGGGCAAGAAAGTAAATCTGCCTTCGGGTGAACAGTTCCCAAAGGCGCTTCCATGGCTATGGAAGGCGTCTTCCACGGATAAAATTTGACTGGTTCACAGATAAGGTGCAGCGAAGTCGGGATAGCTTTTATCCCATTGGAGACACCTTCAAGGCCTTTGGAAGGCGCCATCCAAGCCCTTTATAAGGCAGTTTCGAGGAGGCTTTGCTACAACAACTACATACGAGCTACTGTGTGTACATTTGAGCCTCCGACTGCTCTCTATTCCTGCTGTAATTCTACTATGAAATTGCTGAGCTCGATAACTACTTCGAGGAGTTCCGATCGCGCCCGGCAGACAGACATTAACACGAAGTACCTCATTTCAATACCTAAAGAGTGTTGGTAACATTTGTTTTCTGTACTTAATCTTTATAAAAGGGAAAGTGTAGTTTGTTGCACTTGACTTAATTCGTTTGTACTCAATTCTCTCTTCCGGAGATACCGGAAGAGGTTTTTACTATATTGCCCATCGATAGGTCCGTGGGACCTGGGCCTTGGAGTAGGAGTCGTCGAAGGCTCCGAACAAAGTAAAAAATCACTTGTGTTCTTCTCGTACTTTATTATCTTTGAACTTCTTACTTTCCACTACGTACTGGTGTTTTTAAAACTGACAAATAAGTGTTTTTGAAAATCACGTGATTCACCCCCTCTCACGTGTGTCACGATCTAACAAGACGGACCTATTCAGGCAGGATCGGTCGACCAATCAGCGACGAGTCAAACTTGATCCTGAGATCAGTGGATCTAGATCAAGTCTGTGTTGGCTATAAAAGGAGGGCTCGACCAGTTGCTTCAACAACATAATTTTCGAGATCAAGTACGAACAACTGCTGCTCTCTTCAATGCTGCTTTGACAACCAACGAAAGACTTCTAATTCTATTGTTGTCGGTAACTTTGTTATATTGAATTTCAAATTTTGTAATGTTTATTTGAACTATTAGTGATTTTCCACCGAAAGCAATCAACGATCGCGGGCCTTGGAGTATGAGTCGTCACAGGCTCCGAACCAAGTAAAAGAAACTTGTTAGCGATTGCGTTGGTTTCTTTTCTTTATTCCGCTGTATTATCACTACAACAAAAACCCTCATAGACATTGGTTTTCCACCGGTGTCTATTACATTTTCGACCAATGTCTATGAAGCCGATGTAAAAGGTCTGCCATTTTAGACATCGGGTTAAAACCGGTGTAGTATCACTTAATGACATCGGTGTTCGAATCGGTTATTAACCGGTGTAGTATCACTTAACGACACTGTTCATCAACGGTGTAAAACCGATGTAATATTATATGTTAATAACACCAGTTTTGGCAGTGGTCTACGACCGATGTAAAATTAATTAATAACACCGGTTTTGCAGCGGTGGAAAACCGATGTAATATCTGTATTTTTTAACAACACAAATTTGATTTTTGAAACAATGAAAAACCGACAGTAACCAAAAAAAATACACAAATATTCACAAATTACACAAATATTCTTCATTCAACAGTATCCATAAAATACACAAATATTCACAAATTACATAAATAATCTTCTTACAACAGTATCCATAAAATACACAAACATTCTTTTTACATCAAAAGCTAATAGATATCAGAATCAAGGTAGAACATTCTTTTAACAACACATCAAGGTAGAACCGCACTTCAAATGTAATCTAGCATGCATTCAGCCCACTCGAACCGCACTTCATCAATTTCAACTCTGGAGTACTTGAGATTTGTAAACTGTAAAAACACATAAATAATATATTAGTAAACCAAGACCAAAAATCATAGTTGAAAAAGCAGTAAGGGCACCAGGTAACAAGATGACTAACTGAAATGCTTAAAAAAAGAAACATTCATCAATTATCACATAAATATAAGGGATTAATTTGTAACAACAACTCAACAAAATGAACTACCTCCCTAAACTAAGGGATTGGTTTGCATTGAAATCAAGAAAGGTGAAACAAACAACTATATATATCCACTAAAGAACTTGAGCTTTTCTGACTTGTAATTCTCTCCCCTAAACAATCCAAAACTCTTGTACGTATAAAAAGTGACAAAGAATAAATTTCTTTTAGAACCAACAGAACTATGAGATCAACTTGATATCAAATTATTAATATTGTGGTCAATATATAACTGTATATAATTTCCAAGGCCTATAATATATGGATGAGGATGCTCAATAATACATCAAGTAAAACAAGAAATAAGTAAAGAAGTAAATTCACCATATATCATCATTGCTTATTGTATATTGTTTATAATGTGCATGTGTAGATCATATCATAAAAGAATGAAGTGGTAATTAATCACATAGAAATTACTTGAAATAGGGAAACAAGAGAGGATATGTATTCTTGTCCCACTGTCTTTAGAGCATGCAACTGATCAATGGAATCTTTGAACGGTAAGGTCTCTTAAAAAAAAATCAAAAAAATTCTCAAGTGTGTTTCTGAAGTGTATTTAAGAAATGATGAAAATACTTGTATAAATGTGTTTCTGAAGTGGTGGAAAATGGCCATCATCTGCAGCTGCTGTAGGATTAGTGAACTAAGTGATAAGGTAGCTGCATGGCTCAGAGTTTTTATTTGTTCTTTGAGTGGATTGCCTTTCGAACATCAAGATATTTTTCAAACAACTGCTTCACCATAATGCATACTGATTCCCCAGACTAAATACCATTACAACAAATTAGAAATTTTCAGAAATTATTGATGATTCAGCAATGAGGTACTAAGTTCACACACATCAGTGACTTTTCACAATGCGAAAAGAAAGTTTATCAAAGATAAAGCAAGAAAATAAAATATGAGGGTAGGCAGTGTTTTCTTTATAGGTTCCTTTCGACCCTGTTCCCTAATATTTGAAAAAGTTATGGAAGAAACAGGTAGATGTGTACAGATGGAAAGTATGACTTTTCCCTATTACTTTGGGACATGTGGATCGATAAATCTCGAAAGTCTCGTGATAAACTTTTCCTTTTTTACCTTGTTCTCGTCTTGGTGATCTCTGTTATGACAAACTACCCTCTGAGACAGGTCGTACTCGTACGGTGCCCCAACATGGCCGTTGGAATGCTGATGTGTTAACATCGTGCTGGTTACCGACAACATAGAGGAAGTATGAGGCACTGAGTGACTCCAAATTGATGGTCATCCAAATTCCAGGGGAGTACAAGGCGAAGGAAAGTAAGATGATCACTTTATCTGTAGAAGGTCACTTAACATAGAGCAAATCAAACACAACCTCTGATTTGTTTGGCTTATCACTTTTCTCATTTCGATGCAAAATGTTCTCTGAGAAATGACCTCTTCATTGAATGAGTAAGATTCTTGAGTCTCTGATCATTTTACACTTCAACCACAAACTACCAAGTCACCATTTTATTGTTATTTAACAGTTTCATTAGTGAAAGAGTAAAATAACAAGACTTTTCATATCCTAGGGTATTTTGAAAATCCTAGAATTATAGCAGGCATTTTTAAAAAGCAATCAAACCTCGATGGTAAAATGAAATTTCCCTTAACATATATAGGGACTTACTAAATCTTTGAACAACCAGATCATTAGCAATGAACCTATAGGTTTAGTAACCTTGCACAAATATTTCAGAAAGGATTGAATAATGATGTCACAGCAGTAATGTTTAATGGCAAGAAGATAACAAAAGCATATATATATATATAAAGCAGAAAGCTCCTATAACTCACATTTCTTAAATGAACCAGCAAGACAAGTTAGTCTAGATTTCGTATCAGTCTCAGCCAAATGATTTGGTTTATCTTTAGCAATCATCCTAGCATCCCACACGCGTATCATACCATCCGAGGATGCAGAAGCAATCAGATTTGATTCATCAGAAGTCTCGGACTTGCTTCTATTTTTCAAAACAACAAGTCCTTTCACCCGAGTTGAATGTGCATTTTCAAAGCTATATGCGATTTCCCCACTTCTCATATCCCCAGAGCACTGAGACAGCGGTCCTCTCCACTAGTAAACAGCACTCCATTCTGATATCATGTGGCATAAGAAAAAACTCATGGTCTATACTAATATGGAACATATCAAAACTTAATCTTAACATGTAAAAGACATTACACCAGTTTCCTCAAATTGAAGAACTATGCGTACTAGAAAATATATTGCAATGCAAGAACTAATGAATCAGCTTTTATATGGGTGTTATACTTATTAGCATCCTATTATCGAAGACCACATAATATGCTAATCTAGAGAACATTCACCAGAGCAATAATACATCAACCAGAAGTTCAACAAGCCTTCTAAGATTCGTCTTGCAACTTAGTAATCCATCAAAATTTCAAATCGCTAGTACTGTCTTGCAATCAGCAAGCTGCAAAATTTGGTTAACCACATCGAAGTACAAGCACATATTTTAAACAAGCCCACTTCCTGTTCAAGTGAAAATTCACTGGTGTGTTCAAAAATAGCTAATAGGGAAATTGTACAAATGAAGAAAAGAATCATATTCAGCTGTCAAAAGATAACTAGGTTCATGCTCTTAGAGAGAACCATACAAAACAAAATGAAAGGTTTCGAACATAAAAAAATTTTAAAAAAAATGTTAGCCATGCCAAGACTGAGATCACTCATCTATCTATCATTTCAACCTAATAAATTAGTTACTTTGGTTTTGCAAAGTCTCCCAGTTGTGTAGGAACCTCAGTAGCTTTTATCCCAAGTTCAGAGAAGAAGAAGAATAATGAGGAAAATTAATTTCTGTATTTACAATACTATTTTGATGTTAAATGTTGTTAACATGTTTGTTTAACGTTGTTGTCTCCTTGTTTAGGAGCATTCTTCATAGCCCGCAGGAATTTTTAAACAAAATCATGTCTAGTACTGTTTTTCATTTTTCTTATTGATGGAATTGAACCCAAATCCATCGCTAAGAATTAATTTGTCTCTGGAGCACAAAAAATTATGAATTTTCATAACCTTAATCAAAACATTAGTTTGCTTTTTGTTCTAGCATCTAAAGCAAAAGAAAGTACATAAAGGATAGAGGATAAGGAATAACCATGACAAAAAACCAGGAAAATATATAATAACAGTAGTCCTTCAAAGACAATGAAAATCAAGTAACTAACTTAAATCTGAAGGTGATGCGTAAGTTCGAAAATCTTAATAAAATACTTTGAGTGAGGCCATATTGATAACAGGTAGTCGAAGATTGTAAACCTCAAATTTCATTCCCATGCTCTGATGAATCAAGGTATAGCAAAATTTTAAGATTTACGAACTACTAAACAAAAATATCATGAGGAAGAATCTATAGAAGAACCTGGACAACATGGGGAAATTCATTAAGGAATACATTTTGTGTGGCTAGGGACAGATGACTGCAAGCCAAAACCTCCAGCATATGCTTGATAGCCAAATCAAGAACTCCAATAAAAGAATACCATGTAAGTAAATGGAAGGAGATAAGGTCAAAAGCATCAAAGATAAATGCACAAATATACAAACAAAGCATAGAGAACCTTCCAACATTGTAGTGAACATGATCAGATATATAACTCCAACCATTTTCTCTGTAAATGAAGAGTGCATTCCTGTAAGCTTGAATCGCATGTTGTCTCTATATTTTACAGAATGAATGTTTTACAATTAGCACATAAAACTTTGAACATGCTTTAAATATCTGAGACACAAGTTTCAATATGAAAATGAATTTGACATGCAATCGAGTACCTGATCAGAAATGTAGTAACGATTTCCAGACAAAACAAGATGAAAACCATACTTGCGTAATATTGGTGGGATGGAAAGCAAATAGCAGTAGGATGCTTGTTCAAGCATCACAGCTGCATGCTTCATGCTCACAATCATTCGAACTTTTTTATTCATCTTTTTAGTTTCACAAATCTGTCCAAAAACAACCCTAATTAATTCCAAAAAAGTTTAGGATAAAGTATTTAGACATAATACTTCAAATGTAGAGAGATAAAAAAGAGAGAAATTACAAAACCGTAAATTGGGCGTGATGGCCACTTACCACTAGAATTGGCTTCTTTTAGATTAGATATCTTCTGGAAAACAATTTTATCAGCACTGAAGTTGTGACACCAGAATCACTAAAGCTTGAAACAAGAACTGGCGACATAACAGCAAATGGGAAGAGAACAGCAACGAAGATCATAGCAATTTTATCAATTTACTGGCATTTGATTAGCCACAATTTGATGAAAAACACATTGCTCCCAATCCAACCTCAAAATGGATACATTCTTGCAGCTGTTGGGAGGCTTGAAAAGCTTGAGTTGTTCTTCCACAGGTTTGGTTTTCGGTAATCCAGCATCAACTGCTATCAATTTGCATGAAATCCTCCCGTTGGGATTGTCAATTGGAACATCATCCTAAGCGACAATGAAGAAGATCAGAACTAATCATTTTGTTCCAGACAAAAACAAGTTAAATCTAGACCAATTCTGAAAGAGCAGATTTTTGTGAGGATCAGGGACTGCCCTGATCAAGTCAGTGATACAAGCTCAAATGAGACTGGAAGAATCATATGTAAAAATGGAGGAAAAAAAAGTAGATTCAAAGAACAGATTTTGTTGTATCAGTTTGTTAAGCGCAGTTTTGAACTTGGAACCCAAAATCGAGCAATCGACCTGCCTATCCGTGAGCTACGCCATAGGACTCAAAAATCGGCCCGGCGTCGAAGATGGAACCCTCAAACGCCATGCCTTTCTTAGGGTCAAATCGGCCGCCCATGTCGCCGCTCCACCGCCTGCCTTGAATGTGCATCGCCTCGTACCCCTCCCCCTCGAACCACCGCTCTCGCTCCAGGTGGCGGCAAAGGGGGGGCCGTCGGAAGGGCCCCGACGAAGGCGAGGTCGTGATTAACGGAGAGGTAGATCTGGCGCAGAAGGGGAGATAGCGGGAGGGGAGGGATAGGAGGAAGTAAGTCGATGCCCCTTCTGTGTACGAGCTCCTGGATCTCGGTGTTGTTCTCTCTTCCTTCGGATTCCCTCACGTTGTCGACCAACCGTGCCATGGTGGTCGTGGGCGTCCTCTCGCTGTTCGGATTTCGTCGGCCCCTACCTTGGCCGGGAATAGAGAAGAGAGGAAGGAGGAGGAAGAAGAGAGGATCGGACGAGGAGGCAGAACGGAACGATTTATGCTGCGATTTTGCTTAAGACCGATGGTTTTGATCTGCTCGGGAGAGGAAGGGGCGTAGGAAGGGGAAGAAGGAAGGGGCGTCGATCGAAGGGGAAGAGGGAGATGAGGCTGAGAGAGATGGTAGGAGGTTTAGGTTTAGGTTTAGGCTGAGAGAAGGGGCGCAATATTGGTTTAGGTTTGGAGGGAACTTTGTGAAGTGTTGTAAATTTTGGCTGGTGGACAAATTAAATTATTTTTTTTTGGTTCATTAACACCGGGTTTTAAAAATCGCTGTTAAAACCGGTGTCTATTAACAAAAAAAGGCGCTCATAGACATCGGTTAAAAACCCGATGTCTATGAGCGAAAATCTGCGCTCATAGACATCGATTTTTGGAAAAATCAGTGTAAAATACTCAAAGACATCGGTTTTTGCTTAAAACCGTTGTTGTTCCACCGATGTCTATGAGGGTTTTTCTTGTAGTGTATTTTGAGTTTTCCGAAATGAACGAATTAGACACGAGTGCTATTTACCCCCTCCCCCTCTAACACGTCATTGATCCTACAAGAGGGTCAGATCCTTAGATTAGTCACCTTATTTGAGGTGGATACCAAGTAAATCTTTGGCGTTAGCATTGTAGAAGTTTGCTTCGAGTATTCTACTACAAAAAAATCATCATCAACATTAAGTGAGCTATTCAGCCCCCTCCCTCTAGCTCCAAAGTGTCCCAACACTTACCTCGAGATCCTTGGAGTTGTAGTAGGAGTATATGATTGATGTCCATTCCAAAGTTCTTATAAATACATTTAATGCATACCTTAGCGAATCTTTGTTTGCTATTATTTCTCCAAGGTTGTTGATCTCAGTGATTCTCTTTTCCAGCTTTATATGCAGTTGTACGACCGTTTCTCCTTCTTTTAGTCATAGGTTGCTCAATTGATTTCGAAGCAAGTCTCGTCTTACTAGTTTAGCCTCCAAGATACCTTCATGAAGCTCCAAGAACTTCTCATAGAGTTCTTTGGCGGAGTCATAGGCGTCTATCTGGTTGACTTCTTAGAGAGATAGTACGCTTAGCAGATGAAACTCTACCTTGTCATTGGCCACAAAATCGATTTGGTGCTTCTTGTTCCATTAGTGCTCTTCCTTTTCTTCTCCATTCTCATCTCTAGATACTTCAAAACCAATATTTAATTGTTAGGAATATATCAAAATATATTTTGAAAAATACCTCCATTCGTCGCTTTCAAAGAGTGAACTCCCCCTTGAACTTTAGTGGATGAATGTTTGATCTAACCATCTTCTTGTTGCTTTGGTCAGTGGTTAGTCCTTCTAAGGCAATTGGGCTCTGATGATACCACTTGTTGGATTAGATGGACTGGCTAGAGAGAGTGAATAGATCACCTGTCAATAGATTAGACCTTTGTCTTACTAACTTACTTTTAACAGAGACACACATATTAATTAACAAATAAATAATACATAAAAGAAAGCAAGAGACTAAGGATTTACTTGATTTACAATCGGAAAGGTTGTTGATCCAAGATAATGAACGTGCACTAAGAAAGCTCCTTCTTCAACAAAAGTTGGAGGTGGAGTAGCCACTTACAGCATTTGGAAGCTCGAAACTAAATACTGAAGTTAATACGAAGTGTGTTGTCGGAACTAAGAGGACAATGCCTCTATTTATAGCATTCTGGTCGAAATAACCATTTGCTGACATGGTAGACTAGAGGCACCTCAGTGATAACGAAGGCGCCTCAGTTCCATTAGAGGCACCTCAGTTCCATCATAGGCTCCTCGATTCCATTAGAGGTGCCTTGGTTCCAACGGAGGCGTCTCAGTTAGGCTGAAGTGTTATTCGCTTCGCCAATGTTCGGCTGACCTAGCAGCATTGGAGGCGCCTTTGATCATCAGAGGCACCTCAAGTGTGCTTATGTGGATTCCGCTCTTATTCTTGCCACAATGTCTCCTGGGCTTTGGCGGCGCCTTAGTTGATCTGAGGTGTCTTGGCTCTTGTTCATTTGAAGTGCCTCCAATCAACTAAGGTGCCTTAGGTCTTTGAATCAGCAGGGCACCTCCAGTTCATAGGAGGCGCCTGAAATGGTCAATTACAGCTTTGACCATTCACTCTTCCGCTTGTCTGGGTGATGGTTCAGTCATTCGGAGTTGATCTCACCCAAAGTCAACTTCGACTTCTCCTCGAGCAGACTTTCTTCCAGCTTCTCATCCCTCAGATACATCGCGTGCATCCTTCTTGCTCCACCGATGTACTCTTTTGTAGCTCCTCATCCCTTGAATGCATCGAGCCTGTCGACTTTCTTCTCCTGTTATACTTCTCATTCGCTGCGTCTTCCACTTGACTTCTTGCGTCTCTATATATCCCTCAGACACAAGTCATTAAATACATGAGCCCTAACTTAACTCGGTTGACCAACATCAAAATTATCCTAGGATACTTACACCTAAAATTAAGGTTGAAAGTTCAAAAGGAACAAAGAAAATGACTTGAGAAAGACGAAGAGAGCTTACGAAAAAGCTTGACATAAGAAGCTTGAAGATGAAGGAAGCAACAAAAGAAGGATAAAATGAAAATGATGGCGATGACATCACCTCCCTTTCTTAACCTAATATACCCTCGCTTGCTCAACCATCACTATTGGATAGGGGAGTTGAAAGACTAAGATCAATCCCTAGCTATCGGATCAAGTGCATAAATTGACCCAATCCCGGTATCATTATGATCCAGCTAACACCTCAATCTTTTCAGTTAGTCATGTCGCATTAATGGACCCGACTAAAGATGCATGGTAGTATTTAATGTAATGTAATCTGAATCATGCTTGAAATTCACCACATGTCTTCTTTTGGTCGGTAATCACAGCTCTGATGTAATCATAAATCAAGCTGCAACAATATTCTCACAACAGTCCAGTCAGTTAGACTCATGCCTCCTTTAACTAGACTCAAAGAAAGACTTGTGATAAGTTTTCCATGTATATGGAGGTCAATAGCCCTACTGAATTGGAAGTCAAAGGGGTCAATTGTAATATCCCCGTTAGATTTGCCCAAGGCAAGAGATTCAGCATCTAATTAGTCTCCCTAATCTAGATCTCTCCTCCGACTCTTCCAAATGGTCCACCCAACTTCAGGGGCTCAGCTCCACTGACTCATCGCTCTGCTCAGCCAGCTCTCCTGTGACTCTTCCAGTCAGTCCACCCGACTCCAAGGGCTTAACTCCCCGATCCAACTCTAGGTACTCAGTCTCTCCTAGTTTGTTTAAATTAGTCATCTTACTCTTCCTTTGCTTAATGGGTCAAACCCTTAGGCCCAATGGATCCCTCTCTACTGAGCTGGAGTCATAAAGACTACAGTACATGGGTTGTCAAAGAATGTGGAGCGGTATGATTATACAAGATATAGAGTATGAGTGACATGATACAGCGGAGATATACTGAGGGGACATTTTCCTTGTTATGACACAACGTCCAATTAATAAGGAGAGTGAAGAAATTAAAAAGAGAAAAAAGCTAGCCATATTATTAAATCTAAAAATAACATTAGAAATACAAAGTATAAGTCTTATATAGATAAGTGAAGAAACCCTAAACCCTAAATAGAAAAGAAAAAAAGACTAAATTACCCTAAAAGCTATAAACAAATAAATATATATAATTTAACACCCCCCTTAAACTCATGATGCTACAGCTAGAAGCATTGAGAGTTTATCAAATAAGAAAGGAAAGCATGAAGCGGAATATGCCTCGATAAACATATCAGTAATATGTAGATTTGAAGAAGCAAAAGACAATGTGATGGTACTAATCTGAAGATGATGACGAGTAATGTGGCAACCAATTTCAATATGTTTTGTCCTCTCATGAAAAATTGAATTGCGCACAATTTGAATAGCACATTGTAGGTTGATGAAGAGAGATACTCATATTCATAAGCAACCAATATAACCAAATTATCTCACAAGTAGTTAAAGTCATGGTATGACACTCAGCTTCTATGGAAGATCTAGAAATAATATATTATTTCTTACTCTTCCAAGGAATGAAGGAATCACTTAAAAATGCAAAAGTCGGTGATAGATTTACGATTAGTAGGATTACTGGCCCAATCAGCATCAGAGTATGCACGTAGCTCTAAAGATAAAGTAGAAGGAAATAAAAGGCTTTGAAATTGAGTATCCCGAAGATATTTAAGAATATGAAGAACAACAACCCAATAAACTGTAGTTGGTGTAGCGATAAATTGACTAACCACATGAACAATATACATAATATATGGATGAATCATGGTGAGATAAATCAAGCTTTCAACTATAGTTCTGTACAAACTAGAATCCGATAAAGGTGACCCATCAGATGGAGAATATCGAGCATTAGTCTCAATAGGAGTATCAATAACTCTATTATCAGTAAGACGTG
The DNA here is from genome assembly GCF_018446385.1 of Zingiber officinale. Taxonomy (NCBI): domain Eukaryota; kingdom Viridiplantae; phylum Streptophyta; class Magnoliopsida; order Zingiberales; family Zingiberaceae; genus Zingiber; species Zingiber officinale. Next base: position 109,121,491 of record NC_056001.1, on the reverse strand, counting down.
CATGCTCAAATAGATCAGATATATACTTTCACTAGGATAAAAGATAACCTTTCAAGGTATAGGCAACCTCAATGCCCAGAAAATAGCGTAGTATACTCAAATCTTTCATAGCACAATAATGAGCCAACTTAGACTTCAAAGAAGTAATTCTATCAAAATCATCACCAGTAATAATCATGTCATCAATATATAATGATAAAAGAATACAACTTGTACTCGTACATCTGACAAACAATACTGAATCATGATTACTAGGATGAAAATCAAGCGAAGTAATCATTATAGAGAACTTCTTAAACCAAGCACGAGGCACTTGTTTGAGACCATAAAGCGTTTTATGAAGACTACAAACTTCACCAAGTTGATGTGAAATACAAAGAGGAGGTGTCATATAAACTTTTTCATGAAGATCACCATTTAAAAATATATTCTTGACAAACAGAATCAACAATAATTAGAGTATGAACAGTCATTATTTTTGCAACAGGAGCAAATATTTTCTCATAATCTATGTCATACTCCTAAGAATAACTTTTAGTAATAAGACGAGTTTTGTATCGTTCGATAGATCCATCAGATTTAGTTTTAATCTTATATACCCAACAAGAACCAATAGTGTATTTTCCTAGTGGCAACGATATCAAATCTCATGTATAAGTCTATGGAAAGTAGTTAGTTCCTCAACTACAGCATTCTGCCAAAGTGGGTTACGCAACTTTTCTATCGAATACAAGCTCATAAAGACAATGAACAGATGTAATAAGTGAAGTAAAAGAATGAGAATAACAAGAGTAAGCAAAATCTGGTAGTTTAGTAGACTTATGAAAATGAATGGATTGATGACGGTGGAGAGAAGGATCATACGGAAGCTCAGGAGATAATTGGGTAATGGCAGAAGGAGGAGCATGTGGAGCGAATATCTTGAGAACCAAAGTATCAAATTCAGTTGAGCTACCAGTAGGAGTTGTGAGTGAAGTTTCCTCAGTGTCGATATTGAAAGGATCAATGCAAAGAAGATCTGATTTCGTCATATTATGCAAACTAGCCAGAATAGAAAAGAATGGAATATGCTCAAGAAACACAATATGACGAGAAACATATAATTTTTAACTAACGAGATCAAAGTAACGATATCCTTTTTTACTAACATCATAACCCAAAATGACACAAAGAGCAGACCAAGAGGCTAACTTATTACGCTCGACATGTGAACGAAGGACAAAGCAAGTACAACCAAAAACGCACAAAGAGAAATAGACAGGAGCATGCCCATACAATTTTTCAAACGGCGACAAGCCTGAATTGTGTGAGATTGGATTTCTATTAATCATGTGAGCAGTGGTAAGAATTGCTTCCCCCCAAAAGGCACTAGGAACACTAGCAGAAAATAAAAATGAACGGAATGTTTCAACAAGATATCTATATTTTCATTCAACCACACTATTCTGTTCAAGAGTATCTGTACACGAGATTTGATAAATAGTACCATCAAAAGCAAGTAAATGTAAAAAATAATTCAAAGTGTATTTACCCCCCCCCCCCTCCCAAATCACAACGAAAATACTTTATAACACTAGAATGTTGAGTTTTCACAAGAGATATAAAGTTGTTTAAAATGGTAAGATAATTAGACATGTGTTTCATAAGATAGACCCAAGAGTAACGAGTGTAATTATCAATAAATGAAATATAATACCTTGCCCCCCCCCCCCCCCCCCTTTTGTAGGAATAGGAGAGGATCCCCACACATCAGAATAGATAATATCAAATAGAGCAGAAGAAAAAGAAAAATTTTTAGAAAATGATAAGTTAGAAAATTTGGCCAGTTTACAACCACTACAATAAAAAATATTAGAACTTTTTAAAGATCCTAATACTTTAGCTAAAAATTGTAAAGGAGATGCTAAAACATGACTTAAACAATAGTGTCACAAAAAAAAATCAGAAGATGAATGACTTAGACGAAAAAGATGATAAATCCACACTTTAAGCTATAACTTATGGTACTTTGAGTTGATCCAAAACATAGAGTCCTTGTTTACGGCCCGCCGCAATCAGCCTCTAAGATCGCAGGTCTTAAACATAACAATTAGATGAAGAAAAAAATACTAGGTATCCAGACTAACATAATTGAGTAACGGAAACAAGATTTAAAGTAAGATTCAGAATATAATAAATATCAATAAGAGATAAACAAGATGTAATAATTAAACCAAAAGCTACTAATGATATAGGAGTACTATCAATAGTCACAATAGATATAGATGAATTAGAAGAAAAAGAAATAAAAGATTATAAATTAGATGACATATGATGGGAGGCAGGGCTATGAAGTAAGGAACTGTTGAAACTGCTCTAACATATGTAGATTAGATTTCTATAAAGCATCTGTATGACCAGACATGGTGACAGAACGAGTAATGCTTAGAATAACTAAACTATACAGATACACATCTGCATGATCCGCAAAAAATAGTGTCAGGACGACCCGTGGTCACACGAAGAATCTGAAGCAGAAAAGGACGTCATAGTATAAATCAATAACACGGGGCATCGGCATTGAAATTGGCAAAAAAAAAAAAAAAAGACATCGGTGCCAAAATTGACAGGATAAGGCATCGACACCGAAATCGGCAACATAGGACATCGGTGTCGAAATCAACAAAAAAGGACGTCGACGTCAAAATCAACAGAAAAGGATATCGACGCTGAAATCAACAACAGCAGTAGGAAACGACGCAGCAACAAGAAGCAATAATAGGGGCGGCAAAAAAATTAAGTCAAAGAAGGAGAACTATTTTGATACCATGAAAAAATTAAAAAGAGGAAAAAGTTAACCATATTATTAAATCCAAAAAGAATATTGGAAATACAAAAGTATAAGCCTTATATAGCTAAGTTAAGAAACCCTAAATAAAAAATGAAAAAAAAAAATAAATTGTCATAAAAGTTATAAACAAATAAATATATATAATTTAACAGAGAGAACATCATCTCAGTAGTGTTATAAAAGGAGCCCATGTCTGTGAGCCAAGGTATGTTGACATACGCGCAAACTGATACATATATTCTCCTCCACTATTCATCTCCTCCATTTCTCCCCCGCTAGAGATTAACTTGAGCGTCGAAATGGATGAGCCACACGCCCGACCTCCATTCTAACTCTCCTTCTCCTAAGCTTGGTAAGCACCTTTGGTGTTTTGGCTTTCCCTCTCTTCATCCTCCTTAGCACGCAACGACTCCATCAATGTAGAAGATAACTCCCTGGTGGCTCACCCGTCGATGATTCAAACATGAACACATGACTAATTTTAGTATATTCTCGAAATACCAATATTTTTTTTCATGTCATCAGCTAGTTTCATCTTAAATTGACTGATCTGCCTAGATAATTTTGAATCACTTCGAATCAAAATCAATGTATTTTTGGAAGTCTCCTCAATGTATTTATGATAATTTTTTTCATGAAATAGTTAGGGGATCTCTTTATATTTTTACTCTATCTATTCAAAAATTCATTGCTCTCAATTTACGCTATCTAATTAAGATCCAAAGGCATAAATACATTAATGAAGCCTTCGAGAGTACATTGGTTTGATTTGAAATGATTTGTAGTTCTCTAGATCTATTAGTCAATTTCAAACGAAACTCTTTGATTGACCTATACCATTCATAAATTAAAAGTTTTATATTTTTTGAATCAGGAAAATCCTAAGAACTCATTAGTGGTGTCGGTTAGTTAGTATTATTGTCTTAGGTCTTATAATAAATTTATGATAAATTTTATCGAGCTGTTGCAAGTTTAAAAATTCACTGTTCTTAATTTATGCTATCGAATTCATATCTAAAGGCATGGATACATTTAAAAGGTTTCCAGGAGTACGTTCGTTTTGATTTAAAATGATTTAGAGTTCTTGACTCCTTCATCTGAAAATTTAAAAGTTTGATATTTTTCGAATCAAGAGAGTCTTAAAAGTTCATTTGTGGTAATGATTAATGAGTATTATTATTTTATATTTTATAATGAGTTTATTATAAATTTTAGCAAGTCTACAAATTTAAAATTTATTGTTCTTAATTTATATTATCAAATTTAGATTCATAACATAAATATATTAAGTAGATTTATTGTGATTTAAATTAATTAGGAATTCTCTGTATGCATGTTTCAAACTAAATTGACTAATGGCGTAAAAAAAACAAAGAGAGGGGCATTTTAAAGCTATGTGATTTAAATATTATAAACATTGAGTACACAAAATGAGAAATCTTGGAATCTGCATGGGCAATTCAGTAAAATGCAGATGTTTTAATATCTTGTTCGCTCTCTCTCTCTTCCCCATTTGGTCATTCCATTTGATGAATTATGTGTTCGTTGGGCCTGAACTTGGGCAACTGGTACTTATTTCTACTGTGCTCTCAGTGATGGGCTCTCCTGAGAAAGACTGGAGAAGCATGAGCTTATCTTAAATGAGCTAATCATTGGCATGGCAGTACCTATTTGTTCACTTGTAACTTCATGTCAGAAAAGTATAGGATAAGAAGTTTTGATCAATTATTAGAATAAATAAAAAAAATGCTCGCAATGGACGGTGTAGCAGGTTAACATTTCAAGTTTATCATATTATTAAAAAAAAATATATGTAATATATCATAACTGAAAATTAAATCATAAATACTTAGGAGACTACATAAGTACTTTCCCGTTGCAATGTAGACTGGGGCAATGAACGATCTAGCAGGTTAATATCTCATATTTATCATTCTGCTAAAACAAATATGTGCAATATACCATAACTGAAAATCAAATCATGAATACTTAGGAGATTACATAAGCACTTTCCGGTTACATCTTAGGTTTATCATTTTACTAAAAAAAATATCTACAATATATCATAACTGAAAATTAAATCAGGAATATTTAGGAGACTATGAGCACTTTCCCGTTGCAGTGTAGACTGGGGTGAGATGGCTAGTAGTCATGATGAAAGATGTGATTGCTTCGACTGCGACCATGCAACTCACCCCACCTACCACATGAAAAACAATAGTTGCATGGTCGCAGTCGGGGCGTAAATCTCCGGTCCCTGTGCAACTCACCCCACCTGCCACATGCTCGCTCAGGATACTATGATTTACCTCTCTCGTGATGGCCTTGGGTCGGGTGCGGCGGAGGCACTGGGGACGAGCGATTTCGCCTTTTGCCACGTGATTGCTTCGGTTCTACATTATTTGATCTTGACTAAAAATTCTTGGAAAAATATGGATCAATTCCATGAACAGATTGTGTTTACCCTTAGACTGCGACCATGCAACTATTGTTTTTGTGTAATGTCTAGAAAACAAAGCTTTTGAGGCTACTGGCTACCCAACCGAAAAGTAGGTCAAGAGTTCAATCATTCTTGCTTCCATAATGTTTCACCTGTTTTGATTGATTGTTTACATCTGAATTTCATGGCGTGCTCTGTTCTTAATACTAAGGATCCAATCAAATCATGACAATAGCGATTATCTTGTATGCTAACAAAAAAAAAGGAGATTTAAAGAGAAGACAAGAAATCGAAGAAAACTAAGAGAAATTTGTCGTTTTCTAAGTTTTATCAAAAAAAAATATTAAGAATAGAGAATAATTTATCAAACAGTTAAACAAATATTTATATAGATTTTAAGCCTTAAGACTCAACAAAAAGAAATAAATATTAATATATAGACCTCAATTTCTAAAGAAAATAAAGAAATTCTACTTAAAAAGAAAAATTCCTAAAAAAAATCCTAATAGAAAGAAACTCATAATAAATGTATGATATATCAAAAATAATTTAAATATTAAAAAAAATAAATTACTAAAAATAACAAAAAGATGTTTAGATCCTCTGAAAAGAATTTAAATGATGTTTTTGTTTGTCTTAAACTTAGCTATACCAAATTCTCCAATAAAAATATAGATTTTTAAATTCTGTACGTGTAAGCATAGACAAAGCCTGATTAACCGTTGAACATTAAGTGTTCTTATATTAGTCCGGCATGAAATCACTAACAGTTAAACTAGCTGCTAATACACTAGCATTCTTAGTTGCTTGGTGATGATCTTCCCTTTTTCAGTAGCATGCACTTTTGATGGGTTTATGGTTAATTGTTATTAGGTTGTGATCATGTCCGGAATCTGAGTCGGATGAAGACCTGATAAGGTGTCGCGGGCATTGATGGAGGAGAGACGGTGATGCTGCGGTCGTACGGGCTTCGACGAACAGACCCCCACGTGGCCTTGAATGACTACTAGGCCTGAGTCGGCGGTACTAGAACTCTGCGCACACTCAGACAAGTACACGGAACGTTAGGGACCAAGAACCAGGGAAAAAGTCCTTGGAGCATGCCCTTCGACGCTCAAGTCAGGTACTTTTTCCCCCAGAAGAACAGTGTACGAAGGAAGAAGAAAAGTAAACAAGTGTACAAGTGAGCGTACCTGCGCAAGGGAGAGGACGTCCCTTTTTATATGACAGTGTGTACCTTCTGGAGACTGACTCTTGTCAGAGGGTGTCGAGTGTTAGAACTTGTCGGGTGGTGGATGACACATGGTCTTCTCCTATGGACTGGGGGGGGATTCTATTGATAGATGACCCCAACCTTTGAAATATTTCCTAACATGCAGCAGTTATTCTTTAACAGGTGGTTACGATTCCCTGACACGTTGTCGCGTAGTGCCTTCTATCCTGCCCATGTGTGATAGAAGCAGTCGAGGTCGGATTGCTAAGTGTTGATGAACAGACTGGGTGGATGGAAGGGCACGACCAGAGTTCCCTTCTCCCCACTTTTATGATTCAGACCTGATGGAGAATGACCAGTCTGTTTGCGCGGGATAGCTTGAGGAAACCCGACCAGTGAAGGTTGGTCAGGCTTCGTCTTGATCATGTGTCATACCGCAGACATGGTTTCCTAACCGGTAAACCCCGCCCTGGCTTTATACGCCGGAGGGCTTCAGGTGACCCCACTCTGTATGTTGATTGTCACGCCCCCTTGACTTCTGACTGTCACGTTTCTTTAATTTTTGACTATCACATCCCTTATGATCGGATCCTACCATCATGCACCGTATCATGCTGCTTCAATGGTGTTGGGACAAACTGTACATGCTCTGTTTAAGTGAGTTTTGGCACCAATCATTAGGAGCTTGTAAAGGCATGAGGTGAAGTGGATTCCAACTCCTCAACCTAATATACTTTGATTCCCTTAAGCCTTAGTTGGTGCATGCCTTTGCTGACCCACCTCAATGGATATCCCAACACCTCAATGCTTAATTGCTAGTGCTGAGATTCCCATTCCTTGTCTGAGGAGGCACTTACTAAAATCTAAGGTAGCCCATGGCCGATCGAAATAGACGCGGCGGCTTTCTTTCTTTGTTTCTCTATTCAGCTTATGAGGGTTGCTAACCAACAAGGCTCATGTGTGTCTCAATGGATATCCCAACACCTTAAAGCAGTATTGCTTTTCTATTAAACAATCTTTATATTCCAGAGAATTGCATAGTGAACACTTTGTTTAACCAGAGTTGTCATTTCATCTTTCTCGATTGTACACTGATCTACTTACATGATTCGATCATCTGCTTGTGCAGGAGGGAAGAAAGCTCGAGTTGCAGAGCTTTCAGACCCAAGAAAAAATAGAACGAGAGAAAAAACAGGAGGAGAAAAACTCCATCTCTTTATGAGCTCTGTGTCCAATCTTTCTACACCTTTGATACAGCCTTCGTCTGCCGGCGTTTCCACTCGACAAGCCGAACCAAGAAGTCCTTAACCTGGACAAATCACATCAAGAATCAGGCTGGCAAATTGACATTGTCGACAATCATATAACTAGTACTAGAGAAGGTTCATCAGTCATGGCACTTGCCTCAGATGGCTCTTGAAGGCAATAAGTAGCATTTGTCTCCTTTGGAAACTTCGAAACAAGGATTCCAATGCCTTGTCCACTTTCTTCCAGAACCTAAGATGAAGAAGATGATGATAAAATATTAGCTTCCCACACATCTCATCTCATCTACCTTCTTGATAAAGCATTGAGGCTTACCTTGAATGCATCTTCGTCAGTTCGATCATCGCCTATGTAGATCGGCATTACATTCCTGCAGTTGGCGAATCCTGTAGAAGCAACGACAGATTACTTAAATGAGCAGCTCAAATAAGAAGATGTTTAATTGGCGGCGGTGTATCAGGTTAATTACCCAGTGACTCTAACAGGAACTCCAGTGCCTTCCCCTTATCCCATTTGATAGTCGGACGGATCTCCAGCACCTGCATGTCCGAGCAACGAGTAGAACGAGTCACGATCGAGCTCGAATCAAACTGCAAGTTGTTGTTGGGGAGGAGAAAAAAAAACAAAGTTTCACCTTTCTTCCTTGCGTGAGCCGCAATTTTGGGTAGCCTTTCAACACAGACCTCACCTGCTCGAACAGTGTCCCCCAATTCTGCAAGAATTGACATGAATTTGCTTTGCTATTTCTGATATAAACCGAGAAGTTTGGTGGTCGATCAATGATCTGAAGTGGTATAGCTAGCTAACCTTTTCATCCACGCATCTGAAGTGGACAGATGCACAAAACTTGTTGTTCTCCACTTTGGCGCCAGGAGTGGACTTGGTTCTGTCTAGTAATGTTCTATGCACCTGAAGGAAACATGGAAGAACCTTATTTAGAAATAAGAAAAGCTTTAGGATCGAGAAATTAAGGAGCTATGAAGAGGGAACCAACCGTGTCGATCATGGGCAGGAACTCACTGGCTGGTTGAAAGAGAACTCCTTTGGCATCCTGAACAACTCAAAATGGGAGAACGAGATAAGCATGCAATCGAGAGGAGTTGGGAGTTTTTGAACTCTGGTAAGGAGAGAGCTTACTTTGGACTTGGCGTGACGGGACTTCTCAGGACCTTTGATGTCCATGCCATGGCTGCCGGCGTAGTACAGCTCGGCTAATTGGACGAAGTTAATTACCTGTTCATGCACCAGTAGAACCTCTGAGTTAGCTAGGGAAGAACGAGGAGAGGCGGCTGTGGTAATGTACCTTGTCGAGGCGTCGGCCGCTTACGATCGCTGTGGGGAAGTTCCTCGCTGCTTCCCTCACTGCCTTCCTCATCTGGAGACCAGAGGCCGATCAAAATCTCATCTTGAAGCAGGGAATGAGTAGAGGAGGATCGGAGGGGAAGGACGACGACTCACCGCGTTCGTCATGAAGGCCGAGTCGGGGTCGTCGACGATGGGGGAAAGCGTCCCGTCGTAGTCCAGAAACATCACGATCTGCTTCCCGTTGGAAGCGCTCGCGATTTGATCGAAGTTGCTCAAAGCCGACGGATGCCGCATCTGCTCGAACGGAACTAATTAATTAAAACCCAAAAGAAGGGAACTTTGGACGAGCGGAAGGCGGGAAGGAGGCATCGAAGTAGAACTCACCCTCAAATCGGACAGATCGTTGAATACGGCATCGGCGAGAGGTCCGGTGGCGGCCGCCGTCTTGGCGCGGGTGGGCGAGGAGGCCCTCATGGAGTCGAGCCACCAAGAGACCGCCTTCCCGCCGTCGAGTTCGATCTGCGGAAGGCACTTCTTGCGGACGGAGAGAGGTGGCGTGTAGGCGAACAAGGGGGGAGAGCTCGCCACCGCGATGGAGGCGACGGCCTCCGCCGGCGCAACATTCTGCTTCGTCATGGGGGAGGGCAATCGGATTAATCCTAGCAGAAAAGGAGAAGAACGAAATGATCGCCGAAGGGAGGGAGAGCTATGGAATCGCAGCTAGCGGTCGATGATGAGGGCTGCCGGCTGTAGCGACGCCGGCGGTGGTGAACGGTGAGGGTGGCGAGGAGAGCAGGCGGTGGATTTATAGGTCCGACCTTGTGAGTAAGAGAGGGAGCGCCCTGTTCTCGATTCCACACGTGTAGTAAATGGGACCCACTAACACGTGTATCCAGCACGGTCCCGTAAAAAACCAAACCGGCCAATGATAATAATTAATGCAATTTTTTTAAAAAAAAATAAATAAGAAAGAAGAGGCGTGACGAGAAGATACATGCTCATAATAAATTGTCAAATAGAAAATATATATATAGAGGATATATATTTTGTATACAATAATAATCGAAATACATTATTTTTTAAAAAAAATTATTTTTTTAATATGGTTAGAACTTATAATCTCGGGGGCGGATCCTCTTATCTGCAAAGGCTAAATCAATTCATGGTCCAGTCTTTATATTGATAAGGTAATGAGCCCCACCTATTAACAGGTGGGGGATATTACCTCCCACCAATCTCCTTGTCCCGGTCCAAGAGGGGACCAAGACAAGGGGACTAGAGGATTCGGTCTCATAACCCCGATGCTCAGTTCTTACCAAGACAGGATTTCTTGGACCACTTTTTGTGGTCCAGGAGATGTGTCACTCATATTTACGGTCGGACCATGACCGCGATCCGGCCGCAAATGATTACGATCCCTTCCTGGATTCATCGTCTCCACTAGGTTATAGTTTTTGTTCGGAGCGGACGACCGGAGGCTGTCCGGAGGACACCCTCGCTCAGCGCCCAATAATCTGGTCACTTATTCACCATCGGAGGCCTCCGGCTGCCCGCTCCGAATAAAAACTATAATCTGATGGGGACGGTGAACCCAGGAAGGGATCGTAACAATTTATGATCGGATCACGACCACAATCCCGCCATAAATACGAATGGTACATCCCCTAAATTAAAAAAAAAAAAATGATCCAAGAGACCTGTGCTCGTTCTTACCATCTAATTAATTCTATATAGGTCCAGTTCCAGTCTAAATTTTTACACTAAATTTAACATCAATCCATATCGTAATGGAGAATCAAACCATACTCTCTTTACTTCCGCTTCGTCTTGAGTGTTGTTGCGCCGTAGGGCAATCTGCAATATTTCTTCAGTTCCAACGTGGAGTTGGTAAGGAAATTCATTGCTAACCGACAAACAAATATGTAAGCAATTGAAGGTTTCCTCCTCAGCACTGACGCACTGGTTAGTTGGTTTAATTAGGACGACAAGCAAAATGATTAGAATAATATTTCACTAATTAAATAATAATCGGTTTTCTGTTTGTCAATCCCTGTCGTTGTTTAGGAATATGCAAGCTGAGGCTGTGTTTACATGAATGGAGAGAAGATTAGAGCGCCAAAATAATGACTTGACTACTTGACTATTGATTTTTTTTAAATATTCAGGTATCTAATTGTTACACTACTCTATGCAGTTCGTCAATTAGCAGAAGCATTATTAATCGAAGGACTTTATTTATTACTATGGGAATGTGCTACTTTTGACTTATAATCAACACTGGAAGCTAGCTAGCATCAATCGGTCAGAATTTCGATCCCGCTATAAAATTTTTAATAAATAATTTTTGACTCGAACGCACTGTAGAGTAATTGTATGGTCAATGTTCGGCACGAGTGGACTCTGTGTCACTCGGTTCTCTCGCTTAGTCATTCATTATCTTTGACTGGGATTCGATCGGCTGGAGCGGTCCAATACTCCAATTGGCTGAAATCTTGCGGTTTTTACTTTTTAAGTTTGAATCCATAAATAGCAGTCAACGTCAACCAGTCCACGTTGACCTCGAAATCGGCGAAAATATGGCGATACGCATAGATTGGCACCTCGACTGCTACTAAGGTGAATTATGGATATGGCTTCATCTAAGTAACAACAGTGAAATGGAAAATAATGGATGATGCAATAATAATATAGAAATCACAGTCAAGATAATGCGATCATCAAAAGTTATAAAAAGGTGGTGGTTAAAATCAAGGACTATGTATCCAAATAGACTACTCCTCTGCACACAATCGGTTTCATCTTGATTGGACCTTATTCTACTTTGCATTACTTTCAATCTATGTTCGGTCGGCTCTATGCTGATCGGACCTCCCACTTTTCTTGGATATAACTCCCGGTATATGTCAGGTCGGCTCCATGTAGGCATTACATCATTCTACTTTGCATAGCCCTCAGTCTACACTCGACCGACTTTATGTCAGTCAAATCTCATTCTACTTTGCATAGCTCCCAGTCTACGTCGTCCGACCGGCTCCACGTCAGTCGGCCCCCCCCCCCCCCCCACTTCTCTGGGGCATAGCTCTCAGTCGACTCCTTGTTGGCTCAATGTCAATCAGACTAGTGCTAGGAGAAAACATTGTTAGGGAATCACAACCACTTATTAGAAAATAACGACTGTTCGTCAGAGAATATTCCAATGCTCTGTCATACACATGAAGCGGAACCTTCCTCCACCTAATGGGAGTTTGTCGTATATCTTCTATCACCCGATATACCCTGACGCCCGATATTCTTTGATGTCTGATGATTACGAAGGTTACGAAAGACAGTATAAAAAGGGAGTTCCTTTCCGTTGGCCAGGTACGCACGCGCTTGCACATACGCATCTAATACAATTCTACTTTTTCATACTTTTTCGCTCGGCCTCTTTCTGACTTGAGCGTCAGAAGGTCTGTGCCAAGGACCTCTTCCCTGGTTCTCACTCTAACGCTCCCTGTTGTTTGGTTTGTGGTGTTTGCAGGTTTGTGGGTACCATCTGCGATCATCTCCCCTTGCTCTGTAGGCCCAAGATTCGTGTCCTCTCCTGGTCAACATCCTTGCCCTCGTTGTCGATGTACCCCCACTACAAGAAAAAAGGTCTATAATGACACACATAAATGTCCTTATAGTATATTTTTGATGACACTTAAGTTTTAGTGACATCATCAACAAACGCCCTATAAAGTGATGTCGTCTTAGACCTCCTCGCATTCCTGACATTTTATGATGCCTTTATACAATATCAATGTTAACTTTAAAAGTGTCACAATATAGGGATATATCGACAGTCAAAAATGTCAGGAAAAATCATATTTTAAAGACATTTATAAATGTCACCTAAACTAATTTATAATGCCATAATAAATATCATTATAATAATTTATAAATACATTAAAAATTATCATTAATTTTTATTTAGAATAAATAACTTGAATACAATATTTACATATCATCACAATTCATTGACCATTTAGAATAAAAAAAATTACAAAACAAAATTTAAAGAGCTCATAGATATTTTTATTCATCCAATACTCATTTGAGTCAAATTTACAAATGCAATACTAATGATAAATCTTTTACATCCAAAACAACCTACAAAGACACTCAAAATATTAAATTGTAAATACTAACAAAGTCTTGTAAAATAAAAACTCCGATTAGATGGATCATCTTCAACCATTATATTGATTCATAAAAATCTAAGTACCTGTCACCTGCAAATACAATGTATATATTTGTATAAGTGAAATAAAACAATGAAGATACAAAATTAATAAAAATAGTTCAAAATATTATATATCATACCAAACGAGAAAAATGCAAAGTATCATTCCATATGCACCTAATAGTAGTCTTCGCTTACTGTTAACTACAAATATCAAAGAAAACAATGAAAAATTTTTGTTTCCATAACAGTATATGGAAGGATGTACTTTAATCAGAAAAGTAAAGCATGACAATGTAAAGCATATATCTGATTACGTTAAGCATGACAATATTTAATCAGATCTAGCTAAAAATTCTGCTTTAAAAACCCTTCCGAAAACAATGTAAAGCATATATCTGATTACGTTAATAAACCATAGATCTGGAAAGCTAAGGTCCATTGAATTTCACTAGAAATCAATGACCATTAGACAGCACGATTTAAGAAGATAGGATTTGGTCCATACAACAAAGGTTGTCTGCCAATCATGACAGACAATGGATTATGTCAGGCCTTTTCCCAGCTTCATAGAGCAACTCAAGTGCAGCACGACTGAAAAACGAAAACCGTTTGAAGTCATCATGCTCTCCATAATATGTTCCTCTCTAGAAGAACTTGGCTGGATGGTGAGGCTCAATAAAATAAACAGGCAGTCCTGAAAATTAACTTTCTGTCAAGCTCATTTTGTATATCTAATACAAGTTAAAAACCAGAATAAACTTAGTTTTACACCTTCAATAGTCCCAACCCAAATTTTGTTCCTGAATAGTTGTCCATCAAAATAAGACTCTACCACAACATCCAGTGCCTGCAACATCAACTATACTGAGAACCTACAGAAACACCATATCATCCCAAAAGTAGGAACTGGTACAAACAGCAATGTAATATACCTTCAGATCGGTAATAAGATCATACTGTATACAATCATATTTTGGAAGGACAATTTCCACTAGGTGTCCCTTCCTCTGCAATGCTTTACCAAGACCAGTGATAACATCCCCTAAACCACCAACCTAAAAATAAATATAGATCACAAAATAATTAAAAGTAATAGAAAGAAACATTGAAGTTCATAAGGGTAATTTTCAGGTAGAACATATGAATGTACACAGGCAAGCACTTAAAATACAAACTTTCAGCTGGATTCTCGAGTTTAGACTTCACAATGTTATTTCTTCCTTAATTGCCTTTGATTCATAGCACCTGACAATATTATTCCATCCCTATTCCATCCACATAAATTTCATAATTTACATAGAAAAGATTTGTATGTAGGAATAGAAAGTTAAGAGGTCCAAGAGTTAGTGGAAGTGTGCAACAAAAACATAAAAGCAAACAGATATTGTGATATGCACAAGTATTTTAACAGAAATATCTGTTTATTATTACTCGAGGCTAAGCAGACATTAAATGTTGAATGCTCACTTGCAACAATACTTAGAAGGCACTTCAAAAAAAGCAAAAGAAGGAATCTAAAAGTATCCTAAAACCACTTCAACATGTCTAAGCAATGAATAAGAACTCATCTGATTAAAATTTTGAATATAAGATCGCAAAGTTCTGATACAAGAAACAAAGAGTTCACATTATGTGAGATGCAAGTTTGGCTCACCTTTGCAACTGGTGCCATTTCTGTAGCAATATGGATAATGTTCAATCCTAGCCTGCATAAGAGAAACAGAAAAATAAAGAGTAATCGTATGAACTTTCATAACTGAATGTCGTACAAAAACATCTGAATAGCAATAAGAAACCAAACCTTGTACTGGTGTACGTCAACTTCAGGAAGGTAGTCAACCTTTCATGCTCACCCTTACTCTCACAAGCCAAATAAGCATCACGAATTCGAGAATCTTTCTTCCATGCCATATCTCGCAATGACTTGGCATCATTGGTTGATATCTTCCTTGGATGTGGGGAGGGAGCCAGAAGAGGAAGACATCCTTGGATGTGGGGAGGGAGCCAGAAGAGGAAGACAGGCGGATCTCTTCCTCCGACACCATCTCCTTCTCGCCGTCAGAATGTGGCAATGCGAAGGCGACCTCGTCGCCTGGCGAGGCTGCCTGCGGTGCTGCGGTGAGGGAAGAAATAATAAATAGGTTTCCTTTGAGCTTCTCCTTACTTGTTGTGGAGAGGGAAGAACCTGGTTACATTGCAAAGAGGAAAGGAAAGAAGAAGAGGTGGGAGACGAAGGAAACCTAGCGGCGATAGAGGAGGAAACCTAACGGCGATAGAGAACAGAAAAAGGAAAGACGAAGAGGTGGGAGATAAAGGAAATGATCGTGTGGGAAGGGAATTAATAGTGTTTACAATATAATGACACATATAAAATATGTCACCATAAGAGGCCTAATATGATTATTTTTATAAAAAAATAATCAATGATAAAGAGTGTCATTATAAATGTTTTATAATGACACTTTTTTATAAGTGTCATTAAGTAAATGTCATAGTAGATGTTTTTTCTTGTAGTGCCCCCCCCCCCTATAACTACCCCATGGTAGTTTTGATGTGATTAACCAAGTTAAGGCAGATCCTATGTATTTGATTCTTGTGTCTAAGTGTACAAGAGCTTAGAAACACAAGAAGTCTAGTGGAAGACGTAACTAGCGAGAAGGATGGCACGAGAAGGAAGTCAACGAGCTCGGTGCATCCGAAGGACGAGATGTTGCGGAAGAGTACACCGACGGATGAGAAGGGCGTGCATGGCGGTCCGAGAGATGAGAAGCCATGGAGGAAGGTTGCTCAAGGAGAAGGTCAGAGTTGGGTTCAGATGAACTCAACTCCAGTTAGCCGAAGCATCACCCACACGAAGATATCAGTAAAGAAGCTAATCTGCCGTATGGAAGGCGCCTTTGTACTATTCATCAAAGCGCCTTCCAGTGACCGTTAGCAAACATAAAGTTTTATCTTCGCACGGGTAAAGCTTGCCATGTTGGAAGTGTCTTCCAACCTATTGAAGGAACCTTCCAGCCTCTGGTAGAATTTTTCAAGGGCCATAAAAAGACCTCTGGAGCTACGAAATAGAACACAACTTGAACTACAACTCTTGTACTCTTTCCTAGTCTATTTCTTGAGTTGTCAACCTTTGTAAGAGATTTCTCCACCTGCAACGAAGAAGAATTTTTTAGTGTCTTTCACTGTCTTGGATTAACAACCATTTAGGTTGTAACCAAATTAATTTATGGTCTTCTTACATCTTTATTTTAAGTTGTTTAGTCAAATTTTATTATTGTTGTTTTTCTTGTGCTACTAATCAAATCAAAAGAACAAGAAGGGTTTTTTTTAGACAATTCACCTCCTCTTGTTGCCCCTGCTGCACCAACAAGTGGTATCAGAGTCATAACGCCTCAGAAGGATTAATTGTCGTCTAAAGCACCGAGACGATGGCTGAACCAAGCATTTACCCGTCGAAGTTTGAAGGAGAATTCATGACATGGAAGAAACGCATAGAGGTATTCTTTAAAACAAACTTTGAATTGCTTTTAATTATTAAATATGATTTTATAGCTCCCAAAGACCCACAAGGAAATAAAAAGAAGGATACCAATGGACCAAGAAGAAGCAAACAGACTTCGTATAGAACGGATGAGCCCAGTTCCACCTGCTCAGCATACTTCCACCCCAGGAAGTCAATCGGATAGAAGATTACAAATCAGCAAAGGAACTTTGGGAGAAGTTTCTGGAGCTATATGAAGGAACTTTCGAAGC
Source organism: Zingiber officinale (assembly GCF_018446385.1). Lineage (NCBI taxonomy): Eukaryota > Viridiplantae > Streptophyta > Magnoliopsida > Zingiberales > Zingiberaceae > Zingiber > Zingiber officinale. The sequence goes on along the minus strand of NC_056001.1, from coordinate 109,104,474 downwards.
AAAGCTCGTGAGACTGGACCTGCTCCAGAACCAACTGACGAACCTCCAAATGGAAGAAGGCGAAACAGTTACACATCTGCACTCGAGGATCAAAGAACTTATCACCAGACTCACGAATCTCAAAAAAAAAGGTAACGAATTGAGATTCATTAAGGTACGCTTTAAATGCATTTCCTAGGACACCCGAGTGAACATCTATAGTTAACTCATTTTATATATCTAAAGACCTCGAAGTTAGTTCATTAGAAAAAAAAAATTTCCACTTTTGAACTTCACGAATCAAGATGTGTAGGCTTACGAAATAAAGAAGAAAAGATAGCCCACAACATTGCTCTAAAGGCCAACCAGAAAGGTGAAACAGATCCAAACTCTGAAAAATCAATCAACGAAGATGAAGCAGCATTATTGGTAAGAAAATTTAGTAAGTTCATTAGATCTAATAAATTTAATAAGTCGCATGCGAAAAGACATTTCAGAGCAAAAGGAAGGTTTGGTGCTACAACTGCCAAGGAGAAGGGCATATCAAGGATGACTGCCCCGAACTAAGAAGAAGAACAAGGACAAGGGTAAAAGACCAACAAGATCGAAACACAAGAATCTGAAGGTCACATGGGATGAATTGTCGCCCTCTGAGTTCGAAATCAAAGCTTACGTTAGACTAGCTCTAATGGTAGACCACCAAGAAGAAGATGAAAGCAGCTCAGAGATGAGCATCGATGAAGGGGGAGGATCTTCAGAAGAAAGTTGCGATGAAGGGGAGCATCAGAACACGAGGTAAGTGAGGTACGTGCGCTATCTCTCAAACAATCTTTTAAATTTATCAAAATGCTATCTAAGAATATAGTACAATTAGAAAGAGATAATGTTAGGTTAAAATTAAACTTAGCAAATTCATGCCCCTTAGATATGTTTGATAATATAAAGATAGAAAATGAAAAATTGAAAATAAAAATCAAAAAGTCAAAAAAATGGCCATGCATGTTCAAACTATTTTTAAAAATTAAAATTTAAAAATTATGGTAGAATAAACTGGTACATTATAAATTACAAGAGATAAATTAAGAAAATTCCTAAAAATTATGTACCTCCTAATTTTTAGTAAACCCAGTGGGCAGGAACCTATATTGGATTTCCAAAATATCTTTTAGATTAAACTCCAATTTTTTAATTATTAGAACAGAAATTGTGTCGATTAAAAAAATATTTTTTTTCTATTCATATTTCAAGTTAAAAAAAATTCTATGTTATCTGATGATTTAATCTATAAGCAAAAAAATTTTCAAATTTTGCTTACTATTGAGTTATTTTTTATAAAATTATTAACAAAAATGCTACTTTGAAATTTAAATTTATTTTGCAGACTTAAATTTTGAAAATCTTATTTTTTTGTGATAAAATATAATATTCTCCATCCTTTAAAATATTTTTAAATTTTTTTGAATAATGTCTAATTTATTACAAATTATTTTCTGAAAAGATAATTATTCAAGAAAATAGAAATTTTGAAAATTTTATTTTTCTTAAACAATGTGTCTCATATATCCAGGAAAAATAATAGAATTTTTAGAGTTGAAAAAATATTTTTAAAGATTTATTTTCAAAAATTAGGTTCTGTACTGAAATAATTTATTTCTGTTCAAGTACAAAGTATTTCTTCGTGTAAATTTTTCTACTAATCTAACTTATTCTGTTTAGATACGACAAATATTATTTTTGTCAAAACAAGAGATTAATTAGTCAAAATAGAATATTTTTTTCAAATTTCTTTTAACTATTAGTGTATTTTTCCTAAAAAATCTTTATGTGATCGAAGGGGGAGAAATAAGTAAAGGTTAAAGGGATTAATGAGGAGTTGGGATAATTCTCCTAATTTTTATCCTTGTATTCATTTTGCAATTAACTTATTTAATTCATTACTTTACTATATTATTTCATGGCTATTTAACCCTAACTTAACTTAGGTTGATGCATATCAAAAAGGAGGAGATTGTAAGTATCCCGTGATAGTTTTGATGTAGTCAACCAAGTTAAGGTAGGTAATGTGTATTTAATCCTTGTGTCTAAGTGTGCAAGAGCTTAGGAATACAAGAAGTCGAGTGGAAGACGCAGCCAGCGAGAAGGATGGCACGATAAGGGAGTCGACGGACTCTGTGCATCTGAAGGAAGAGGTGTTGCGGAAGAGTACACCGGCAGACGAGAAGGATGACCGCGGTGGTCCAAGATATGAGAAGTCGGGGAGGAAGGCTGCTCGAGGAGAAGTTCATAGTTGGGTTCGGGTGAACTCAACTCTAGTTAGCCGGAGCATCATCCATGCAAAGAGATCGACAAAGGAGTTGATCTGCCGCATGGAAGGCGCCTTACATGGGTTGGAAGGTGTCTTCGATGAATAATACAAAGGCGCCTTCCAAACTATTGAAGGTGTCCTCAAGTGACTGTTAGCGAAGATAAAGTTTTATCTTCGCATAGATAAAGCTTGCCACGTTGGAAGCGCCTTCTAGCCTATTGAAGGCACCTTCCAACCTCAGATAGAATTTTTCAGAGGCTATAAAAAGGCCTCTAGAGTTAGGAAATAGAACATGACTTGAACTACAACTCTTGTACTCTTTCCTAGACTATTTCTTGAGTTGTCAATGTTTGTAAAAGACTTCTCTGTCTGCAACGAAGGAGATTTTCTAGTGTCTTTTACTACCTTGAATTAACAATCATCTAAGTTGTAACCAAGTTAATTTCTGAACTTCTTACATCTTTATTTTAAGTTGTTTAGTTCAGTTTTATTATTGTTATTTTTCTTGTGCTACTAATTAAATCAAAAGAAAGAGAGGGGTTTTTTAGACAATTCACTCCCTCTTGCTGGTCCCGCTGCACCAACGCCCCCCCCCCCCTCCCCCCACACAATTCAACTCAGCTTCCGGACGGAATCAAATTTAGTGTTGTCTGTGGGAACACATTCACCTGCTCTGAAACATGAAGATGGAGGGCACCGGTATAATCAATGTCACCATGACAACTGAGGGATACGAGCTATTCAAGAAGGCTAAGATGCAAGTGGCCTCAAAAAAATAGACTGCGGATTCTCACCCGCGTCGTGCACTTATGGCCTCGAGGGGCGTGCCCTCCGCCTCGGATGGAAGGTCCAAGAGGAAGCAGTTATACGACTTCCCCCGAGCATTATATCAAGCCCCTGGAGAAGGTTGCACCAAAATGAAGGAATCTCAAGCTTCCTCGACCAAGAACTCTCCCCCAAGGGACCCGAAGAGAGGAAAGGCCTTAGCCATTCAAGAGACATCTGAACAACCCAGTGTTCCTTTCTCTCAAGAAGTGTTGGATGAGAAGCTACCCAGAGGTTATAAGCCCCTATCTATTAGAGAATATAGAGGTAGCAATGACTTGGAGGATCACTTACGAAAATTTCAGAACATCGCTCTATTAATCAATATAGTGACATCATAAAATGTTGAGTGTTTCTGACCACTCTATCAAGCTCATCATAATGATGGTTCGACAGACTGTTGGTCGAGTCCATCACCTACTTCAAAGAGTTCAGAAATATCTTTCTGCATCATTTCACTAGTGCAGAAAATACCAGAAGATTAATCATAGTCTATTCGCTCTCAAGCAAGGAGCTACAGAGTTTTTAAGAGCATACATCAAGTGTTTCAACCAGATGGCACTAGACATCATGTCCATCACCTCCGAGATATTAATAAGCGCCTTTTCTCAAGGATTGTTAAAGGGGGATTTCTTTCGAACCCTCATCTGAAATTTCACAAAGGGCTTTAATGATTTACTGGGAAAAGTGGCAAAATACATTAATGTGTAAGAAGCTTAGGCCATCCGGAAGAAAGAAGTAAGGACCCCTACTCCAGTCAATCGGGTAGAGAGGAGGCCACCACTTCCTCCTATTCGGCCTAATGACCCTGGCCGAATTTCCCTCCGATTCAAGAAGTAGGAGTTCCATAACAGGTCGAGACCATTCGGGCCCCTATCAACAAGCCTTCCCCTTGGGAAGCCCGATACTGTACTTACCACCGATCTCACACTCACGACATAGGAAATTACTTCTAGTTCGCTCGGGACTCTCGTCAAGCAACTGAATTAAGTCTGCCCCGGCTCGAAATCATGCCTAAACTCTTGAGGCAGCAAGCCACTATCCCCAACATCTCTGCCTGATTGACTAATCTGTCTCAAGGGAAGGAAGATTCGAGTGGTCTGTCAAGAGTCAAAGGAAAAGAGTTGAGGGAGACTCGGGAGGAGGAGAATAGGAGAAATGTCACAATTCGGGACATTATGTAGACGGATCCTCTACTCGGTAGGAAAATGGTGTAGGGTAGGTCAAAGATGTAACTAAGCTAGTGCCCCTAAGGGGATGGGCCATATAAAATCCTCAAGAAACTTGTGTCTAATGATCACTTTCTCTAAAATGTCAATGGTAAGAAGTTGGATTGCTCATGGAGTGCAAATTACCTCCAGCCTTACTGCACTTGAAGAGCATCCTCTATCTGTACTAACCTTTATCTAATGAACATATTATAAACTCTCACCCTAGTGTGAGTTATAAGTGAGCAGGGCTCTCTTGTCCAACGACCATTCAGCTGGATTCTAGACTCTCACCCTAGTGCAAGTTATAAGTAAGCATGACTCTCACGTCCAACGACCATCCGATCAGATTCTAGACTTTCATCCTAGTGCGAGTTATAAGCAAGCAGGGCTCTCACGTCCAACGACCATCCAGTCGAATTCTAGACTCTCACCCAGTGCGAGTTATAAGCGAGCAGGGCTCTCACATCCAATGACTATCCGATCGGATTCCAAACTCTCGGCCCAATATGAGTTATAAGCAAGTAAAGCTCTCGCATCCAACAACCATTTGGTCGGATTTTAGACTCTTACCCCAGTGTGAGTTATAAGTCGGCAAGGCTCTCGCGTCCAACGACCATCCGATCAGATTCTAGATTCTCTCCCCGGTGCTAGTTACAAGCGAGCAGGACTCTCACATCCAATGACCATACGGTCGAATTCTAGACTCTCATCCTAGTGTGAGTTATAAGCGAGCAAGGCTCTTGTGTCCAACGACCGTCTAGTCATATTCCAGACTCCCACCCTAGTGTGAGTTATAAGCGAGCAAGGTTCTCGCGTCCAATGACCATTCGGTCAGATTCTGTTGGTGCAATCGACATCCAAAGTTTTAATATCTGACAAATATGTTTAAGTAAGTTTAATGGAGCTTAATCATGGGAAGTCCTAGTAGTAGCCAGGCAAGGGTGGTAAGTCAACCGAGTGACTAGTCCTAACTGCGGTTAGGCAAGGGAAGTCCTAGTTGCAGGCTAGGCAAGGGAAATCTCGGTAGATTGTGGAAGCCAGGTGGATTCGATAGGTCTGGAGGACCTGATCCCTGGATAGCTGAATACTGGGGCAAGAGAAATCTTAGTATATCATGGAATCTAGGTGGATTCGATAGGTCTGGAGGACATGATCCCTGGGTAGCCGAATACTGAGTCTTAGTGAGTGAAGTCAGGTGGAGAAAGCCCTCGGGGGTGGTAACCTTAGATTCTGGTGAGTGAAGTCATATGGTGAAAATCCTAAGGGAAGATAACCTTAGGTAGCGAGAAGTCTTGGAGGAGTGAACTCCAATCAAGGTTGATCGGATGGTTTACCGGACCAGCGGATCTCGATAAATCTAAGTTTAAGTTTACCATAGTATTCTGTATTACTATTATTGTTGTTAGCCAATGTAGTATTGCAGGAAAAGTCTTAGTGGATAAGACGATCAGACACTGAGTAGGTAAAGTCCAAACAGATCTGGAGGATCAATGTTTGGCAGGTAGGTTTAAGTAAGCATGGTAGGTTATTACTATCTTACTCATTTGTACGCATTGCTTCTTTCCGAGGTTTTCGTAAAGAAGAGTTTTAGTGGATTACCCATCGATGTGATCAAGAATCACGGGCCTTGGAGTACGAGTCGACCTAGGCTTCGAATCAAGTAACCGAATTGTGTTTTCTATTTTTCTCTACACTATTTTGATTTTAACAAGTAAAAGAATTATTTTTAAAAGCGCGATATTCCCCCCCCCCCCCCCCCCTCCTCTATCGCACTCTTTCGATCCTACAGATTCCAAACTCTAACCCCAGAGTGAGTTATAAGCAAGCAGGGTTCTTGCATCCAACGATCATCCGGTCGAATTCCAAACTCTCGCCCCAGTACGAGTTATAAGCAAGCAAGGCTCTCACGTCCAACAACCATTCGGTCAGATTCCAGACTCTCACCCTAGTGCTAGTTATAAATGAGCAGGACTCTAACATCCAACAATCATCCGATCATATTTCAGACTCTCGTCCCAGTGCGAGTTATAACCAAGCATGGCTCTCACATCCAACGATCAATCGGTAGGATTCCAGACTCTCGCCTCAGTGCGACTTATAACTGAGTAGGGCTCTCGCGTCTAATGACTGTTCGATCGGATTCCATACTCCTACCTAGTGTGAGTTATAAGTGAGCAGGGCTCTCGCATCCAACAACCATTTGGTTGGATTCCAAACTCTTGTCCTAGTGCAAGTTATAAGCGAGCAAGGCTCTCACGTTCAATGACCATCCGGTCGGATCTCAGACTCTCATCCCTGCAATGAGTTATAAGCGTGCATGACTCACGTACCCCAATAACTTCCAGATCGAGTTTAATCTCTGTCCGGCTCCTATCTCAACAGTCGCTCTGCCCGACACCTATCTCAATAGCCGCTCTGCCCGACTCTTATCTAAATAGTTGCTCTATCTGGTCCATATCTCAATAGCTACTCTACCCAGCTCCTATCTTAATAGCTGCTCTGTCTGACTCCTATCTCAATAGTCGTTTTATCCGACTCCTATCTCAATACTCGCTCTGTCTGGCTCCTATCTCAACAGTCGCTCTGTCCGGTTCCTATCTCAATAGTTGCTCTGCTCGATTCATATCTCAATAGTCGCTCTGTCCAACTCCTATCTCAATAGTCGCTCTATCGGGCTCCTATCTCAATACTCGCTCTGTCTGGCTCCTATCTCAACAATCGCTCTTTCCGGTTCCTATCTCAATAACTGTTCTGCTCGATTCCTATCTCAATAGTCGCTCTGTCCAACTCCTATCTCAATAGTCGCTCTGTCGGGCTCCTATCTCAACAGTCACTCTGCTCGGCTCCTATCTCAATAGCCGCCCTACCCGACTCCTATCTCAATAGTCACTTTGCCCATCTCCTATCTCAATAGTCATTCTGTCCGGCTCTTATCTTAGTAGCCGCTCTGGTCGGCTCCTATCTCAATAGTCACTCTGCCCGACTCTTATCTCAACAATCATTTTGCCCAGATCCTATCTCAATAGTCATTCTGCTCGACTCCTATCTCAATAATCGCTCTGTCCGGCACTTATCTCAATAGTCGCTCTACTCACCTCCTATCTCAGTAGTTGCTCTGCCCGACTCTTATCTCAGTAGCCGCTCGGCTCGACTCCTTTCTCAGTAGCCTCTCTATGTGGCTCCTATCTTAATAATCGCGCTGCTCAGCTCATATATCAATTGCCACTTTGCCCAACTCTAAACACCTGAACCCAGAAGTTAATCATTTGGCTATAGAAAAGGGAAAGACAAATAGAAAGGCAATCAAAAATAATAAGACAATGCAGGAATCAATATTTCATTATCCAAAGTCGTTAACAAACACATAATACAAAGATATATAGTCTAGTCAACTAAATTCAAAGAAAGTATCATCTGGCTTTTCTCCTACAAATCTTTGGTAGTCCAAAATTCCTCAAGCGGATCAACAGTTAGGAATCAGCGTAGAGTTGCCGAACTGCTCCTCCAACCCCATGTGAAAGCGTGTGGCTGAACTACAACCCGAATAGAAATATGTGGCTTGCCTTACCTTCGCATGTTCATTTTCCTTTGCCTTGTAGACCTGCAGGGCAAACTTGGAAGCCACCAGCTCAGACCTGGTTGTTCTAGTTTGGCTTGTAGGGAGTCCCGCTCGGTTGCTTGTGAATCTAAGTTTCGCTACTACTGTAATATTGTCGAGTCCTTGGCCTTTGCCTCCCTAGTCGTGTAGGACATTACAGAAGCATGCATCGTTTTTATGTCATACAGTTCCATAGTCCTTTGCGTTAGGTTTGATGAGGCTTTATTCTTCAGGGCAATCTCAGGTCGGACTCTGGACTTGGCGGTGAGTAGGCGCACCTCAATTTCCTTTTGGATCGAGCAGTGGAGATCCTTGGCATACAACGCCTCTGCTAAGGTTTTCTCCTTCTCGGCAAGTAGTTGAGTTTGGTGTTTCACCTCTACTATAGCTGCTGGATCTCTCGAATCATGGTCCAGGATGACATTCCGACTCCATTACTGTGGTGGGATTTGTTGAAGGAAGATAAGAAAGAGGCACAACGGAGACAAGAGATAGGCGGGTGCTAGAAGTCGTTGGGCCTTTTAAAGAGGGATCACGAGACACAAACCATACGATCGCATCGGAAAATGAGCCTCCCCCAGAACCATTGGATCAAGGGATAAGTGAATCGTTATCTAATAGAATGTCGTACGTTAGTTGTCTTGCTTAGGAAAAGTAGGTCAGACAGAAGCATGGCAATATTGGAAAAGAGGAATATTTATGGCAACAGTAGATGAAGAGGCACGTCATTCCATGGTTTTTTTTCCTGCATTTATGACGCTTACAATCTATTAAGACCGGTCGGCAACACACGAGTATCGCCCGCCCGACTAAATAGCAAGATAGTGGATAAACTCGAGTCTAGTCAGTCGGTCATGAGCCTCCTTTGACTAGACTTGAAGGGGAGACTTGTGATATGGAGAATAGTGGGTGACCCTAGGGATAGTGCGGGGATGACAATCAAGATGGCATGGCAATCAAAAGTCAGGAGGAGGTGGCGGTCAAGGTCAAGGACTACGTGTCCAAGCAGACCACTCCCCTACGCCCGGCCGACTCCATGTCGATCGGACCCTATTCTACTTTGCATAACTCCCCATCTATGTCAGCCAGCTCCATGCCAGTCAGACCCCCCCCTTCTCTTGAGCATAGTTCCTAGTCTATGCTCGACTAACTTCGTGTCGGTCAGACCCCATTCTACTTTGCATAGCTCTCAGTCTATGCTCGGTTGGCTCCATGTCGATCGCATTTTACTTTGCATAGCTCCAAGTCTATGTCCGACCAGCTCCATGTCGATCAGACCCCCTACTTCTCCTAGGCATAGCCCCTGGTTTACTCCTGGTCGGCTCAATGTCGGTCGAACTACTTCTAAGAGATAACACTGTCAAGGAATCGTAACCACTTGTCAGAGAATAATGGTTATTCGTCAGGAAATATTCGGATGCTCTGTCATATGCATAAAGCAGAACATTCTTCAACCCAATGGGAGTTCGTCGTATATCCTCTATCACCCGACAAACCCTAACACTCAATATTCTCTGATGTCTAATAATTGCGGAGGTTACTAAAAATAATATAAAAATGGAAGTTCTCTCTATTGGCCAGATACGCGTGCGCTCGCACACACTCATCTACTATAGTTCTACTTTTTCATACTTTTCCGCTCAGCCTCTTTCTGACTTAAGCATCGAAGGGTCTATGATAGAGACCTCTTCCTTGATTCTTGCTCTAACGCTCCTGCGTGCTTGGTCTATGATGTTTGTAGATTCATGAGTACCACCGCCGGCCCAATATCTGTGTCCCCTCCTAGTCAACATCCTTACCGTCGTCATCGGTTAACTTCAACCGAGATCAAATTGTTAGAACTTTCGAGCCATAAAAATCGTTATTTTTTATGTTGCGGAAACCTCGAAGCTAGCCACGGATCCGTGCGAAGATAGATAAATAAAATATTCATGTACATGTTTGTCTACACTAGATCTACCTTAGATCTACATGAAAAGGAAGTATTACCCTTGTCGCGATGCCCTTCTCTTATCCCGCTCGTCCAAATGGTTGTCGGATCTCGTAGAGTGTTAAGTGTACACTCCTCTACACGTATCCACACGGAAAAAATGTGGAGAGAACCACTTAAAGTGTGCTAGCACTCTTGAGAGGTCTCGGCAATGGAGGAGAAGGAGAGAAAAAGAAGAGACCTTGAATAAGCACATCCTTTCTTACTCATTTTTGTGGTCGGCCACTTATTAGAGCATTTTATACCTCCATGTAATACCAAGAGTTATGGCTCTTGGTCTTCCTCATGAGGTGGCACACAATTATGTAGCCTTGATGATGTGGAACATCATCATTGGTCGGCCCATGCCAAGTCACAATGAGGTGGCATTTAGTCAAGTCAAACTTGACTCTTCATCTTCCCTCTCAAGTCAAGTCAAACTTGACCTCTTATCTCCCATGGTTGATTAAATCTACCCTTTGATTCAAATCAATTTAATTTAATGAATCTCTATTCATTGGTTTAAATTGACTCAATGAATCATAGTCTAAATTAGACTCATTCAACACATGGATCAAATTGAGTCCAACTCAATTAATCTAATTTGAATTACTCTTAATCCAATTTAGTTCATCACATGAACCTAATCCTCTTGGTCCATTATATGAACCTAATCTTCATCTAACTACCCTTTATGTGTGACCCTATAAATTCTTGTAACGTTGGCAATGCTCCTAAACTCATTTAGAAACATAAGCAATGAGCGGTATCTAGCAACACATCATTACTACCCAAGTTACAAGAATGTTGAGATCCAACATCATCATTATGACTACTAATTGTGACTCTCACAATATGTGACAATGTCCTTCTATCCTTGACATCTAAATTAATCAATTGAGACATAGATCGTGTCATCCTCTAATCAATTTATGTCTTGAACTCCAAGTAGACTCACTGTAATCAAATGAGCTCAATATCTATATTGACTTATTTGGGCATGGTCATGCATTTAGTGGTCTCACTCTATCAAGAATCATGATATCACTCTCATCATATAGGAGGGATAGATCCCTTCTACATCACTCACATCCCTCCGCATAATTTGTTACATACCTAGTAGTCACCTTTATAATCCACCCATTTACGGGTGACGTTTGACGAAGTCAAAATATGCAACTCCTTATGTAGGGAACCATGGTGACTTCAAGTTCAAGGACTGATAGTCATACTAATAGTCATATGAGAAAGTATATGACACTCATATAACGATCCATGATACTTTCTCATGGCGGGTCATTCAGTATACATTCTCCAATGCATACCCATGTGTCAACTTGATATCTAATATCCATGACTTGTGAGATCGAGTCATCGAGTTGACCTACATGCTAGTCTCATCGCATTAACATTGTCCCTGAATGTTAATACTTGATTATGAATGATTAAGAGTATTGTTCTTTATATCATCTCATTATCAATTCAACCAATCGATTTATATAGATAAGAACCTTCTACTCAAGGACGTTGATCCGCTTTGGGTTTCTCGAATCGTTGTTCATTATACTCAGTTATTTGACACCAATATAAATAAATATAATAACCATAAAGAAATATCCTTATAAATAAATAAATATATATATATATATATATATATATAATACATCGAGTGTATATAACAAACATGATCGATTCTAGGCTCTCACTGACACAAATAACATATGTAACCGATTAACGAGGCATTCCATATCTATTAAAATCAATCCCAGACCTATTATCAATAACACATTTATATAAACCGCGTCAATCCGGATTAAAAAAACTTAATGAATGAAAGCGATGGCGTAGATGACATGACGTCATGTTTCTTTAATCAGGACCTAATTGTCTAATTCCTAGATCATTTTAATCAATTTTTCCATATTTATTATTTTACTTAAAGTAAATAAAATATTACTGATATTATATTATATTAAAATACATTTTATCACTTCAATAAATCTGATGTAATTAATCAAAAAAGGCAAAATGTTGCCCGGAGATCTCTCAAGTTAGAGATAATCTTCATTGTAAATTTGAGAAAAAAATGGCATCCCTTTTTTTTTTTATTTTTTTTTCAATCATATATCAAATGCCGACGCTTTTTAATATTTAAATAAAAGGACGTCTCACCCATCTCGTCGGAAAAACATGGGACGCAGTGACGGATTTAGGGGGGAGCGGGGGTGTACTTGAGCACCCTCTTGCTTTTGAAAAATTCCACTAGTATGCTGCAGTCCGAGGGGCAACGAGAAGGAAAACAAGTTCCAGCTCTCCTCTTTGAGCACCCTCTTCTTTTTTTGTCTGGATTCGTCACATTGGGACGGCCTTTTGATTATCTCTAACTTGAGAGATCTCCCGTGTTGGACAAAAATTAAAAGACTGCCCTATTTCGCTCTCTTTTTTAGAATCAGCAAAAGACAGCTACTATTTTATAGTTGGTACACTACCAACTATATTCTATTCCATCTGATTTCCACTGATTTTTACTATATTCTATATTCTGGTAAAAAAATGAATAAATAAGGTGTCCATCTGATTTTTACTATATTCTATTCCTCTGCAAGAAACCTAATAGATACGAGGACCAAAATATGAGTCACAGACATGTGGAACTGCACAAGTACAACTTGGATTTCCACTTTCAGACTAAATCTATTTCTTCAGTAGATGAACTGTCTCATCATCTATCATCCAATTTGCTATATTTTAATTGGATAAATAATCTTTTTTAAAAAAAAATATCAGTTTCTGGAGATACTATAAAGACGACTAACTATTGTAGTGAAACTTCTCATTAGTTCAACATGACAAATTACAGCCAGACTGTTCATATATATTAGTAATATATATAAGAAAAGCATGGTATCTTTATGTATATTAAATGAACACTTGGTTAAATTACTAATCATGAATATATATAATGGATTGTTCTCGTCAATTATTCTCAATGATCTTTGGAATATTCATGCATGTTTTATAAATGATCACGAAGCTTCCTGTATCCTTCAATTCAATAAGCATCTCAGCTTTGAATAATCATATACATATAGTATAAATTATATGATTAACTTTTGGCTGCTTCAATATTAATTGATTTAGTTAAGAATCTTAACTAGAATATAAATTATACATTATTTTTATGTGCAGCCTTTTTTGACTTGACTTAATTCCACTGCTCGTGATGACTGGGTGGTCGTACACTGATGGCTCCCATGCAATTACGTAACTCCTCATGCATGCATGCATTCATTTAGGGTTTGACTAATATTTTATCATGTGTTTTGACTTTTCCATCGTATGTCTATAGGGGTGAGCAAAAATTATATTACACAAGCTAATAAATACAGTCTCTAGTGTTGGGATGTCGAGTCCAAGCTAAATCTACTTGACCATGTGTTTTATTTCAGAAAGTCAACTGTTACTCTATTTTACAGGGTAAGGATTCTGTTTCTGATTCTGTATTTGCACAAGAAAATCTGAGGATCCTCGGCTTTCTTTTGAGTCAGTATCCACCTTCTTATTCTGTTCCACCTTGAATCTTAAAAGCAATGAATTCATCATCACCCCGACTGAGCTCAAACCCATCAGGCCTCCGGCAATAGATGGTGTCAGGATGGTACCAGTCGAAGGCAACAAAACTCCGGCGGCGACTGGAATACCCACCTGCAGGAGCATCCATGGCATTTTATCAGTTCATGATGCCAGCATCGATTGAACAACAAAGTTTCACATTATACTTAAATGACACAGATGCATAGTTGTTGCTAGTGGTGTATTTAGCACCTGTCATATTCTATTAAGTATGCATCTCCAATGTTGAAGTTAGTATGGATTTTATGGAACAAGACGGTTAATAGGAACTTTTCCATTGTTAGAGTAGTGCTTTGGACTATCAAGCTAGAAAATTAAAGAACTGAAAAGAAAATTTGAAGTGCAAAAATTGGAAATGAACATGATTTGCCTGATCATATCAAGATTTTCTCGCTGAAAATATAAAGGAATGCTTAGCTTTGGTCAACTTACAATATTGTAGGCAAATGCCCACCAGAGGTTTTGCTTTACCGTTTTCATAGTCGACTTGCTCAAATCCAAAGCATCAATCAGCTGCATAGATGCCACATCATTTGGTCAATTTGACAAACATATTGGACGCTAAGATAATTATATGGATGTAAGATGTTATAAGCAAAAGAGGGAAAACAGATTGTGTTCAAACGAGGAAACACTGCGATGTTTTCTATTCTTGGCAACCATGAGTTGATATGTCTTCCGAAGCTTATGCCTTTCTTTTGTGGCAAAGGGTAAGTGGTTAACCACCTCCACAGAGAAATGTTTTATGTTCAAAAGATTATTTTGTTCAACAATCCCTTCCATAAAAATAAATTTTCTTCGAACTGAATTACTTCCATAAAAATATTTCCTTGAAAAGGCCTGATTTGCTGATAAAAAAAGTAGACAATCTTAACAAACTAGACAACGAATGTTTGACAGGTGGAAATGTCAGGATGAATGAGTTACTGAAGATAATAGTTTCAGCAAACAATGTTCAAGATTGATATATAATTAAACCAACATGATTCCCCTTCTAAGTTGCTTATACAATTTGAAAATCAATGTAAACTATAAACTGAGTAAAATTAGTCCAAGATAAACATATGAAACTTGTAGTCACTTCCGTTTGGGCGATGGAAATTTCTCAAGTGCTTCAATCCATTATCTCCCTATTGTTTCCATAGGTAATCGATTCAAGGAAACTAGAAACTCATGGTTAAATGATAACAATAAGTTGTGTATCTTCCAAGTATTTGGGGTCTACTTTTACAATGCTAACTAGTTTCATAAAAAAGAAAATGAATCAAATTTTTTTAGAAAAATAGAACACAAGGTTCACAAAGAATTACATCTGACTATAAAATGGTATAGAAATTAGCAAAAGGGAGAACTACGATTGTCAGCAAAAGCTCAAACTTTTACTGAATGCAGGAATTGAGCTGATAAACTTTCCAGCTCAATTAGTTGAAGATAAAGATTCTTCTTAGTTCTACTGCACAATGCTTGAAGATAAGAATATATTAAGCTCCAATGATCATTATCAATAAAATCTCACATACAATTTCCAAGTTACCAATAAGTCATGATGTGACCATCAAAACTACAAAGTATAAGATTATAATTGTAAAACCAAAACATAAGCAAGAAACATCCCCTAGAAGAAGTGAGGTTCAGTCTGATGGCAGCAAAATATGGCTTCAGTGCATGACCGCTTGACAGACAACCAGCTTTTGTGTTTGCATCATAAAAGGCTCAAACTGAAAACTTGATTTGCAATTATGTAGTGACATAGCCTTGCTATGCCAACAAGTTATTTAATGTGTAAATCATCAAAGCAAGATTAGTTTGTGGTGAACCATGGGTTAATTATCCCATGTCTGAGTTGAAAGTTGCAATTTCCCACCAACTTGGACAAGAAATTGATTTACTCTGCTCCAGTCAAAATGACATATATGAATACCTAATAAAAGCAAATGTCCCAATATTGGCAATTTTATGTTATGAGAGTAAATTGAGAGGGTTAATTGTGTCACACATTTAGCAAGAGTGTCATTATTTATTTTATTTTATTTTTTACATGATAAATAAATTCCTTAATTTTTATGTCAATGATTTTATGTTTGGGTTCAAGAAAGAAATACAACTGACTTGGAAGCCTCGGATATTCTATATTTATTAGTGGCTCCATTGCTCTTGCAACATCCTAAACTAGCCGTATCGTAATGGTTCCAACTAACTCCAGAAGTTCTCAATCTTAGTAGTCAATCTTCCATGGATGGTCTTTGGCATTGAACCTCCCTCCCTTATGGGCAAGGGTGAAGTGGTGCTCTTAATTGATGTGCCCCTTAAAGAATCTTCAGATATGCTGCAAATTCTTGTATGCAAGGGCACCCTTCGATCTCATTAATTAACTAAACTATAACCTTATTTATTGCTAGTAGTTTCCAAATTCTTGTATATGCTTCTCTTCAATCCTTGTTCTCCTTATTGAAGCTCTTGAAAACTTTACACTTCGCAGCAAATCAATGCTAAATCTCCCAAATGCAGAATATATGATCCCTCTCTTGTTTGAGAGTGTGTAAGCAACTTTTGCCCATAGAGAAAAATTTAAACATTTCATTATTTGAAGAAAGCCTAAATATTTTAGGCGTAAAGAAATTCAACAACCCAATTCCAAACAAATAACACACTGATTCTTAGAGGATGTGGCATGCAAGAAACTTGTATATATAAATAGAACTCATAGAAAAATGAAACAACAGATGAACAATACTACCTGTGACAATCTATTGCCCAAAAGCACAACTGAAGATACATCACTAGCTGCACCAACACCTTCACCCATTGCAATACCAACATCTGCTGAAGCCAAGGCAGCGGCATCATTAATACCATCACCAACCATAGCAACAATTTGTTTCTCTTTTTGAAGTTCAGAGATGAATCTCTTTTTCTCCTCTGGTTTAACTTCATAAAGCACCTGCATACACATAACGCCAAATATATTTCAGTTTTAAGAGACAAATTGAGTTCCCTTCCTCATCAAAGATATTCACTAGCAACAATTCTTCCAGATATAATTATCTCAGTAAAGAATTTGTAATGGCCTGCTCACATGAAAGAACTAGCCTACAACTACCCAAAAAACTTAAGCCTAAGTTAGTAATGGTTCATTCATCTAAACCTATAAGACTAATTTATTAGCCCACAACTCTACATGTAAGGTACCATAATCTCATCTGCTTAAGGATTAGGCATCCCTGTCACGACCTAAACTTATGCTACCAGAAATAATACCATAACATTAAGTAATTGCATCAAAAACTGATTTAAAAGTGTGTATATAATATTCAAATTAGTATGAGTGAAGTGAGTTGGCAAATATGCATCACGCTGATTTACTATGGTTGCAGGTGGCAAAGATGAATCACATGTAAATTTAGTCTACGAGTTTTTCTTGCAGCGAACACTAAGACAGGTGAACGAGAATTCAGTACTTTTAGCTCAGGGTTCACATAACATACCTTTCTTTTGTCAATACCAATCATAGATGCTACGTATTCAGCAGCATTCTTCTTGTCTCCAGATAGCATATATATGTTTATTCCTTGCTTAGCCAAAGTCTCAACAACCAGTTGTGCATCTTCCCTTACTTTATCCTCAAAATAAATAACACCTGCTAATGCATTATCAACTCCAACATAAACAACAGACTGGTTTTGAGACTCTACATCTGGAAATTGGTTCCCATGGACACCATGCCTGCAACAGCACAAAAACATATTAGATGATGGATACAGACGTTGTATCTAGATAGTGACAAGTATGAATTTTGTAGCATCTTATAGCTAGTGATATAGTCTTACAAAGATTTCAATGGAGGAAAAGGTTAATGTAACGGAACCTAAATAGTTGGAATTCACTTGATGATGATGAATAGGTTTGCAATTATCTATTCTATAAGCATCATTATCTTTCAGGTAATGAGGGACAGCAGAACATGCAGCATGCACACTAAGTTTACTTTGACATGGCTATCTAAGAAAAAGCTGAGCAAAAATGTGTATTTCAACACCCATTTAACAACAGAAAGGGCCAGCTTTCCAAAATAAAAAGAATGGCTCCATGCCCTTCCACAAAAAGCATTGTACGAACAACATTTATATCTAAGAGTGTTCTATAAATACCATATACCTTCTGACCCAGCTTAAAGTCCCAACAGAAACCTTCATTTTTTCAATTATAGCTACTGCACCAGAGCCAGGTTCTTCAGTGAATGTCCCATCTTTAGCCTGTCATAGATATTGCTGATTAGGAAACAAACTAGGATAAACCAACCAAGCATATATTGTAATGAAAATAGGAAATCGAATGGACAAATATAGATTGCTCTGTTTAATTAAGCGCGCACAATAATTTAAAGGCTACAACTACCAATCATTATTCCTGGTGCTAGAGCCAGTAAATCAAGAGCTGGGAAATTAGATTGGGTTGTTTCATAAGTTCAAATACCTGTTACAGTCTGCTTCTTGTAGACTGGTTTCGAAGAGAAAATTTGAGAAAATTTATTGATTAGAGGACATAAACTGAGCAATGCTAAAAAAAATTACTGAAGAAAGTTGGATTAAATAATAATTGTGTAATGTTAACCATGAACTGTTGAAAACTCGACAGAAAACAAAAGATACTTCAAGCAATACGGTTCTATTAGGAAATTAATTCATTGCACCAGCATAAGATCTGTTGTTAGCCAATTTTCATTTATGAAATCAAGGTTTCAGTTTTAGTGGATCTATCAGAAGTAGAATCCAAAGTGGGATCTATTAGATACATGCAAAAATAGCTAGAGGTCACATTGTTAGGTACCAAATATTGTAAACTTGTAAGTAGAAATCCTAAATCACTTCTAACACCAAAACCAGCATCTGCAACATGAGAAAAAAATAGCTTAACTATGTGATGGATGAACTCTGTATGTTATAGAAAGAAGCGTTGATTACCATATAGATTGTAACCTTTACCACTTTTTACCAAATGGATCCCACCTTTCAGTTATAACAACACCATGATCTATATCACAACAATTGTCACTCCATTAAGTTTATCATCCTGTAATGGATAAGTGTTGGTATAGTATCATTCAACTCAATCAACTAAATTGCGATGAAGTCAGTGACATTTTTTCTTTTTTAATTGATAAATTTTTCAGAGAAATGAAATTGTTAGTATGTTAGGATGGATTTGTTAGAATTGAAAGGTGAGAATACATTTGTTAAGAGTGATAAATACTGGGATATCTATAGCAATTAATCCAAGAAAAAAAGTACCAAAGGCATTTTCAAAATAAAACGCCATTATGTTGAACTACAAAGTGTGAAACTTACGATTAATAGTAAAAAAATATAATAGTACCTAAAAAGTTTCCAATAGAAGCTTCAAGGTTGATGTGAAGTTACCTTGACATTTTCACAACCAATGGAATGAGCCGCTTCAACAATAGCCTTTCCAATGGGATGATTAGTATTTGATTCCACCCCAGCAGCTAACCTCAAAATATCAGCTTCAGTCCATTTGAAGTCACTGTTTTCTCTGTGCATTATACATGATTTTATCAGTGAAATAACCTTTTTAGTAAGCATCGTAAGATATCACCTGCCATGTCACCTAGTTCCAGTGTTGTATGTTAGAGTAAAAGGCTAAAAGCAACTATTCCTTTTCTCGAACCAAATTGCATGCATTTTTCATAACATATCACAGAAATCTGAAACAACTCTATGTAAAACTGTAACATAACATCAGATTACTGAGCAGCATCCTGAGAGTCAGCTCTGGTCCTATCTCCATCCAAATTTGAAGGTAATAGCAAACTTAATCAGATAAAACTAGTGGTGACGGGGATGGAGGATTACTTATTCATTGGCAACCACAATAAGTAAGATTGAATTTTCAGCTTTACTAATGTAGTTTATGCCTACTTTAATGTGAAACTCACAACTCTGAAATTTATATAGTTCATCTGAATGCTAATTTACATTAGAGTGGTAAATTTGACCATAATCCAATTGAAGATCATAAGTGCACCATCAACTATAACCTAAAGATAATTTGAACCTTGAAGCACAATTGAATTGCATCTGAGATTGTCTATAATTGAAACCAAACATAAGAATGAACTGCATATCAACCCACTGAGGACCATATTCAAGTGCACAACATAATTCTTCTTCCTTCTTAGACTCTGTCAAGCAACCCAATAGCCAAATATTATATCGAGGCAATAAATCAGTGACTGAATGAACAAAAAACTGTAGGAACAATTAAGAAACTACATTACTGAACTAGACTAGTGAATGATCAGTTACAAGTTATTGGGTAACAAAATTACTCGTGCTAAGGATTAGTTACTGTCATTTGCTTTATGAATTCATATCCAGAAATAATATTTAGTTTTTTGACACTAACAAAGAATTGACAGCACAAGTGAAGATGGCATTAGATATGACAGAATAGATTAATTTTCCAGATGCATTTACCCTATTTGACCAGACAAGCCCACCACTCTTACTAATCAAAACAGCCCTGTAGAATTAGACCTTTGGCAAATTATGATTGATAACTTTTTATTCAGTTATTTATTTTGTCCAACTAAATGGTGCCTAAAAGTTAAAATATCAAATGTCTTGCAGGGCTTGTTTTGTCTTTAAGCCTTGTAATTTTAGGTGGAATACTTCTGACACTACATTACCTTGATTCTTTTACTTAAGTCGAGTCTTCATTGTCACACGGTCACACCATTGGTCTCCTTTGCCTCATGTTGTCTGTACCTATTTCTAGGTTTAAAAGGAAACTGGGACTTCTACTAAAAGTGAAATTGGAAGTTATTTTGTTAAAGTTAAATGACTAACCACTTATCACAAAAAGCTTAAGCTACAAGGAAAGGAAACAAATTTATATATTTATATTATTAATATTTCCCTTTCATGTGTGGGTAGGGTACTTGATTTGATCAGCTCTGATCTCCCAACATATGAATTGATTAAATCTTTTTTTACATAGGTATGATTCAAACACTTGACCTCCTGCTCCAATATCATGTTAAAGTTTATATTTTTCCAAGTTAGGAAAGGGACCGATTTACATGTATATGGCAGACTCCTTGCACAAAAGAGTTAAGAGTTTATTTGTATAAGTGGACTATTGAATCAACATAAGACAACAGCTAGAATCAAAACAAATTGAAGATGGCAATTAACTGAAACAAAAGTCCAATCAAAACTCGCACATAGCCATAGTAGCTTAGATTACTGAATTCCATCCAAGATTTATCTTCCATCTTTACATGTTTACAACCAATCACTTGCCACATTATGCTCTTGGAATCATTTCTCATAGAACACAACCTCCACCAACAAAGTGATCATTTAGCATATTTCTCTGTGCATGTGATCATGAGTGACGTATATAACCATCATACTCATTTCAACATCAACAACCATCCTTTAGCGAATACCATCATCATCAAGGCATGCTAATCCCAAGCATTTGGAGTTGGCTATATATCTTATCCTTTTATTCCTCCATTGAACTCTATGTAAAGATATATCTAAACACATTTAAGCCCCATATGTACTTATGCCTTTATTCCTACATTGAACTATATGCAAAAATATATCTAGATATATTTAATCAAAAGTTCAATAAAAAGAAATACTTGCAAAGTCAAGGATGGATCTACTGCTGCTAGCATTTTGCTAACTCAGCAGATAACTGACTAGAGGGAAATCTAAGTTGGAGTATCTCCCCAATACCTACTTTTAACAAAATATTTAATCACCTTCGGAGAAAACAAAAAGATTTTGAACTTGATATCAATACTATGGATGGATGTAGAACTAAAGTTGGTTTGCTTGATAAGGGTTGAAAAATGTGTATGCATCACACTTAACTTTGAATGCTCATGTTCATCAAATAAAGAAGGCATAACCCTAGTCACAACTGGCTTTCCAATTGTCAAAGTTCCTGTTTTATCAAACACAATTGTATCCACAGCCGCAAACTTCTCCAAGACGTCACCACCCCGTAAAAGCAATCCTCGGGTCGCCCCTAATGAGGTTCCTACCTAAAAAATAAACTAAGTTAACAGGTAGGTTACTAGCCTGATGGCAAGTAGTTGAGGATTCTTTGGTTAATAGTTTCTCTGATTGTTACCAGAACAGCAGTTGGAGTCGCCAGCCCAAGTGCACATGGACATGCAACAACCTGGATAAAAGAATTTGCTGTACAGAATTACTACCATAATATTATAACATCAATCAAAAGGAATAACAAAGAATCTGATTACCCAGGTCATAATGGAGTAACCTTGTCATTTTGTCTAGCATTGCAAAAAAGTCAAGTTTGAAAAACAAAGTGGAAGTTGATGTTCTCGTAAAAAAGGATCATGAGAAAAGCATATGATCACCACGGTGATAACTATCAAACAGAGAGAAATTAGAGCTCTCATGAAGAGAATAAAACTCACAAGAATTTTATTAGAATTGAATATCTGGAAACCCTTTTCATGGAACCAAAAAAAGATTTATTCCTCTAAAAAAATACCTATTTCCTAATTACTTGGTAAATAAATGAGCAATCCTAAAAATAACTTAGCCTAATAAAAACCTTACAAATTTTAGAAACATAAAATTTAAAACTTCATCAATCTAAAATTCCAACTTAAACTTTCTACTTTAAAGCCTAATTTTCAACCACATTGACGTGGTTTCAAATATCAGTCTAATACGTATAGCAAGACTCAGTGATTTTCTAATCCGAGTACCTAAATGCCCGATATGTGTTAGAAAAAAAAAGACTAAATAATTTAAAGGACAACAGTCCAATTTGGGGTGAATGTTATTGGTTATACATTTAATGAAGGATAATTACAAGTTTTCAGTTACCATGCCAATGTGACAAAAGTTGGTGCCAAAGTCCCAATAAGTCTCGACAACTTTATATTTCTAATGTGCTCAGAAAGTGTCAATTGACTTCCAATTATTTCAAAGAAACCTTCACCAATGGCATAAGGCTAAGTTGGCAAGTCATTCTGTATATCTACTACAAGTAGTAATGTATGATAAAACAATAAAGGAAAAAAGTGAATATGATCTGTGCATGACATACCAGAACACTACATGAAAGCTGTAAGGCCAACGACACTACACTTCCTTGTATGAGAGCAGCCGGTACAAGTTGTGAACCAAACAAACTCCAGAAAGCAAAAGTGGCAGCTGATAATGCCATAACTCCATATGTAAAATGTCCCGCAACCTGAATTTGTAAACAGCATATTGTGTTCTTGCATATAAGCTCACTTTAAAAATCCACAAGCACACATCAGACGGTCTAACTAAAGATATGAATACATGAACTCAAATTGCCAACAATTAGAAATCCATCAGCCTGACTACACTGAGGATTCAAAATACATCCATTACATTGTCCAACAATAAGGCATAGCAACCATTACTCAGAACAGTATTTTGTAAAGGCAATATACAGAAAAATTCATTTTCCAATATAGAAACCATTACTGAATTGCACTCACCGCTGAGTATACAGATGCTTTCCTTGAAATTCTGCAACTGTGTCTTTCTTAACTAATTGTGTTAGATCCATAGCTTTATACTTGTTTTCTAGAATGATACAAAAATTTTGACTCAAGATTGTTTTGACATTTAAAAGCTAACAAATCAGATCATTCACCCTTCCATAGCTTTATTAGGAAATAGGCCTAAGTGAAGGCTGTGAAACTTACAGGAATCCTAGGTCCTCTTACAATATATTGCTTGTGTAAATTCAGTTGATTGTATATTAGGAATGTGAAAAAATGCATTATATTTTTCCATCATACTATAAAATGCAGTAGTTAATATCAAGTCAGAGTAGACCAATGCATTTATGGGGTATCATCTTTATACCAGAGGACAGAATCATCATGTTGGTCATTCCTGGAGCTCAATCAGTGTTCGTCGGAACAAGTATAGTAATTTAAATAGTGGTCTTCCGTCAATATCATGTGAAGTTTGAATCACTAAATAATGCAACACTGACTGGAGGGTTCAAGATTTATAAAAAAAATGACCTTACTCGGACCGAGATGATAATGTACCAAAAAGGGATTCGAAGGAAAATAAAAAGTTAGTAATGGACATGGAGCTCAGGTTTTCCTCTTGTTTAACCCGCTGCGTTTGTGTTATATTTTGGTATCAGAGCCTGGAGCATTATTGAAAATGAAAATCTTTGGCTAAATACCCACGGGTATTCTGGGAAGGAAGCGTTTTGAGGTATGTACTATATTTCTAAGTCTTCCTTGGTAAATTTTGGTAGCGTTCAAACCCTATATGGAGCCATAAAAGGTCTTAGTAAGATCGTTTAAAGGCAGGAGGCCGAATATGGATCTGAACCTGGATTTTATGGTAAGCTTGAAGGGTAAGAAACTACTTATAATTTACCTTGAAAAATGACTGAAAGATTTGAACAATCTATAAGAAATTGGTATCAGAACTCAAGAACTGCCGACCTAGAATACCTTGATTTAGAAACCAAGACTCTCTGAAAGGAATTTCAAATAATATTAGTGTTATTTATGATAGACTGCTCTTACACTCTAAAGTCTCAATTTCAGAGTATAAAGTTCTCCTGAACTTAATTACTCAAAACCATTTGGGAATAACTCAGTTGTTGCAAAATTTACTAAAGGAGCAAAGGAAAATACAGCAAGCAGTATTGCAGCTTCAAAAAGAAATATTGCAGCAAAAACCTTTATCAAAAGAAGATATTCAAAAATTGCTTGAGGAAATTGCAGAACAACCAAAGTTGATTGAAGAAAGAACAGAAGCTCTTGCAAATAAATCAAGAATTCAAATTGAAAGAATTGAGGAAATAATGCAAGAGGTAAAAAGGCAAGTTTCATGAATTATCCTCCTCTTTCAAAATCAAAAGATTATGATGAAGCTTTAATAAGTACAGAGGAGATAAGTTCACCAGCTATTGGTTTTATATGTGTCAAGGAGGCAACAAATAAAGATATTAATCGACAAAACAACACAATAATTGA